>NC_137468.1:149074318-149242579 GCF_964235325.1 Thermobia domestica
AGCACGGCAGATCGCGAAAACTCGACAAGTCGCGTTGTTTCCGAAATGAAGCTCCCAGCCACTTAGTCACCCTGATATATCGTCGTCCTTCCCCATTCAAGGCACAAGCATCACACTGACTAATCGAGTGAGATTCTTGTCGTGTTTGGCGCGCGGTTGTGTTATGCCTTGTAGCTCTTATCTCAGCCCGATGATTTCGTTCAAAAAGTAGCGAGTGGTCATAATGTTTTCGCTGGTCAGTAAAAGTTTTGTTGGCATTTAATTTACTAAATAATCGCTCAGGTGTTACCGTCTTCATAGGTAAAAATGAGATATAGTTGGAACATCACATAATTTTTAACATCTTAACATTATAAAGTTTAACTTCGA
Source organism: Thermobia domestica (assembly GCF_964235325.1). Classification (NCBI taxonomy): domain Eukaryota; kingdom Metazoa; phylum Arthropoda; class Insecta; order Zygentoma; family Lepismatidae; genus Thermobia; species Thermobia domestica. The sequence goes on from NC_137468.1 coordinate 149,074,688, forward strand.
AACTGAAATGGGCCTCTTTCTGTTCTGGGCCTCTCAATGTTGCGGGCCCTGCAGGCCCTTTAGTTGCGCCACATCATTCTCTCTACTCAGAAGGATAGGGACAAATAGAAAAGTCAAAATTCATTTTGTCCATTTTTCATGCATCATACACTTCAGAAAAAAAAAATCATATAATACTGATATGTAAGAAAATATTAGTATTGTTTGTCTGTTTTCTGTATACAAAGAACCATTTAGGTTCTTTTTATCTCATATTCTGGTAATAACCAAAAAAAGAAAAGAGTTTCATGTGATAAACGTACGAAAGATAATTTGTCAACGCGATGTGAATGACGTTCTCTGCAACCTAATTCCCGTTTTTCGTACAAAACTCTATTCCTACCTGCAAAAAGAAAAGATTTATGTTACTCATCAATGGTTGAGGTTTTGCCCTGCGGCTGAACAACACGGCTTGTATAAATAGACTCTGACTGACTGCAGGTGCACGAAAAAAAAAAAAACTGTTGGATTCCTCTCCCCTCCCACTTCAAGTGTGGATATCCTGGACACATTCAAAGTGAGCGGTACGATCTTTCAGTTCTTCCCAGTAGAGGTACCAGCAGTGATTGCTAAATGAAAAAGTGAGCATCTGGTGGCGAAAAGGCGAAGTGCTCGGACAAGGGGGAGTTCACAGAACCTTAAGGCTTCATATTATGTTTATATGCAATGAGAATATCATTGACTATCTCTTAACTAAACGCGATTATATTTTGAAAACAACAACAATGTGATCAGTCACAGAATGTAACGAAGAGAGAGAATTTGAAACTGCAGTCTGACAACAGAATAGTGATATATAGACAAACTTCGGTTTAAAAATAAACTCGAAGTTTAACTTTATATTAAAATTCGATTACTGGACTATATAACGTAGTGTGCTTTTCAGAGAAGCTAATTAATAATGTACTTCGTCTGCGAATTTATTCATATGAACCAGAACTACTATATATTCATCAATAATTTCAAAAGAAGGGTAATTTTCGAGTTGGCCAAGTTCTTAAGTCTCGGAGGAACAAAACGCTAGCGACGAATAATTCTTCACCTAACGCTAGATGGTGTTGGTAGTATGAAAACAAACTTTACACTACTAAACATGCTTTGTACTCTATTATCGGTTAACTATAAGTAGTATACTATAGAATAACGGTACGAAATTACTATAAATTTGCATTGCAGACTAATTTACTTATTTGAACTGATCAAAAGAGATGAATAATTACACAACAATACACTGTCTCGTAAATAAATTATTTATACATGCTCACACACAGCACACTTATGTCCCTTTCACATTATCCGGCGATTTGCCGGATCCGGTTCCGGCGAATTGCCGGACGAGGTAGAAAGACATTACAAGCAATGAAGCTCTTCACATATGTGCGGCGGTCACCGGACATTCATCCGGCGAGCAAAAACAGCCGGATCTCCCTGCTAGAATCCGGCGCGGCAAATCGCCGTGTATAGCCAAGCGGAACATTACAAGCAATGACGCTCTTCACATATACGCGGCAAACTACCGGATGGGTGTTGGGGAGGAAGCAAGTGTTGCCAGGAAAGAGCAGAAAGTGGCTGCTATAATATGGGAGCGTGTGGTTTTGTGTGTGTGTGTGGAGTGTGTTTGTGTATGTGGTTATGTTCTAGCCCAGTACATCTGGAGTAATTAACCAAATCTATATATACAATATATGGGGAAAGATGACATGTAAAATTAATTGAAAACGACCAATACTACCGAAGTGTCGAAATCAATATAAATTATTATTTTTCTATGTAATAGAGGATTGCGAGATGTCTGGGTAGCACTGGATAAATGAACTTCTATAAATTTGTGGTGACCCAAAATTGAAATATACACTATCAAATATTTCAGCAATACAGTCTTTTGCTATATATTTATGTACTATTTTGCTACGCAAAGGAAGAGAGAATTCATGATGTGATATTTGATAAATATACCATACTTTATATATTTTATAATTATCTGGCTGTAATTTCTTGAATAGTCGTCTGAATTCAGGGACTAGAGCAGTGCTTTAAAGAGACTTGTGTCAATAGTCGGAACACTTAAAGCAAAAGAATAAACCCGAAATAGTATAATAATAATACAGTAAAACCTGCTTTCAACGGACCCTTTATTAAACGGAAAACTGTCTTAAACGGAACTATTTCACGGTCCCGTGAATTTTCCAGTAAAAAACGTGAGAAAGTCCCTTCATTAAGCGGAAACTGTGTTATGCGGACAACGGAAAGCAAAATACACCTTTAACGGAAAATTTTAAGTTCCGGACTACAGTGTTTAGACATCCTGTGAGAGGAGATACACATACATTTACACACATATACTCTCTCTCTCTCTCTCTTTATGGCCTATGGAACCCGGAGGTTCCATGCCGCGTTCACAAAATCTCTCCACTTCTATTTTATATTTTTAACCAGCTATCTGTAATATACATTATACTGTATGTGATAAATTCTTCGTTCTTCTGTTAAATCTTTCTGGGCAGTTCTTTTGTTAATTCTTTCGCCAACCACTATTCATATCCATCTTACTATTTTCGGGTACGAATACGAATTATTTCAGCTGAAGCTACCTTCTGTAATGCGTGCCTAGGATTACATCAATATAGATAGCGATGTGGAAACTGAAGCAGGAACAACGAATACAGATGTCTTAATCAAGAATCATATGGAAAGTCGGAAAGGATAAGATGAGGTGGAGAAAGAAAAAGAATACGATATCGAGTTGGAAGAAGAGTGTAGGATAAAGATGTATCAAGATGTTTTCAGAAGTTTAAAAGAACTGCAACAATTAGCGTTACGGAAAAATAACTCTGATTTAGCCTACTTAGTGTATGTAGTTTCTTATGCTAAAGTGTGTGCGGAAAGTCGAGCAGCCAAGCAGCAGTGTATAGAGAAAACCCTGCTTGACTATTGGAAAAAAATAAGGAAAACTTGTGATAGCATACTATGTGTTCATTTTAATTTCTTTTAGCATATTTTGTGTTCACTTTAAGAATTAAGTACTGTATCGTAGAAGAATTAAGTACTGTAATTGAACAAGGTATGAACCGCAATGTATTTTCTCAGTATGTCCGTTATAAGCAGTATATATTTTTTAAGAAAAGGCCTACCTCCATTAAGCGGAAACCTGACTTTAACGGAAATTTTTGAGAGTCCCACTCGATTCCGCTAAAGACAGGTTTCACTGTAATAATAATAATAATAATAATAATAATAATAATAATAATAATAATAATAATAATCTAATATAAATAAAATAAAGAGTTTATGTGTCTGTCTGTCTGTCTTTGTGCGGCCTAGGGATCCATACGAGTACACCGAAAGTTACCAAAATTTGGTCACGAGTACCTTGGTCCAGGCTCCAGATCAAGCCGATGCGTTTTTTTCAAAATTCGAACCAGGAGGTCTCAGGGGGGCGTTTACCAGGACATGTAAAAATAGTTGAAAATGACCGATATTAGTGTCAAAACCATAGTTTTCGCGGTCGCTGAGATCAATGGTAACACCACCATTAGCGATGACTTCAGCCACCATTTGTATGCGGGCCGGGGGTCACAAGAGCGGGACAGGAATTTCGAGACATGTAAAAATAATCGAAAATGACCGATATTAATGCCAAATCCATAGCTTTCGGGGTCACTGAGCTCAATGGTGAAACTCAAGATAGCGTTTACTTTCACATTTAGTCCCCATCAGCTAAGGAACTTAGGCCAGGAGATCACCGAGACATGTAAAAATAATCTACAATGACCGATATTAGTAGGGATGCGCACGAATCGAGTCGAGACAGAATTTTCCTGAGAAAATTCGAGTCGAGACACAGCTCCTCCAATACAAAATATACGTTTTTCGAGTCGAGACATCACTTTTACAGCACATTTTCGAGACGAGAGAGCCTCAAATCTTGTCTCGTGCGCATCTCTAGATATTAGTGTGAAATTCACAGTTTTCGCGGTCTCTGAGATAAATGGTGATACTTTCATTAGCGATGATTTTCAAATTCAGACACCATTGTATGCGGGCCGGGAGTCAGCGGGGTGGAGAATTGCGAGATATGTACAAATAATCGAAAATGACCGATATTAGTGTCAAATCAATAGTTTTCGCTGTCGCTGAGATGAATGGTGATACTCCCAAGGCATTGACTTCCAAATACAGCCCCCGTCGACTGGGAGCCAGAGGCGTTGTTTTTTCAAAATTGGTATCAGAGGATCACAGGGGCGTTTACTTTCTATGTAAAAGTAGTAGAAAATGACAGATGTTAGTGTCACATTCATAGTTTTTGCGGTATCGGCTGAAGGCCAGAGGCGATTTTTCCACAATTCGAACCAGGGAGGGGTCTCAGGGGGCGTTTACCGGGACATGTAAAAGTAGTAGAAAATGACCAATATTTGTGTCGAATTCATATTTATCGAGGTCGCTCAGATGTATATTGATACCCCCGATAGTGTTTACGTTCAAATTCAGCCCCCATCGGCCTTCCCGATGAAAACACACACGTTGTTGGATATATATTCACACAAAATGTACCTATTTTAGAAATGTTTCTTAATCCTTCTCTCATTGTTCAGTTTGTTTACATCAATATTTTATCTGACCCGTGCGAAGAACGGGCATAACAGCTAGTAATAATAATAATAATAATAATGCCTACAGACTAGTCTTGGGGTCAGTGGCTGAATGTTGGCTTGAGATTCTCGGATAGACCTCAACGGTTGACTATCCCGAGAGGTCTTTAGCCTGGTTTTCTCAGTCACAACAGTTGAATACCGGAACGGTATTTTAAATATCCAGAACCGGGCCGCTATTTTGCCCAAGTTTATCAATTGTGGAAACAATATAGAAAAATCTCTTCCAAAATACCGCTTCTCTAATAAAAAGTGCACATCTTTTCTGTATGTGGCATGTTCTCTCATTTCGGTAACAAACAGGCCCGTATCCACGGGGGCTAGGGGGCGGGCCCTCTAAACTTTGGCTGGCCCTCTAAAAGTTTCACGGTAGGCTTGCAAATGAACTATAATATGGTGATGAAGTATACTATGATTGGGTAGGCCTCCCTAACTTCTACCGGGCCCCCTCTAAATTTTTGGGCTGGCTACGGGCCTGGTAACAAAGCGAATAAAATGCATATTATTTTGCATTTGTCCACTGCAGCCAAGTTAACAAAACTAATGAATGACAATAGTTGATGCGATAGACATACGAAAGTAATTAAAGAATTTTCCTTCGTCTTCCCTTAATTGTGGAAACAGTATAGAAAAATCAGGGTGAACCCATATGTGTCTCTGACGTTTTTTTTTTTTTTTTTTTTTGCCTGTGTCTTAACAAGGCGAGTAGAAAACACATTTTGCGTCTGTCCATTACAACCACCACAACACGACAAGAGTCAGAGTTTTGTTTCTTCAGTTGCACAGCAACCCTGCATGCATATTTTTCATCCACGGCAAAACGCCGGATAATATGAAAGGGGCCGAAACCGGATCCGGCAAACAGCCGTAAACGGATCCGGCAAATCGCCGGATAATGTGAAAGAGGCCTAAATTACACATATGCATGCTATATAACACATGAACTAAGAAAGCACATATTAATACATATTACTATGCATACTAATCCATATTATTACACAACTCAACTATATGTACACCGAACCAATCACTAATTTCACCACGTCGAAAATCAGCTCTGCGAACTAGAAAGGAGAACGGAATAATCAGAGCCAAGTTGCCCTTCTATTAACTAATCCATTTTCAATTTTAAGATTGTTGTCAATGTCCCAGGAGGGACATATTGAGATTATTAACGAAACAGGTTCCTTTCCTGAAGGGAAAAGAACCCCTATGAATTATTTACTTAGACCATTTCTGTTGGAAGCTGTGATCAATTTTGGGGTAAATGGGAGTCCCTGTTAAAATTTACACTGACGTAGTAGCAATTAATCAACTACAAAGGAACCTACACCTACCACCATGTTAAAAAATCACATAAACTACGTACAATATATATATATATATATATATATATATATATATATATATGGACAGGCTACCGCAACCCTAATCTGAACTTTTGGAGAGTGAAGGAAATTTTAAAGGGAAGCACTAATCTTCAAACACTTAGTTTGGAGAGATCATAAACCACTATGAATACTATCCATGACTATCAATGTTCACCAACATGGCGTCTGCTGAGCTGAGTTCCATATTTCACCGATTTTCTAACTGATTTCACTGGTTAATTTAACTGTTCAGGGCTGCCTTCTGCTTCCAACAAGTTTACTTCTTATCTGAAACTAATTTTACCTGATTTCTGTTTAGTTTTCATGTCGAATTCCTCTGTGTTTATGAAAATTCGAAGGAGCGATGATGCGTGCTCCCATCTACACCAAGATCACGTCCCAAAGTACAAGGTGAAGGCACGCGAGAATACTAAGGCGGAAATATAGCTCCCAATCAGAGCAACGGAATTTGGCGGCGGAAAATACAAAGCGATTGAAAAATAGTAAAAACTGGGTGAAACCGGATTTTGGGAAGATATGAGCATCTCAAAGGGACGAAGGGGTCTAAATTATTCTGATAAATATCAGATTGTTGGACAATATAAAAAAAAAATGTCCAATTGCTGACTTATTGTATTTTTCTGTCGCATTAAGATAATAATTTCAATAATCATCTATTTGAAATGCCCATATACAGAGTTTATAATGAAATAATAAATATATAAAGAAATTATTCCCCGAAATATAATTCTTCCTAGATTATTTCAAAGCTCCCACATTAATTTTGCTTTGAGTAAAGAACAAATGAATTTAATACATAGACTGAAAATTATGTGTTGAAAAATTTACAGTACGCGGTACGTTTGAGAAGTATTGGGTTCCCCCAAACAAACATTTCATTACCTTGACTGTAATGGCACATTATAAACTTCATTCAGGATAGCTGGCCTGAAAAAGCTTTTTGCACTTTTTCAACCCAGTGCCCCCACCGTGAATCGAACCCGGGACTGTTCGCCCTGATGTGCATGCGCTGAATCCGCGTTTTTTCCTATATCTTACCGTTTTTTTTTTTTTTTTTTTTTTGCTCTGATGCATGTCCACAGACAGATGGACATAACCGAATTGAAAGACTTCCATTACTTATGCATATCACTACACAAATCTAATACTTGATCTAATTACCGGAATGGATACCAATTAATTAGCATATTCAAGGTATTTCAACGCAGTGGCAAACAGCAGCAATCTCCCTCTTTCGCTTAATTACATATTAATAACACATTATATATATATATATATATATATATATATATATATATATATATATATATGCTATATTTCTTCGATAAGAAAAGTGTTAATGACGTGTATCAGTGGTGATCTGGTTTCTCGCCTGTGGAGGCTGTGTGTTTACAGAAGTGCCAGGGTACTCTTCTAGCTGTGGCGTCTGGCCAAATAGAAACTCGTGAACTGTAATTACTAATCAAGTGGCAGCATAGAGATGCAATCTGGTTAATAGACTTAAATGAAAATTATACTATATATACGCACTATATATACATATGTCAGCCAATCTTCAGATGAGGCAATATGCTTTAAAATGGGTCACTTTTTTCAGAGCCTATCATGAATTTCTGAATAGAAAATAAATATACTAAGAATGCACACACTTTTACAAGAGTGCATGGAGCTCTGTGATTGACGGTGATGTTAGTCGGGTGGTCAGTTTAAGTGTTTCGAGTCCCTTTAAAGAATGTGAGAGTTTTTTCAACTGTTGTCGAGACTTTTGTGTTCGTGTCCGAGACATTATTTTAAGTAAAAATAAAAGTGTCTAAGATGAATGATAAGACCACGACGACAAATTTCTTGAGAGAGAGAGAGAGAGAGAAAAAAAGAAGTGTTAGAGCACTCTCTTCTGGTACGATAGATTCTTGGTTAGATCATAGGACATACGATCTTGTAATGGAGAATATTGTATCTGAGTTTTCTAGGAGCTTTTTCTGTATCCTTCCACATTTCCATAACAGCGTTAATAAAAATGAAATTGTTTAACAAATACTAACTTGAACCAGTGTGCCCGTCCCCCAAGGCCTTGGGCGCATTAACTAAATTTACCAATCCTCCTCCAAAATTACCATTCTCCCTCTCTCAAATTTATCATTCTTTCTCCCACAAATTACTATTCTCCCTCCCCAAAATATACCATTTTTCCCCAAAAACTACCATTCTCCCTTCCTAAATTTACTATTCTTTGCTCCAAAATTACCATTCTCTTCCCAAAATGTACCATTCTCCTCCCAAAATTTCCATTATCCTTCCCAAAATTTACCATTTCTCCCCAAAAATTATCATTTTCCCTCCTCAAATCTACCATTGTTCCCCCAAAATTACCTTTTTCCTCCCCTAAATTTACCATTCCCACTAAAATTACCATTCTCACTTAAAAAATTTACCATTTCTCCCCAAAAGTTACCACCCTTCATCCCCCAAATTTACCATTCCTCCCTCAAAATTACCATTTTCTCTCACCAAATTTATCATTCTTTCCCCCCCCATTTACCATTCTCCTTAACCAACTTTATCACCTTCCGCTCAAATTTAACCTTCGAAATATATTTTTCTTTTAGACCTGATTTTTCGGTAATGATAGGAAAACACCAAATATTTCTCATAAACAGAAGCTTTGCTTTGTATATATCTAGGTAATTAAATACAAAGTTATTAGCTGAGAAAAACAATATATAATGTTTACAACAAAAACTAAATACTTGTGAAAGTTTTCTAACTCTGGCTTCATCACACACTATGAGATACAGGAGTCCTGTATCTCAGTGTCTGATGAAGCCAGAGTTAGTTGGCGAAACTGTCACAAGTACTTAGTTTTTGATGTAAAAATATATTGTTTTGCTCCGCAAATAACTTTGTATCAAATATTTCTGTCATTCTCTGCAAGTTTCAGTAGTCCCAAACTCTTTTGGACGCTTCGTCAGCAAAAGTGGTTCAGCGTCTCCTGCCTCAGGATCCAGGGTTCCTGACTAAGAATCAATCATCTACGAACACCTATGACCACTCACTTTAAATTTTGACCTGGGCAAATTGGCATACTTCAAATTTAGGGAGGAGTATCTAGGACCACCCCTCAAATTTTGGGAATTGCCAAAACTAAAAATTTGATATGGCAGCATAGGACTCGGGTATGAACGTTTCTACATTTGGTTGGTTCTGCTTGTCTCCTTCTATGAGTAGAAGTTGGCAAAAATTCAAACTATGGAGGCTTTTAACCTACTTTTTTAAAAATGAGTATAAAAGTATTATATGGCTATTCGAATAAGTACAAGGGGTCATTATTTTTCACAAGGGTACACTGATGTTGCCTTTTAAATTTCGGGAAGGGTAAATTGGCTCACTCGTTACAGTTAGGACTTGTTAAAAATACTTTTAAACTTTATTGAATGTTCTGTAGGACCCGAGGTGAGGTGAGGTGATTTTGAGTTTAACGTCCCGTTCAGCAGCGAGGCTATATGAGACGTGGACCTACTGATTAACGTGGAATCCGAACCACACGAGCTCCCGCCGGGAATCGAACCCGGGTCTCCCACGCCAAAGGCTGTAGGACCCGAATATATACTTTTGTAGATCTTGTTGGTCTTGGTTGTGGTTACCTTCTACGGGTAAAAAAAAATATATATATATAAAAAAATATACGTATTTCTTCGTATTTGCCATATGGCTGGTTTTTGTTCTAATTTATTTTTGGTGAAGTTTTATTGCATTACATATAGTCTTATGGATAGATACATGGGCTAATTTTTTTTTCTCAGAATACGGATACTTTGATGTCTCCCTCCTAAATTTTGGGAAGGGTACACAGAACAATCCCTTAAATAGTTAAATAAATTTAGGAATAGTTAAGAAATAAAATTTGATAAATATTTTCCATTATTATTAAAGGAGCACTTCGACTTAGAAATGCATTTTTTACCAATTATTTCCATTTGTAGAACTGAAAATTCTAAAGGGAATGGTTTGTTTGATTGCGATACGTTTAGTCGTTAACGAGTAACAGAGGAAAAAATATTTTGTGATCACGTCATACGTGGTCAAGGAGCGAGAGCAGGCTTCCATACACAGTACCGAGCATTTCGTTTGTGAGAGGCGGTGGCACGTTCTAAGTGCAATTGCCTTTCCCAGAAGTGATTGCAAAGACTTAGAAATGTCATCTGCATGTAGAAAATGATAATATGTGATGGTGGGCTGCACATAAGTTTTTATATTATAAAAAGTAGTTTTTCCTACAAAGCATAAGTTCAGCGTTTCACAAAAGGAACTAAAATTTCGAAACCAATACCATATAAATAGATGACGGACGAGATTCCTACAACACCTAAGTACCTTTTTCATAAATCATTCTTCCGATTCTCAAACATAAGTATGTTCATTTTCAAGTTTTGTTGCAATTTTTAACGCTGACCCTATAATTTTCTTGCTTCAAGATATGTATACTTCAAGGTATGTACAGGAGCGCAACATATCAGGCAGAAATGAAATAACATCTGTAAAGGTTGCCAGAATACCTAAAATACTTTACCGGTTAAATTTATTTTTTCGCATCGCTCTCCGTGGAACAACTCTCATCACCCGTTTCATCGTCATTGTCACTTGATAAAGAAAAATTAAAAGATGAATCAATGTCATGGGGAACAGTCATCGTCACTTATTCCTTCTACAAGCCGTTATATTTCACTCCCCAATTCACATTGTATACCTTATTTCTAAAGAAGTATCTCCAGAATCATGAGTGACACCGTCGCTGTTACCCTCCAATGGGAGATATCAATAAAACGGAGAAGTTACTTATTGTTCCCAATTTTGTAGTGGTTACTCGCATTGGTATCAATAAAAAGAGAATTGAGCACTACTCATCTCGGCTGACCTCGAAGAAGTCCCGCCTTTTTGGAGAAACCACACCTCTATTGTCGAGCCGAGTAACTACTACGCGTTTGATATCAATAAAAATCAGATACTCCTTTGTGATGCAAGTAACTTCTTCAAAGGGTCTATCCTAATAAGATAGTGAAATCGACCCTTGATCAAAATTGGGTCGCTATTGACCCGTTACCCTTGACCTAAAACTACCTAAAAAATTACCCCTCACCCCCTCCCCATACCGAATTATCGTATCATAACGCTCAAAATTGAATATTTTTAAATTTTGGTGGAGGTGGTCGAAAAAGTTTGAAAGTTTCACAGATTGTAGATACTATTTACATGTAAATGTGTTTATTTTTTTGTGTATTGAAAATTTCAAAAAATGTAGGAATTTTTTTTTTGGGGGGGGACACGTCGCTGATTTTTTTGGTTAAAAATTTGTTATACCCTTATACTTATATTTTTTTCGGGGCCTGAAAGTGATGGCAACATTGTCAAAAATAAATAAACATCCACAAAACATCTACTGCTAAAACAACGGCCGAGTAAAACAGTGACTGCCGACCAAATCAGTGATTAGTAAAACAGACACTATCAATATGAAAAGTCCTAAAATTAGAGACTAATTGGGAATAATACAGTTTTCGGTGGTGGAGTATATCCTGCGATTGTACACACGCAATACATATCGATATATATATAATCAACTTGTCTTGAAGAAAGAAAGCGATTGGTACCGAAATTGGTCACGTCTGTCAACCACTTCCGGTACACGGTGCTTAATAAAGTTTCCAGGGGTTGAATTTTCCAGGGATTGCACACACGTAACATATGCTTCAAATAATATGTCTTCGGATAGATCCCAGAATTTGTCACTTTGTAACAAACTCACTCACTGCTTCGTTAGATAATAAAATTGATCGACTTTAAATTACTTTGTTAAATCTTTTATTATCTTTAGATGCTTCTTAAAAACATTAACTCACATACAACATAACAGCGAGACTATCACATTACATTATATCGTGTTTGTTTGTTTCTATGACAACCTTCTTTTCGTCGTTCTTAGTTAAATATTCATATTCAATTATATATTTTGAAATACTTATATTAATCTTATATTATTTTCTTCTTTTTCTTCCTCTATAAAATAAACTGGCTTGTACTTATTTGTAAACCAACTAGCCCTATTGCTCGAAGAAAAGTATACAATAAAGAAATACAAGTATACAATAAAAAAATACAAGTATACAATAAAGAACACAACATACCATTGTAACTTATGGTCAACCACTTTCGATACACGGTTGACCATATAATATAAAATATTGAACATATATATATAATGTTGAACATATAATTATATCCAGGGACGTAGTGTCCATTAAGGCTATAAGGCTTAGCCTATCCATTTATTTATACATCAGCTTCAGATGTTGCTTTTGGATATTGATACAATTAATTTTATTAAAATGGATTTATTTTATAATACATTGTTTAATCATCAAGCGAGTTGAAGCGAAGCTTATGCAAGAACGCATGGAAGGCTATCGGCGGCTAGCCTTCCGCTTCTTTCATGGAATTGGGAGAATGGGGCGGGTGACAATCACTTTCCCGCCACCCTCAGCAGACGAAAACTTCTTGAGCTATACGCAAATTCATGATGCAACGAAAGTGGACGAATGTTGACGAAAGGCTAGCCTTCGGGTGTTTGGCGAAACAAAAGCGACAGGATGCGATGCGGTCTTGGAAGAAAGTATAGAACAGAGACTATGAAAAATTTAGAAGCTCACATTCAGTAACGAGTTTTGATCAAGGAAAAGAAAAAAAGGAGAGACAGAGAGAATAAAAATGTTATGTTATTATGAATAGTATTAATTTATCAGGGACCTTATTGCGTACTGGTTTGCGTTATCACAGCGTAAAATTTACATTTAAGTTTTCGATTATTGGCATAGCAGTTATAATTGCTTCTTGTATTTTTTTTGCGTTGCGTTGCTATCCGCAAGTTTTGCGAAGATCGATACTGAAGGAGACCTCAGATGAGGTATAGTTTGTTTCTTTCTTTTTTAATACTTTCAATCTAAAAATAGCTTTTTTCTGTAAAAATCATCAATTAACTGTGAGCTACTGCTCTACTGTTTTCCATTAGTATGCTGATATGTGTTGTTGTGGGTGAAGTGCTTAAGTTTGTCTATGATTTGGGAAAGTTACACTTAAGATCATCCTATAGCTATCCGTTTTTATTTGATTCTTTGAAACAGTAATACAGTATATGTGTGATATGTGAGTATCGCATATGTAAGGAAACCGTATGTGTAAGGAAAATATGAAGCAGAACTACTCTTATACTTTTTCTTGCATTGTATGAAAAATATATGGCATGAATTAGCATTTTTCTATCAAGCATTACAGCGTAGTCAGAACACTAAGACGTGATCGTTTAAATAAGGGCGGATAGGTTTTTTTTTGGGGGGGGGGTAACTTAAATTCACTTTACACTCATATATACATACAACAAAAATTGCAAGTTTCAGGGGATTAGGACCCTCCTAGCCACCCTCTAGCTACGAATTTAATTTCAGCCTACCCATTTCAAAACTTCACGCTACGTTACTGATTATATCTATCAACTCATGTTGACGAAGAAAGTGGTCGGTACCTGAATTGCTCACTTGCTGCCAACTGCTTCGAGTACACAGTACCTAACACATTTTCCTGGGGTGGGGTATTTTCAACGATTGCACATGTGCAACATATACAGGGTGTATCAAACCACTCTTGCCAGGCATTTTTCCGGCTCGTACACACTTCAAACAAAATTTAAATGACCAAATCGTAGGCGAGGAATCAAATGGTATTATTGAAAAGAAAGAAGTTTTACAAGAAACACTTTTCGTTAATTAAAGCGATTTGTAATAAAACAATGCGCAAGGTTCATAATGAACTGCATACATACAAATAAAGTTTAACGAATAGAATGGTGAAACTAATCATGGTAAAGCTGTAAGCTGGGACATAACCACGTAGTGTAACAGCAAGAGCTGCAGATTCCGGGCCAACCTTGTGGAGAAACGAGCATTCATTGCCGTATTAACTTTTAGAATGTAGTAGCAGTAGGCAAGTAATTCTTGTTACCTGCCCTTGTGAATGCTCTCTCTCTCTCTCTCTCTCTCTCTCTCTCTCTCTCTCTCTCTCTCTATATATATATATATATATATATATATATATATAAAAGCATGGAAATCGAATAGATATTATAGACACCCATTGGTTTTAATAATACGTTGCATTAGTTTTTTTTTTACCAAAAGCAACTAAATATTATTGGTGAAAAATAAATAAATAATATGGTCAGCGCAGGGGTGTCATTTAGGAGGGGCAGGAGGGGGCAATTGCCCCCCCTAAGAGTTTGAGCAGTACATATACTTCAATCCTTTTCTACTAATATACTAGTAGAAAACGTGAAAGTCTTATGTCTGTGGTGCTCTTGCCCCCCTCAAGCGAAGTCTGAAATGACGCTCCTGGGTCGGCGCATATTTTATTTCAACTTTACGATACCATTTTTTGAAATCAAGGTGTTTGGACAAAGTGCAAATGAACTGTTAAGAACAGTCAACAATATCCCGGTATTCGCATGTACACTCATTTCCAAAATTATTGTCGCATGTCTATAAATATGTTGTTGTAGTAATATAATTTGATAACGAATTTGCCCGGTATTTCTTATAATGTTAGTATGTGTATAACCGGCCAAGACATGTATGTGGCAAATTTCATGTCAAAAGAACAGTAAAAAAGAACAATAAAACAAAAATAAAACTTTCTTGTCCATTTTGCAACGTTTTGTTTTATTCATTCTAATTTTGGTATTTATAATTCTTTTCCTATGAAATTTACCACAAATATTCATTTCCTGATTATACATATAGTATCAGTACTAAAAGGACCTTGCAAAATCATTATCAAATTATATTCTTACAAGAAGACAGTTATAGATATGCGACAATCATTTTGCGACAATCAGGTGCTGGACGATCCTTTGAACATTTATTGAGAATTTTTTATTTTTATTTTTTATTTTTTTGACCAAGTATGACATACTATTCTAGTTTACTTGTACTATTCTTGAGCCATTAGAATTTGTGCAATGAGTTCCGGGAACTGGTTTCTATTAAAATGTCTACACGGGTGATTTTGTGTTAAGAAGCATAGGACAGTTGTAGTGATTTCATAAGTTTGAAATTTTAGGCCTGTTTTATTAATTGCTGAGAATTTACATCTAAAATTGTTTCATACATAGCTTTACTTAAAACCCAAGAGAGTTTTTCTCTGTTTTAAATTGATACCTACCCCTATTCTGTAATATTGTTTCCGTTTGTTGATAATGAATGCTGTAAACAGTTTCCAATAACAGTACTATTCCCTAGAGCATGTGTTGTCTGGTGTTCGTTTCGAGTATTGCCAAACAAAACTGTTGCTCTATAGGTCTAGTAGTAGTTCAAGAACAAATAACAGACGTAGATGCCAAACCGTAGGATTTAACGAAAGGTGTTTCTTGTAAAAGTTGTTCCTTTTTCAATAATACTTCTAAAGAAATCGAAATTGGTACCACTTTCAGTTTGAAATTTTGTCGTTGATTCCCGCTGCATCATTCGATATGGAAGCACAACCATTTGATTTCTCACTTACGGTTTGGTCATTGGATTTTTTGTTTGAAGTGTCTACGTGCACTACGGTACGAGCCGAAAAGTATGTCTGGCACGGGTAGTCTGATAGTAGCAATGCAACAACAAATAACAGACGTAGATGCCAAACCGTAGAATTTAACAAAAAGTGTTTCGTGTAAAAGTTGTTTCTTTTTCAACAATACTTTCAAATAAATCGAAATCGGTACCACTTTCCACTTGAAATTTTGCAGTTTATTCTCCGTGGATGTGTTCTCGCTACGCCACTAGATATGCAAGCATCACCATTTGATTCCTCACATACGGTTTGGTTATTGAATTTTTTATTTGAAGTTTCTACGTAAATTACGAGGTGAGAAAAATGCCTGGCAAGGTGGTCTGATAGACCCTGTGCTAGAGGTCTCATAGGCCGAAATTTTTAGCCCGGGCACGACACGGCCTGTGAATTTCTAATGTGAGGCCCGACCCGAGTCCAAAATATGTTTTAGCATTTAGGCCCGAGCCCGTTCCGAGCTCGGGCGATAATCAAATGTGCCAGAAATAAGCCCGAATTACAGAAACTTAACAATGAACGCAGAATTGTATTTTTGTTTACAACAATTAGAGGTTTAATTTTGAAGTTGTGCTTTAAAAGTTCTCCAGAAAGAATGGTTCAATCAATATCGTTGTACAGTACATTTACAAAGTTAAGCCCGAAAAGACCCGAGAAATGTTGTATATTTAAAAATTTACGGCCAGGGCCCGAAGTGATATATGCTTTGTAGGCCCGAGTCTGCCCTGCGGGCCGGGTCGGGCTAGAGCAGATGGCTCCGGCCCGAGCCCATACAGACCTCTACTGTGTACACAACTACAATGTAGGCTATTAATCAGTGAAAATCAATTGCAATTAAACAATCGATTGAAAGTAATTGCTGTGGAAAGCAATTGAAATAGTTATCAATTAATTTCAATTGCAATTGACTGGCTGAATTTAATTGCAATTACTTTCAATCGATTGATTAATTTCAATTAATTTTCATTTATTAATGGCCAACTGCAATTGACAATTACTTACGTCAATTACTAATTGCAATTAACAATTATATTTACAGATTAATTGTTAATTGTTAATCCAATTGAAATTTGCGAAACACTGATAGGGTGCGGAAAAAGTCCCGGAAAGGTCCAATATCTCGTGAAGTATAAAGATCAGTGAAACAAAAGTAACACGTGTTAAATAATTCTAAAAAAAGCTATCCAATTGTACCAAACGCAATCCCCTATCTCCATTCCCTTCCGGGTTACGGGGATAATTTTAAAATTTTAAATTGGAACCCCCATTTCTTATTGCACACTTGGATTCTCCAGAAAAGTGACAGTGATTTGATCAAGTGTCTTCGCAGATGGCGCTTGAATCAATACACACAAAAAAGGGGTGTATCAAAACGTTACGAAAATGCGAATTGGCAGTCCTATGCTCTGTGTCCGTACGGTTAGTGTATTGGATTACGGATTCAGAGGTTCTGAGTTCGGTCCCCATTCAAGACACTCTTTTTTGTTATTTTACAAAATTAATTCCATACGTTTTAACTTCAATTATACTTTTTAGAAGTTACATAGAATACAAATTTCGATAATTATTTTGCAAACTAGCTTTATAAAGTAGTTCTTAGTAATAGGGTCAGAGGTCATAGGGTTATTTACAACAAAAAGGAAACCATTTTTGTCGCCATTTGTATTTCCTTAATAAATATGGACAAATACATTATTTTTTTTTTTATCAAAGTTAAAATCTATGAATTCATTATTTGAGTATAGAAAATTCGCATAAAAATTATTCTGCGCGAGAATCGAACTCACGACCTGACTCCGTACTCCAGTATGCTAACCGTATGGCCACAGATTACGATACTGAGAGGTCACATTTTCACAACGTTTTTCCGCCTCCTTTTTTGTGTGTCAATTCAAGCGCCATCCGTGAAGTACGGTACTGTTTTCAGTTTTGGGTCAAATCACTGTCACTTTTTCTGGAGAATCCAAATGTGCAATAAGAAATGAGGGTTTCCATTTAAAATTTTAAAATTATCCCCTGTACCCCAAAAGGGGTAGGGATAGGGGGTTGCGTTTGATATCACTGGATAGTTTTTTCAAAACTATTTTATATGTGTTATTTTCGTTTTGCTGATCCGTATATTTCGCGATATATTGGACCGTTCCGGGACTTTTTCCGCACCCTGTATCTATCAATCTATCTGTCTCTATATCTATCTATCCATCTATCTATCTATCTATCTATCTATCTATCTATCTATCTATCTATCTATATATATATATATATATATATATATATATATATATATATATATACTAGCAGCGTTCACCCCGCTTCGCTGCGGTCACCCCGGAACGCAATAAACTTTGTTACTTAGATAATTTTTACTTTTTCGCTTTCAAGTGATATGATAAAAACCATAGAAGATTGCAGTAAATCTTAACATTATATCGCCTGTCATTTATGTTAACCCGCCCCGCTTCGCTGCGGTCATCCCGGTGCTGGCATATTGTAAAAGTGTCTGTAAAAATAAGCAAATCAATTAAAAAATTTTAAACAGAAGATTCAAGCTATTTTCCGCTGTATATCGCCTGTCATTTATGTTAACCCGCCGAGTGACACGGTCATGCGGGTTGCATATAAATACGTTTATTTTTACCTATGATGAACTAACAAAGGATTTGTGGACACCTGAATGGTCAATTATCTCAAGACACTGGTAATTAAAAATTAAAGTGATATGATAAAAACCATCTAGGGTCCAAATCCTAATAACCCCCCAAAAATGAAAGAAATTGGTTCAGCCGTATTAGCGTGATGAGCGGACAAAGAATTGTACGTTCTCTTTTATATATATATATATATATATATATATATATATATATATATGTATATGTATGTATATATAAACTACGGTACTAATTGCTCTAAAGGAGAAATTCACTATTTTGATTATAGAAGAATCTTAAAAGAGTTGACTTTGAGTTTTACGTCCCGTTCAGCAGCCAGGCTATATGAAACGTGGACCTACTGATTAACGTGGAGTCCGTACCACATGAGCTCCCACCGGGAATCGAACCCGGGTCTCCCACGCCAAAGGCGCGTACGCTAACCGCTTAGCCACGAAGAAGCTCAAAATCTTAAAAGAATTAAAGGAATGTGATATCATTCTTTTAAACCACCTAAAGTGTAAAACTCCGGTTTTGAGTTTAAGGAATATCTAAAATGTTGGGAAGGTTCTAGATTACTGGTCCCCCATGTAGATTAATAGCTAGGTAGGTTTCTTTCTGTACTAAAGTTTATGCATTTAACTTCTACAGTATTGCCGAGCGAGCGTTAGCGAGTGAAGGCGGGTTAGAGCCCCGCAGGGCACGTTGTTTTGTCTTTATTACTGCTCAATGGGAAGGGGGACCAGTAATCTGGAACTTTGCCTAAAATGTTATACTTGGAATGGTAAATATAGTGTCACAATTGATACTAAAGGGCTGTAACGAGTGATGAAAGCTAATATGTAGAAATAATGGCTGGTTTTCAGAGAGAATTCGTTAATCGCTGACTAGTTAGTAGCATACTAACGCTTTACTAAAAAAAATGCACTTTTTCGTATTAAGAGTCTACTTTGAGAACAACTAAACAGATGATTTGGGTATGATTAACTTATATAACCCCTTTGCATCGCGTGAGAAAAATAAATGTGACAACTACGAAAAAGTAGATCAGCGCATGCGTGTTCTGTAAAAATGAAAATAAATGAAATACAAAATACGAAATGTTGTGTCGCACGCTAAACCGTGGGTAAAAGATTAGCCTCTGCTCTAGATTAATTAGCCACATGTGAATAACTTCGTCAAATATTACGTCCTAATCAGAGACTCTGAATACAATTTTGATAACCATCCGTTAGTGAAACCCATAGTATGGCTTTAATCAAACATCAAAACGACTCTGCATAAGGCCCAATATATTTTCAATATTATTACGATTTATTTTCTTTCACCATGCTTTCGAATTTGTTTTCGGAAATACGAAAATATTTTTTAATAATGCACTACTCTGGGGCAAAGAATGAAAGTCACCGACCACCACTATTTTTTACCAGTACAACCAATTTCTAGATGAATGTGTGTGGTTCAATGTATGTGTGCAAGGCCGGATCTAGGATTTTCTGATTGGGGGTGCACCAACTACTACCAAATTAACCAATCACACTGAAACTCTTCAAAGTAACAATTCTTTACTCCTGATAACGCTGATGTATAGAACGGAAGGGGATATTTTAAAGAGGATCGCAAGTGGCACACAGGAAAAAAAAAAATGTTCTCTCCTCGTGGCTTCTGTTTTCTTCCCTACTTGAGAAATATTATATTGTTTTGCTTGGTGAATCCTTTTCCTTCAACCTACAGGAAAACGACTTAAACTATTGCTTTTGCAACATTCGGGTTTCTTTTAGGCGCTAAATGGAAACGTGACGGCAGAGTTTCGGAAAGTGCTGCTATTTTCACTACTAGCTTCTTATATTAGATAGTATACATTTGCAACGAAGTGGGCTGGGGGGGAGAACGTGCTCCAGTGCACCCCCTAAATCCGGGTCTGTATGTGTGGATTTTATGTTGTACGATTCTATCCTTTAGGCTAAGAGAGATGGTGAAAAAATGAATGACAAAATAACAATAAATAACATATATGCCCTGAGGAGAATTCATACCCGCCGCAGATATATTTTATGATTTTGACCGTGATCACTCGACCATGCCATCTGACCTTTTATAGTTCGTAATTAACGATAGATAACTTTCAGTTTTACGTCCGATGGCTATGCTCGCTCGGTGGAAAAAGTGTAAAAGCTTGAAAAGCCAGCCATTCTGAATGAGGCTTTCCTTATTGACACCAGGCAAATGACAGGAAGGAACCTAGCATATAGCGATATATATGTCCCAGGCCGCTTCCTTCCTTCCCTTTCCTCAGATCAGGGGCGGATCCAGGGGGGGGGGCGATCGGGGCGATCGCCCCCCCCCAGAAGAGGAAACTTTTTTATTTTATATATATAAATAAAACCCATCCCAAAGTTTGGAGCCCTTAAAAGTAGCAGTATGACAACCCACCGCCCCCCCCAGAAGTCGGTCCTGGATCCGCCCCTGCCTCAGATAGTGTGATCGCCCAGGGACGTACTGTATTTCCTCATACATGACAGTCTAACATGGCCATAGATTCCGAAAGTCCAGAAATCTAATTCTAAATTCCGATGGTTATGCTCTCCAGGCTAAAAGAGATGATGGTGATAAGAAAGAATGAAAATGGCGGAATAAAGAAAGTGGGAGGAAAGTAGAACTCCGAGAAAATCTAGGTAGGCTGCGTTTATCCACTATAAAGTATTTACAATTAATTTAAAATATTTTTCTATGCTATTTCCTCTTCTAATTTCCTGTAACGTTACTCAATAATGCTTCTTTACATGTCCTCCGGAGTGGCGTCTTTGTGCTTTCACGGGGTGCCCATCCTGAGTGTGACATATGTGTACATTTCAATCAATAAAAAAATAATATATTAATAGAAAATATTTATACTTACTTATATCCAAGAGGCTTGTCTTCTCCTGCCCCCCCCCCCCAAAAAAAATAGAATGACGTTACTGATTCATAGATCTATAGAAACAACGGGTCGATTGAGAAAAAGGAAGATCTCTTGTCCTTTCTGCTAGCTTAGCCACTAGCGCGGGCATTTTTGGTGGCCGGATTCGATTGAAATTTGAACGTGTTTCAGTAGACTGCATTCCACAATAACCTTCGGGTCCATATGTTATTTGGCCTCGTTGCTGTAAAAGAGGCGCTAAACTAATAAACTAACAGCTCTCTCCGACTTCCCCTGCACACAGTGGGTGGGTGGGCTTGTATCACTTTTTATATTAAAAAGGATAAAAGGATTTATAAGAGCATTGTCGCTTTCACTAAGACGTTTCTGGTGACCTCGGGTAGTGTAGTCACTATTGTTCTCTCCTTTGGTGCGACCGGTGCCGGGCTCGATTCTAGTTGGGGACCCTCGGTCGAAAAGTTATAACAGATTTTTCAGGCCAGCCATCCTAATGAAGGCTTTTCCTCATTTACACCCAGACGAATGCCGGGCTGGTACCTAACACAAAAGATTTAGGCCGCTTCCTTTCTTTCTCTGGGTAGTGTAATCGCTGAAGGGCGTCATCCCTTCGACGTGACGGGTTTAAAAAGACCATAGATTCCGGTAATGGGAAGAAATATATCTAATTTCTAATTCCTAAGACGTTTCAGGCTCATCTGAAACTTTCCTTGAACAATGGGTTTATCATCATGTCACACAATCAAACCAAAGACAAAGGGATGATTTCCTTTAAATTTTATTTTTTTAAATACCAATAATGTTCTTGGTAATGACTCCAATCTTTATCTCCACGGTGAATATTTCACGAATATTAAATAAAAATAATTAATAATTAAGTTATTAAAGTCAAATACGGCTTTCTTATCGCTCTGCGCTTTTACAACCCACACTAACAGCTGATTGCGCGTTAAATTGCGGAAGTAACAAATGACGTACGACTTACCTTGGATGAGACAAAAGACGAGCGATATTAGCAGAAAGAACAGATATAAAATTCTAATCTTCATATCACAAGCTATGAAAACACAACTGTACAACAAAAGTCAACTTTCGAACTCACTCGAAGTTTGTCTTTGCAACTCGCGGCTGAAAAGAAGTCTTTTAAAACCAACGTGTCCCGTTCAGGCTGGTTTTTCAGTGCAATCTGTTTATCCGGTTTGGAATCGTTTATGCGTTATTGAAGACACTCTTTAGGAACGAACATAGCTTGTTGTGTTACTCCGTTCTTGATCACGTTAAATCACGTGATTCGGAACGTCACTATCCTAAAGTTGTCACGACGGGCGAGAATTAATGTACCTGCTCCAGTGCTTATAGGTTACAACACACATATAAAACATATCCTGGTTTATTTTTCGTTGATGTTGCTTCGTTTTCTTCACAAATTTCTCTGTGCCTGGCGCCTTGACAAGATTCAAGTTGAGAAAAAAAAAAAAAAAGCAAAAAGTGTTTTAAGAAGGAAGAAAACTCGCATAACTGTTTATGTCGATGCTCATTTTTTTATTTTAGTTCGAAAGGAAGAGTTGTTAGTTTACATTCTCGCATTATTTATAATGCTCACTATGCTACCGTTCCCGTATGAATGGGGGGTCGTACTTTGTTTCAACACATTTCATTCCAAATACTGAACAGACGATGGGAAAATCTGTCATTTCTTCTATAAACCCACGTAAAATATGTGTGGAAAGATACAATACATTGAGTGTCTATTGAAATGTGGCAAGAACCAATGTCTAGTCTGTAGAATCTCTCATGGCTAATGATTAGGGTAAGCGTTTGCAGTGTAGGACACTCAAATTCGTATTCAACTTTAAGCTGTAGGCAGGGCCGGCTTTACCATAGGTGCAACATGTGCGTTTGTACGGAACGGACAAATCTCTCATAACTATACTATTATTTAAAATTTCTTGTTGGAAACAGACTTCCTGATAATGGCAGTTAAATTTACTAAGCTGACCTTTTATTTCAATACTACGTTCATAAATCATGTTTAGGTCGCATTAGTTTAATGACACATGGACAGTTCTAAAGCGAATGGTCAGACAAATCCCGGCAAGAATTGCTTGATTGTTGTCAAATACAAGAACTCAATTCTCGAACAGTAGCGAACATCTGTTCCATTTAGTTAGTTATCATATTTTTGATATGAAAACTAGTCTTGATTTTGTAACAAAGTTCCTGATGATTGAAGATGGAAGCAAGTTTTTTTTTTTTTTTTTTTTTTTTTTTTAATTAACAGATGTAGAGGGAAAATCAAGAAATCAAGATAGAAGAGCCAGTTGCACTGGAACTGTAAACTACTATACTGAGATCGAAGCTCAATATTTTGAAATCTATAAAAAGGATTACCATCTTTTTTCTGCAAGTGTGTTTCCTTTATCTTTCACTAACATGATAGATTATTATTTAAAACAAACAAACAAAAAAACACACACAACGAGATTAGGGTTTCAGAGATTACGGTTACCGGCACCCGCTCCTAATCCTCAAAATAGATGAAGAATAACTACATTTTAAACCTTGAAATATATAATTCAACCTGAAAAAATACCAGTCTGCCGGTAGAATACCAGTCAGTGGGCAATCTTAAATACAAGCTTACAAATTGTATTTGTAGTGTTTAGGCCATTCTGAATGCGAGTGCATTTTACCTCCCCTTCGTTGTTCGTGATTGGAGTAGCATACTATAAAATCGTGGCTTTTAAGATTTGTTCTTTCTGGAGAAAGGGGGGACGTTAAATAATACCGTTACACGGGGCGGCAAATTGCCTAGGGTCGACCTTGGCTGTAGGTCCAAATTTCATATAGCCTCGGTGCTAAAGGACACGCTAAACTCCAATCCACCTATGGTAGAGTGCTTATCTCTGGTGCGTGGGGTCCTTAGTTTATCCCCACCCAAGTAAGTTTGTGGTAGACAACATCATGTCTATGGGTTTCTCGGGGTACTCCCGTTTCCTCCCATATACTCATTCCACGAGTTTCTCAATCATCATTCACTTGTTTTAATTATAGTCTCTATTAGAGCAGCGGCGTAATCGTGAGACGTTAAACTGAAAGATTTTATTTTATTTTTTCTGGAATCCAACCAATCAATGAGTGACTTCCTTGGGACATTTTCAACCTTACGTACTATGCAATATGAATATATGGATATAAAAAATCGATATGAAAACTCGATTGATGTATCGAAATATTAAAAGTATCAAAAATTTCAAAATATTTGCCAGAAATATTAAAGAATATTCGATTATCTTTGTATCGATTCACTTGACTTTTGATTCCGGTTTTCTGATATTGGAAAACATCAATCGACCAATTCCTTGTCAACTTTAACGCACTTAAGCCTCGGCGTGGTTCGTGGTTCTTGTAAAGAGTACGTCTAGTCTTTCATAACCTCGGTGTTACGTACGGACGGAAAACAACAAGTTACAGTATCACGTGTTAACCATGTGAAGGAGTTTGGCTTGTATTTCGTAATATTTTCTCAATTAATCTTGAAACCAAAACTGGTTGTAGATTTTTGACCACTTGGGATTTCGTAGAGATGAGAGTGGCGAAATTAAATGAAATCTTTGAGTTTTACGTCCCACAGTTATGCCGGTTAGGCTAAAGGAGACGATGATGATGAGAGATGAGTGAAATGGTGGAATGAAGAAAGTGGGAGGAAACGGGAGAACCTCGAGAAAACCCACGAGCACGGTGTTTGTCCACCACAAAGTCCACACGGTGGAAGCTGGGATCGAACTAGGGACCCCAAGCACCTGAGGTGAACGTTCTACCACTGAGCCACCGCGCCCCCCTTAGAGTTGAGTTGATTTTAGTTTAGCGTCCCGTTCAGCAGCGAGGCTATATGAGACGTGGACCTACTGATTAACGTGGAATCCGAACCACATGAGCTCCCGCCGGAAATCGAACCCGGGTCTCCCACGCCAAAGGCGCGTACGCTAACCGCTTAGCCACGAGGGAGCTCGCGCCCCCCTTAGAGTGGCGATGGATTCCTCACTCCTTGAGACGTTTAATTGATTGCGGAAAAAAGGTTCTCCCCATCTATTACCGTTTTGTTGTATAATGATCAACGTTAAAACCGGAAATGATTTATTTCTACCATTTCTGGTTTGAATAGATAGTTTAGAGATGGATTGTACTTTTTTAAGTGTGCTGTTTCCATGTCAGGCCTCGTCCGTGCCACGGTTCTTTTCAAACTTTGGCATTGAACGTTCATTGCGTTATCTCTCTTAATTCACACATGCTATGCCGTGACCCGATGGGCCGCCTTGAAGAGAAACCAGTCCGGTCCTGACTCGTCGGCCATGATCCTTCGGCTTTCTTCGGAGAACACAAAGCGACAAGAAGTTCACCAAAACTAAGTGAAATGGAGCAGAAAACAGTAGCGGCAGGACAAGGTACGGTATGTGTGAATTAGGGATAGCCAAAAATTTTCCGGAATCGAAAATTTCACTTTTCGGATTTTGGAAAAGTTCCGGAATTCAAAAACCCGGGATAGGAATGTTTTCGAAATAAGGGACT
Organism: Thermobia domestica; assembly: GCF_964235325.1. Lineage (NCBI taxonomy): Eukaryota > Metazoa > Arthropoda > Insecta > Zygentoma > Lepismatidae > Thermobia > Thermobia domestica. The sequence continues at coordinate 149,100,549 of NC_137468.1, forward strand.
TTTTCCGAATTCCAGAATATTTCTGATTTTACTTTGCGGAATTTTTCGGATTTTACTTTCCAGATTCTGGAAAGTTAAAATTTCGGAATTGGCCATCCCTACTGTGAATGGTCGCGGTCCTGGCATGAACATAGCATGGAAGAGGAATAGCATGGTCATAAAGCACTAATACATGTGAATTAACCTTTAGACGCTAAATTGATTCCAATAAAAGAGCTTCTCGCTATTTTTTTTAAAATCATTTTTGCTTTACGTAGATCAATATTGAAACCGGAAGTTGTAGTGGATTTCCATCACTTCCTGTTTAGTAGGGAGTTAAGGATGAAGATGAATTGCATTCTTCGGGGTAGTAAACGACTTCTCGTTATTTATTACCATTTTGGCTTCATAGTGATCTACGCTGAATCTGATATGGATGATTTCCATCACTTCTAAGTCAGAAAGTGTAAGTAAGTGGCATCAGAATTTCGTTTTGACAAAGTAATTGGAACATTTGAACCACATTACTGCATTAAGTATTGTTCACGATTGGAGAATCACAAGTTGAAAAGATCCGCAAGAGTCGACAGGTTTTCGTGGACGTTGCAATGGACACCAGACACGAATACGCAAAAGAGTGATGCAACCACTACAATTTTTCTAACGAAGCACAACATATCTGTGCTCCGTCAGACTCCCTAATATCCCAACATGGCTCTATTTGATTTCTGCCTTTACTCCAAGCTGAAAATGTCCTGAGAGAAACCAGACCAGAAAACACATGCTGAAAAAGCGATGGACCAGCTCCAAGCAATCACAAAAGAAACGTTCCATCGCTGCTTCCCATACTGGGAGAACCGTTGATAGAACTATATAGGAGTCTAAGGGGACATTTTGAAGGATATTAATGTAAGTTTCTGGTATCTGAATATACATTTTTTTTAAAAAAATGAATATAAGTCGGATACGCTATGAACAAACCTCGTGTACTCAAAATGGGAAAGTTGAGTACACTGCTTCTACCCTTCTTCCTCCTTAATTTTAATAGCCTCAATAAATATTCAAAGTTTGTACTACATCCTGGTCAACATTAAATTGATCTTTGTGGTAAATGGCACTTTAAAATAATAAGCGTATCTATTAGTTCGTCCCGCATTGTAGGTTAAGCACTATAATTTAATTATATATATATATTTATTTTTCTGTTACAGATGTTATTAAATTATGTTTGACGAATTACTGCATTTGTTTTGTAGAGTCCCTGTTGTTTACATGGTGTCATTGGTTAAAGCAGTAGACACTTTATGGTTAAAGCTCACCATTTTTACAAGACGTTTAGCCAGAAAAAAACGTAATTTATCGATTAGCTATGAATTTGGCCAATTGTATTTGTTTAACTTGCCAGTTTCTAGCCATTTGTGTTAAGCGATAGTTGAATATCTTTCGTCATAAAACGTCTCTAAAATGATTAATAATAATAGAATATAGTGTTTTTGCTACTTTGAAAATTCTTCTTCTTGGTATAGAACTTATATTACTATGTTTTTAATATGTTTTACATATTTTATCAGTTTCGCTTACAAGGGCGGTCTTGCAACAGTAAATATTCTGCAAATTCACCTTCCTGTAGCTAATTTCAATGCGTAATTAATTCTAATTACAGACTTTCTATTTCAAGTATACCCCTGCTGGCACTATTGTGACCGAGATCTTTCAAATGTTGGATGGGGAAGCGTTGTCACAATGCGTTATTTCACGGACTTCGCTGCTCACTGTCTGGTTAGCCAAAGTAGCTTACGATCTTCGCTCGTCAGGACTAAAGAGCGGAATGACAAATTGGCAACATAGCCGAGATCATTCACTTCTTTTCCGTAAGCAAAGAAAGGGTTTCTTCCGTAAGAGGGTGGCGGGGATGGGGCCGAAGTATGTTTCACATATTTTCGGAGGGAACACTTGAAATAGAAAGACAGGAAGTGAGAATATTGAGTGTATATTCAGCGTGGACGGGATAGTTTTAGTGTTGTGCTAGAACAATAGTGGCACCAATATGTTGCTAACATTACAATAATGTAGCATTTCGTCAATGGTGCAATCAAATCGTCCTGTAAATACTAAGGACGTAAGTATTTGATGTGAGAATACCAGGAAAAAATGTACAATACGTTGTAACTGTACAAAGAAACTATGACATATTTTGCCTGTTATATTGTTAAATTCTGCTAACTAGAAATTTATCTGCAATTTTAGTAGAGTTTATCCATTTTTAGTTAGATTCTGTGCATCATTTTGCTATCTTCTTAAGACATTTGTTGCCAGCACTGGTTGTAGGAGTGTTGGAACGAGAAACATGCATATTTTCCTGCAACCAGTATGCAAAGTGCATTTCTCGTTTTCTTCAGTTTTTGTTATGATTCGAAGAGCAAAATGGAAGTCCCAGAAAAGTTGCCCCACAAAGTCTAAAACTTGAATCAGATACCAGAGAAAACTGTGTAGAAAGCATTGGAATTATTTAGAAAAGAGAAATCTTACAATGTAGACGTACTTGTTACTGTTGGATTGTTTCATGTTTGATTTCATGTTAAATAATTTTTGGTTTCATGTTAAGTAATTTTTGGTTTCATGTTAATAAATCATGTTAAATGATTTTTAAATATCCAACGCGAAACGACTTGAAGTAAGCACTCGACCGCTCTTACACAACTTTGATTAGTTTCAACTTTATCAATTTTTTTTACTTCATTGTTAAAACTTGTGCAGATGGAATAAATTTCACATAGAACTTCTGATAATACTGCCATACGAATAGATGAAAACTATACCGGTCAAAATTAAGGTAAGTTCATAAATACCAACTGCATACAAGGAAGTTCATGTGTAAAGAGATATAATCAGAATAATGTTATTTGGTAGAGATGTAGTTCTTAAAAAAAAAAAAATAACTTTGGTGTGGTAGACTCGGGTTCGATTCACGGCGGGAGCTCATGTAGTTTGGATTCCACTTTAATCAATAAGTCCCGTCTTATATAACCTCGCTGCTGAAAGGGATGTTAAATCAACTCAACTCAACTTAAAAATTTTAAGGGGAATGATATAGTTACTTGATGGGGTATTTCCAGCGATTGTACAGCAATCTTTATATCAATTAAATCATTTTGACGAAAGAAAGTGTGATCGGTACCGGAATTGATCATTTCCGATACCTACTTCTGGTACCGGATTCCTAAATTGCAACATATACAGTCAACTTATCTTCACGAAAGGAAGCGATGGATAATAGTAGCTATTGGTTACTTCCGGTACTGATCGTTTTATTTTGTCAAAACGACTTGATTGATATATAGATTGCACGTATGCAATTGCTGGAAATGCCTCACTCCCGGAAAGTAAATTAGATACCCTGTATCGGAATTGGGTGAGCGGAACTGTTCAATTTTGATTCCGATCGTTTCTTTCGTTAAGGTGAGTTGATTGATAGATATGTTGCATGTATTCAATCGCTGCAAGTACTCCATACTCGGAAACTCCATTATTCCCAGCTTAAGAGATCACCTGACTTTAAAATAGTCCTTGTCGAAAACAAGATTTGTGCACTTATACCGCTAAGCTTCACTTATCCATATGTATGACGTCACTTGAAGTAACGAATTACTTCGCAATTTAGTGATTGCACAAGTATATCAAACGCGTAATAATTCTTTCAGTGTTAAAAAGTATTGGTTATTATTTGTATTCAGTATATTACACAGATTATTATTTACAAACTATGATATGTATAAATAAAGTGAGTTTTGTAGAACAGCTATGTCCTATTTTGAGCTTATGATTCGATATAATTCCTACTGTGTTGTGACAAACTTTAAACAAAATTACGTGCATTGTGTTGCAGATAATGTAAGTCACAATAAATCAATGTTAGTACTGGAGGGGAAGAAAATGAACAAATTGGTACAATATGTACGGACAACGAGTGAACACTTAAAATTTGTTGATAATAATTGATTTGATGAAGAAAGTTGTTTTTTGGTGGACATAAATTTTGAGTTTGGAACCCCAAAAGTTATACACTAACTTGAAAACATTGTTTCAACACGCCCCCTCCCCACCAAATTCTATGATTTGGTGGAGCACCAATAATTCTGATGCTAGTTGCATATCTTTACTGGTTGATAAATGCTATTCATTTTATTCGTACAATCAGCTTATCAACATATCGACTTATACTATGAGTCAATTGACACTAAAATAGTGTTTGAGATCCAAGGATGTTATAAGATAGAGGATTTGCCCATACGTATCTTCATCATATGAACTCAATGAAGCCAAAAGCAACCCAGCATCGTCTGAGGCATCACGTCTGATTGGCTATTCTCGTTTCCGCCTTGATTGTTGGCTCGAAACATTGCGATCTTAGTGGCTCGGAGTGGGCAGAGTAGCTGTGGCAAAGCTGTGACGTATGCCTTCACAATTTTGTCGTATGGGCAGATCCTCTATTTTATAACATCTTTGCTGCGATCTAACACTTGGGTGAACTAGTGTTGCCCAGGACATATACTCAAGAAATAATGAAAATCCACTACAATTTCCGGATTCAATAGTAATCTTCATAGAACAATCAGCTCTTTGATACGGATTAAAGTTTTCAATATGGAATAACTCCAAAAATAGGTTTTATTTCAAATCTCATTCAAACCGGAAGTAGTAGAAATACGAGGGTCGTAAAGTTTTAATTATAGTAAAAAAAAAAAAAAAACCAGGATATAGGGATTTTTGTGATTTGTAGTTGTTAACCCTTCTCAATGTAGTCCCCACCCAGATGTACACATTTCTCTCAGCGTTTCTTCACTGTACGAATACCCTCATTGTAGAAGTCTGCACATTGTGCTTTAAACCACTCTTCCACTTCATGAATGACGTCATCTGTGTTGTGAAAATGGCGACCACGCAACGGATTTTTCATTTGGGGAAACGAGAAAAAGCCACTGGGTGCGAGATGGGGAGCATAAGGCGGATGCTGGAATACCTGGAAGCCACACCCCCTAGATTTGTCGACAACAACTTGAGATGAATGAGCTGGTGCATTGTCAGCTAGAAGAACACCTTTCGAGATCCTGTCACGGCGTTTCGTTTTCAGAACATCGCACAATTTGTCCAGGAGATCTGTAGTACTTCTCATTGACGGTTTGTTCATTTGCAAGGTAATCTGTAACGATTACTCCACGAAAATCCCCTAAAACCGGACAGCATGACCTTCCCCCCTGACTTTTGCACCTTTGTCTTTTTGGGAGGGGCGATTCGGCATGCTTCCACTGCATGCTCATGATTTTGGTCTCCAGATCATACTGATATATCCACGTTTCATCATCCATGGTTACGCCAGACGCCAGAAGAAACTCCTCTTCATCCTCTTCTAACAGCGTCAACATCTGTTGGGAAAGATCACGCTGTGCGTGCTTCTTATCCATCTTTGATCACTTTTGGGACACCGTGTAGAAAAAGAAACAATCATTAGAGCTAATTTCCTTAACATTATGCATATGAGGACCAAACACATTATGCATATGAGGAGGATATAATTCAAATTTTTCGATATCCCCTCGTATATTATTTCTGGTTTAAGACTCCATATAGCAACACTGTAATTCTAAGAAATAGATTCAATGGGCCTTACTCAGAGCTGTTTTGACGTATGATTAGTATTACACTAAAGATTTGACTACTGCAACAACCATATGTAAGTCGAACTCTTTAGTATGGTACTAATCATGCGTCAGAACGACTTTGCATAAGGCCCAATGTCTCTAAAGTCCAATTCGAACTATATTACCCTGTTGAAGACGGTAGTGCAAGGATTTATGACCGCTGCCGGATTCAAGATTTATCTCCATAGAGAAAAAACTATACTAGATAGCGTGAAATTATGTCTTTTTATATAGATTTAGTTAGTGCTCTCAAACGGGTCGAGTCAGGTCAGCTCGGGTCGGGTTGTCGGGTCGGGTTATCGGATCGGGCTATCGGGTCGGGTCAGTCGGGTCAGCTCACTTTGGTAAACTGAGTTTAGGTTGAGCTTAAACTCGGCTGGAGTCGAAAGCTGCTGTTTTTCACTAGCTGCCTAGCAATTTTCAATTGATTTTATAGAAACCATAAATCTATTTTGAACACTTGCAGCTAGTGTTTTTATGATAAATGCTTATTTTTGTACTTGTGTGTACTTTAATTTGTAAATGTGGAAGATTGATTTTACCAATCAACTGTAATCCGCCAATATGGAGTCTGGATTTAGAACAAAACTAGAAGTTGTTTAAGCAGCACCAAAAGAGATATTGGATATGGACGACCAAGCCCAAGCAGGGCTGCGGTGGCTCAGTGGTAGAGAATTTATCTCTGGTGCATGGTGTCCATGGTTCGATCCCAGCTTGTGCTAAGTAGGCTTTGTGGTGGAGAAACGCCGTGTAGTGGGTTTTCTCGGGGTTCTGTTTCCTCCCACTTTCTTCATTCCACCATTTCATTCATTTCTCATGGTCACCGTATCCCTTAACCTCGGTGCAGAATCGAGGGACCTTAAACTGAATATTTCATTTTATTTCACCAAGCCCAAGGACATCGATACAATAACATGATAAAGATTGGATATGCAAGACGAATTGCATAGTAATCTTGCTCTTGGCATTGTTTTGGTGATCACCAAGTAGCGATGAGCATATTTTCTTGCTTTCCGTATAGTGTGAAAGATCATAATCAAAATCACACTTGGTCTTCATTTGTACCGATGAGGCGAGCATTCTTGGCTCTTGTATAGCATGAGAGACCACCAAAACTACGAAATGCAGGACCAAGACTTGACTGCAAGACAAAGGATAAGACGCAGTATTGATGACCAAGACCCAGGGAGCGAATTGTTTGAATTTCATTTGTTCGGCTGCAAGTGATGAAATAAAATTAGTACTTTGTAATTAAATATCATACTGTATTTTTAAATTTTAAATTACAAAATTCATATTATGTATCTTCTTACGTGCAACTATATATACTGTAAAATACGTTTTAATTACCAAGAAAGAAAAGTCAAAGTGGCACGGGTCCCGGAATCATGAGAACCTATTTTGGAATGAAAGTTGAAGGGTTGGAAAAAATCACAGGTGTTCTCCTGTTTCCTCAACCCTTATCATTGTAGTTAAACGATTTCCTTTTGTCTCCGCCAAGAGACTCTTGCTATTGCCTTCCGAGAAGACCCCCTGCCGTGCGAGCAGGTGAGAACACTGACCTTGAATAAAAATTTCGTCACATAGAAATAAAGCAAGAAAAAAATAAATTTCTCCCACGTCGGACACTGGTCTCAGTTATAAAAAGAAATAACCAAACCTCAAAAGTGCCAAATATTCATTAAGATCCATATACAAATCCCCCGCTTGATCTAGCTAGTGGTTAACGTGTAAGACTTCGGTACACGTGGTCCGGGTTTAATTCCCAATGGGAGTGCATATAACGACTCACCAAGGGTAGTCGTCAACCTGGTCCGTCTAAGTAAGATATACAAATATTGAGTGGTAGTATTAGTTTGCATGTAAAAATTATCTTTAATAATTATATAGCATTATTCTCACCTTTTCTATTAGAATGATAACGTCGATGAACGTTGCTAAAATGGTTTATTAGCTGATATACTTTATAATATATTTTCCTTCAAACTGTCAAGCACACAAACTTGCTGACTAGGTATCCAAAAAACATTTACATAGCCACAACTATCCCATAATAATAATTTACATATATCAAAAACATTCTTCTTTTGTTATTATCAAATTAACATTCTATTAAGTATAGTGCACATGTATTAGCACTTTCTGCCCACGGTATAGGTAATTATTAATCTATCCAAAGTATTTTGTTATATAAAATGTCGCCCGACAATTGGACTGAATATAAAAGTCATGAGTGAGCTTGGCTTTTATCTTCAAGAACCACTGGTTCGTTTACAATAGTGCTCTTACATTATATATGTTCTTCATATTTTGATCACACCTCGTATATATCTTTATTACATTTCATATATATATAGATATATTTATAACAAATCGTACACTTCAATAATACTTATCTTTTATTACATTAATTATATTTATTTCATTATTATCAAAAACATCGTCGCTTATTAATATAATTAACGAGGGTGAAACACAAATTACTATGATTAATAGTTTTGATCATTATTAAAACAGTGAAGTTATAAATAATGTTTAATCTTTCAGGGCGCATTTAATAACAAATAAGTTAGATGTTGCATTCTAATGTATACATCGTGGCACTAAGAGATCATAATAAAGAAGAATCTTGTTCGGATAATATATAGGATAGCTCATAAAAACAGTCGTCGAATAATTAGTTTTATAGAATAGATCTTCTTCTTAACATAATCTTTGACAGTTAAGTTTTCAACATAAAATCAATCTAATATAAATAACCTTTGCTTTTAATCATTTATGAATCGAATTATAATTCTTCACATTAACAAGAGAGAATTAAAATCATTTGAAAATTAACTTTCCAGTCTATCTAAAACTATATCTAAGCACTTCAAGTATTCATAAGAGTCGTTTTCATTATCAACATTAACTCATAAAATTGAAAATAAAAGTTCACAAGAATCTATAACTGATATATGTTTAACCTAATTTCATTAACGGTAATCAGGTTACGTTCGTACTTGCATATGAATTTAATAAAGTACATTGTACTGCACAATCATTATTATGTCCCGTATTATTGTTCTGTACAGGAATTACTTCAATACCTGGATCCGGATGTGAAGTGCCATCTCTTGATCTCCAATTATGTCTATCCGCGTAGTTCGCTGTATTGCTAGAATTTTGCCATACATTCGGTGTATTTTTAAACCTATTTTGATTATATGGTCTAACATATGGATTACTACGATTAATTGGGTTAGGCGGATTCCCTACATAACTTTGCCTATTTTGCTCATTTTGATTGCTAGAGTATAGTCGGCTTAGGTTATGTTCCGTATTATTCACACTTCGGATATTTAAATTCCGAACAGGCACCAAATGATCTGAATTATTCTTATTTTTACCCATTCCTGCTTGTTGATTCATGGCATGGTATTGAGTTTCATAGCATTGGACAAGCATTAACAAATGGTTGAAACTCATACACTGTGTGGAAAATAAGATCTGTTGCAATTTAAATGGGAGCAAATTTCGAATCGATGCTATTATTCTCGATTCCGATTGCAATGGATTAACGACCTTTAATTCGTTGTATGTATTTACAACAAACTCTACGATAGATTTATGCAATCGAGGATTGAAGTGTTGATTTCTAATGGTAGCATCTCTATTCGCAAGCAAAAAGTCATTTTCATAATTTGCGATTAGTGCCGCTTTGAATTCATCATATGTATGGATGTGATCACGTACAGCTTTAAACCATAATGAACAAGGTGGGAGTAATACATGAGGAATTAATTTCATATATTGTGATCTATCTATACACATAATATTGCATTCGTCCTGGAATTTCTCTAAGAAAGAAGTAGCATTCTCGTTACACTTAGCACTGAATTCGCTCATAGCTCGAATTTCACTCATCTTAACACTTAATTTTACCTTCCTTTTATCATTCCGTGTACTTATTGGGTGATAGTTCTTATCCATAACATGATGTGTCGTTACACCATCTATGTTTCGCCCATCTGTACTCTTTGGATGTATTTCTTCCAATATAATATCATCATCAGACACCGGCGAAGGCGAGTTCATCTCTGGTGAGTGGGGAAACTCCAAGCGATCACTACACATGTTATTACGGTATGTGTTGTCCTTAACCTGTAGCATTTTAATTTCTACCTGTAACGTAGCTATCGACTGCGTATTTGCTTGTATGTTGTTAGCATTATTGATGACCTGGATCTTTTGTTGTTGAACAGAAGATTCGGTTACTTCTAAATCCCTTTTTATATCACTGATTTCTTGGCTCAGATGGTTGTGATTACCCTGGCATTCCTCCGATATTCCTTTTAACTTTTCCTCGAATTGCGAGGTAATATCGCTCATCGTCTGAATAATTAATTGTTTCGTTTCATCCGACTTCTGTTCCATCTTCTGTTCTATCGTCTGCTTCAATTCTTCGTATTGCTTGTTAGATTCATCAGACTTCTGTTCTATTCGTCTGCTTAATTCTTCAGAGTTATGCTTCATCGTCTGCTTTAATTCGGTAGACATCTGACTCAATTGCTGCTGTAAAACTAGCAAGATTCGGTCTTCCGATGTCATTCTTGATGTTACACTAGGTTCACCGTTGTCACTATTGGTGGATTCATTCTCCATTATTTCAGTGTCCATTTTCCTTATGATTATTCTACCACTTCTCAATATGGTCAAATTTGTATTCATTAACTTAATTGTAAAAGTAAATTCACCCTTACTTTGCTTCGGGGTATAGAATTTATGAAAAGGTCCCGGGTTTCGGCACCAAAATTTTTATAACGACTCACCAAGGGTAGTCGTCAACCTGGTCCGTCTAAGTAAGATATACAAATATTGAGTGGTAGTATTAGTTTGCATGTAAAAATTATCTTTAATAATTATATAGCATTATTCTCACCTTTTCTATTAGAATGATAACGTCGATGAACGTTGCTAAAATGGTTTATTAGCTGATATACTTTATAATATATTTTCCTTCAAACTGTCAAGCACACAAACTTGCTGACTAGGTATCCAAAAAACATTTACATAGCCACAACTATCCCATAATAATAATTTACATATATCAAAAACATTCTTCTTTTGTTATTATCAAATTAACATTCTATTAAGTATAGTGCCCATGTATTAGCACTTTCTGCCCACGGTATAGGTAATTATTAATCTATCCAAAGTATTTTGTTATATGCATTTTGGCGAGACCATAGTGCTCTCAAACGGATCGGGTTGACCCGACCCGACTCGGATCGGGTCAGCTCGGGTCGGGTCGGGTCAAATCGGGTTGGGTTGTCGGGTCTGGTCAGTCGGGCCAACTCGGGTCGGGTTGTCGGATCGGGTCAATCGGGTCAGCTCGGGTCGTGTTGTCGGGTCGGGTCAATCGGGTCAGCTCGGGTCGGGTTGTCGGGTCAGGTCAATGAGGTCGGATCACGGTTCGGGTCAGTCGTGTCTTGTCGGGTCAGTCAATTCGGGTCACAGGTCGGGTCGGGTTGGTCTTCACGTTGAGAGCACTACATTTAGAATCCCAAAAAGAGACCATCCCTATCCATCTAAAGAGATTTTCATACATATTTGCAGCCTCCAAAAACAAACCACGTAACTCTATGTTGTATTCATGCGCCCACGAGATTTACCAATTGGTGAAGAAGAAAGTTACTTCGTCTGCTTCCCGCAATATTTCTCCTGCAGCACGCACTAATATTCCTTTCGCTACAACGTGGTCTACTCGATTCACTCTCACACCACCACCCTCACATGAGGCAAAATAGTCAATGGTCTACAAATTTGTAAATTAACGTAAATAAGTCAAATGTATATCAACTTACAAAATGAAGAATAATACGATATTACACACAAAATTTGTAGATTAAAATAAAAAAATCCAATATAGTCTTAATTCTGTAATATCTTGTGTACTGAACAGTGCAATTATCGTCATATCGGGTCTTATTGACTGTATTTTATTCTTTTAAATCAAATTTCTGTTGTGCATTTAAAAAAAAAAAAAAAAAACTTTTGGTAAATTGACAAAGATGAAACACGACTATCGTCTTGTGCTGTTAATTGGATGGTCAACAAACCTATACATGTTTTATTTACTGCACATAACCCTCTGAATGTTTAATTTGTGTAAAGATAGCTCAAGATGTGCTATTCCGTATCCGAGCTGTGTAGTTGTTTACAATGAAATTGTGTTACTGTAAACCACAAACTTTAGGAAGCAGGCCCCTTGGTCCCCAGGATCGGTGCCTATCATATAAACTAACTTTAAATCCTATAACCTAGAGAACTTATATATGTAAACGAGAGGACATTGTCCTACCACTTTTAGAAAAAAATAAAAAAGAAAGTGGTCCACGGAAGGGTTTAAAACAGGGATGCAAATAACCACTCGCCCGGAGCGAGTGGTTCATCGGTGCGGGTGAGTCACTATTATTTATTTCAAACTGAAGACTGGGATCTGGGCTAGTAAATTTTTTCTTGGGAGAGTAAAATTTTGTTTCTTCTTTGCATCCCTGGTTTAAAAGCTGGATTTTAAATTCGCTGGAACTGGTTATGGTGCACTGCTAAGAAGAGTAATGCTGATTTTGATTTTTAGTGAAAATCCACAAAGTGTAGTACACTATTGATTGTGTCTTTTCTTCCAAACGATCTTTTATTGTAATTTCGAAAATAGTACAAAACCATTATAATTTTACTCATTTAATAAATAAACATTTCAGGAATAATTGCAGCATGACTTGATTTAATTTGAGAAATGACAACAAAAGTTTTGTATGGTATGTCCGTGAGCCTGGCTCCACTCACACTCGCACTAATTTTAAAACATATGCTCAAAATTAGTGCCCAATTAGTGCTAATGACCTACAATGTAAAAAAAAATGTACTGTTACACAAACGTAAAAGAAAAAGGTTCTGGGTGGGTCTAGTTTCACGCTAGCCCCACCCACTCAACCGGCTGAGATGAAACCTATACACAAAGTGTTAAATTAGTGCTGACGATACCACATAAGAAGAAAATTAGTGCTATTATCAGCAGGTCAAATATATTCGAAAATCTTTAATGGTGGCATCATCAAAAAAACAATCGATCCCTCATTTTTATGATGAGATAAATAGCACTAATTTTTTTCTATGCAGTATCGTCAGCACTAATTTAGCACGAATTTTTGGCAGTTTGCAAAATTAGTGCTGTGTTATTAAAAGTGGATGGGGCTATTTTCACTTGAACCTGGCCTCGCCCACACCGGCACTAATTTTAAATCATATAAAAGATTTTTAAACATATCGAAACATTAAATATATTCTAATATATTTGGCCTTCTGATAATAACACTAATTTTCTTTTTATGCAGTATCTTCAGCACTAATTTAACATTAACTTTGGGTGTAGGTTTTATCTCAATCGGTTGTGTGGATAGGGCTAGCGTAAACCTAGTCCCACCCAGAATCTTTTTTGTTTTCGACGTTTGTGTTACATCACACATTTTGTTAACACCGTAGGTCGTCAGCACTAATTAGGCACTAGCTTTTGGCATATATTTTAAAATTAGTGTGGGTGTTGGTGGGGCCAGGTTCACGGATGTTAGTGTAGTGTTTTTTTTTTTTTTAATTTTCGGTTTACTTGCGACTGCTCTTTTTTCTCTTTTTGTGATAAACAAGTTGTGATGAAAGAACGAATGAAGAAGATGCGTTAATTGTCAACTCTGAAGGATGGTTAAGTCAATCACTGTAATTTGTATTCTAAAGCTGTTCTACAATGTAGATGTTTAGCTAGTTGGTTTGAAGTTTAATGTTCCTTTAGCTGCTCCAAATCTGTATGATACTTCAAGAACAGGTTAATTTTGAACTTTGATCCATATATAAAGTCACTGGAGGTGGATGAGCCCGGTTCTCTATCAAATAATAATATTAATAAGAAGGAAAAAGTACGGACCGCTTCACTAAAATTTCCGCATCCCACTTTTTAAATTAAACAGTTTATGCTGCAGTTATTAATAAACACTTATTTATGAAACAGGTCAACATTATTGTAGGATCTTCGAAAAACTTCGTCCGAAGAATCTTCATCCTATGCAGTATTCTAGGTCTAATAGTGGATGAAATATTTATTGGCAAAATATTATAGAATGTTTAGAGCCACTGCTGAAAGACATTGTCTGAACAGAATACAGCTACATCAATGTATCTAAAATTTTATGATGCAAATGAATTGTTCCATACTATAGGTTCACTTGTGAAATAAGAAACAAAATTACAAGGTGTTTTCGGAAAATTTCGTTCAAAGAAAACTCATTTCCAAAAATAAACTACCTCTTCTAGATTTTTTCATAAGAAAATAACTTATGGCATATATCACTGTTATAAATGAAATACAAAGTGGCCCAAAAGTAGGTATACAGTTCCGTACTGACCGGCTCATGATATTTTATATAATTTTCTTATTGTTATCCATTCAGGTAGTGACTTTGTTTCTTTATTATTTGTTCTTAACCCCTCTTCACTCATATCTTAAGCTTGGAACAGACAGAAGCAAATAAACTAATTATCTTAATAAACTAAAATGTCGTACTTTGTGGGATTGTATACCTACTTTTGGGCCACCCTGTATTTGTATATAAAATAACGAAATTGCAGAAGTCATATTTCACAAAATTGTAAAAAAAAAAAAAAAAAGTAAGAGAAAATATCAATCCAGGAGTAAACTACCCCTTGCCGACATTCTAATGGAGGTGGTTTACGCAACATTATAGGAATATTAACAAAATATTTATTAATAAAATATATATATATAAAAAAATCGTCTGAGTTATTTTTGAGAAAGTAATCTGAAAAGAAAATGATCCCAAGAGTAAACCATCCCTTATGATTTTTTTTAAAGGAATAATTTACGTGACATAATAGATTTATTAATGAAATATTTACTTATGAAAGATGAACAAAATTGCATTAGTCGTTTTTGTAAAAAAAAAAAAAAAAAAAAAAAAAAGTCCGAAAAACCTCACCGCCAAAGAATAAAGTACTTCTCGTTAGCATTTTTTCAGAGCAAGTTAGGTATGTCATAATTCAGATTATTAATGATACATTTATTTATGGAAAAATGAACAAAATCATCTGAGTCGTTTTTGAGAAAATCGTCCGAAAAAACTTACTCACAAGAATAAACTATCCCTCGTACATTCTTCAGGGCAAATGAGTTATGTTGTATTGGTCAGGGTATTTGAAATATTTATTTATGAAATATGAGTAAAATCGTTTAAGTCATTTTTGGGAAAATTGTCTGAAAGAAACTACCTCAAGAGTAGACTACCACTTCTCCATTTTTCCCAGAGAAATGACTTACACCACAGTACGGGGTTGTTACTGAAAAATTACAAAATCGTTGGAACTGTTTTTAAAGAAATCGCAATTTTGATTTTGACCCTTCAGTAAACTACCGTTATTTTTTTGGAGTAGAAAGAAACTTCGTTAAAGTTCCCTGGAGAATCACGTGAAAACCTTAAGTGTAAACTTTGGTGTCGATGTGTTGAATAGTATGGCCTCTAGGAGAAAGTATATCAAGATGAATGTAGGAAGAATGAACGGATGAACAGACAGGTAGGTGTCGAAAAGTAACTTCTTCGGTATGTGTGGGCTATGAAACTTGTAAATCTGTTGAAATCTCGAATTCGATTTTTTTTCACGATGACCATACTAACACGTGCTACAAATTTCAAACTGAAATATCTTAGAAACTTTTATACTTGGATTCAGAGCGTAGCACATCAGAAATTTGTAACACCGGGTATTAAGACAACTTAAGGATGTATTTAATGAAGTTCTTAGGATAAGAAATGAAATAATAGAAATCCATTTCTTTGGATATTTTCGACACTACACCACAAGCTATCAGAACTCTATATGGTCTTAATTAGCCTACAAAAATCTACTAAATTGTAATGGCACAGAAACTTAATCATTATGTCCATCCAACATCATAAACAGATTTAATACTTACTGGCTAATTCAGCTTTGATGAATCTCCTAACGTTGTCCTGTTATTCTCAGATCTTAATTCAAAGTCTCCGAGTTAACACCAGCGTTGCCAGACTCACAGCTCGGAATTATTCCAAAACCTGATCTAAATTATGCTAGATTCAGTCAAATTATGCTAGATCCTCATAATTACTAATTCAGGAGTTAAAAAAAAAAAAAAAAAAAACGATGTTGAGATGCGATAACGTAAATTAAAATACGCAGAGCGCAAGAATGCGTGGATAGAACTCAATACTTCACGCAACAGAGCTTTAACTCAACTAAACTAGTGGAGTAGTTGCCAGATTCAATGGCGTATATATCGTATAAATGAATGTGAAGTGTTTTTTTACATATTTTGAAAGAAAATTACCTCGCAGCATAAGCGAAGTTGGGAATTGTCTGCTGGGGGAGGGGGCAGATTTTTGGTCGGTCTCGGACCTTTCATTTCAGGAAAAAAGATGTCATGATGTCAGAAATAAAGATGGTGAAGTTGTCAAAAAGTTGGGGGGAGAATGGCACCCATAGCTCCGACCATGCCTCGCAATTAAAGGATTAGAAAAGCCTGGGTGGAGCCACAAAAAATCAAAGCCGTTTTTAACTTACTTCGGAAAATAAGACTGCATGTATGGTTTACCGACTGTATGAATCAATGGAAGAGGATACATTTCTGCCGTTCTTTTTCTTCCCACGACCAACTTCTTTCTCATCTCCAGGTTTTACGGCGTTTTGATAAACTTGCTGAAATTATGCTAGATTTGGGCAGGATGCTAAAGGCAAGATGCTAGATGCTAAAGACATGCAAATTATGCTAGATCTAGCATCATTATGCTAGATCTGGCAACGCTGGTTAACACCCTGTTCTCAACCAGCGCCATCCTCTTCCGGGATTCGGAAGCTTTCTCGTTGTTAGCTCAGACCTTCTGTTAAATTTCCTTATTCAATTATTTCGTTATAGGATAAGTTCCTATAACTGTGTTGTGATGACTACGTTACCTGTTTTTATTTCCTTAACCCTTTCAGCAGATAGCCTCACAATTGTGAGTGCTACTTTTACAGTGGCAAAAAATGCCAATCAAAGGATTTAAGTACACAAATTAGCTACAGGCACATTTGTGACTGTCTGAATGACAAGTTGTCAGGCATTGAATAGGCATCTGTTAAGTATATTGGAAATCACAACGTTTATGAATAGTGTGTTCTGCAAAGTTAAAGATAGCCCTCGAGAACCATAGTTTTGAAAATCTATTACTCATCGCCTGAAGTGTATGTGGTAGGTATGAACGAAGATCTATTTCTTGTGAACTAAGATCTATTTCTTCATTAACCCGAGAAAGCTAACGTGTCGTAAATTTTACGAGCTAGTTGTATTATTTTGAAGTTCATTCCCCCTCGCCCTGCGAAAATGGACTCGTCCGCTGAGTTCCGTTCTCTACTAAACCTGCATTGTTGGGCAGTATTTACTTTGCTTAGTTTCCGGCTGTATTTCTATATGAACTCGTTAGCCGCTCGTAAGATTTACGATACGTTAGGAATAACGCTTGAATTTTTGTATATTGTTTACTATTATTTTCTACTTCTAGAGTGAACTTACAGATACATTTTAGTGAAAGTACTGGTTTTATTTTATAGTATTTATTCAAGGAAAGTTTAAACAAAAAAGTGAATCGAACGGGTATTGATAACTGATTTATATTAAAATACCTAAATGAACGTGAGAGTGATATTTCGGATCAGGATATTGGATGACATGATGAAGAAGACTGTGTGGAACATGATATTGTTATAAACAGCAATGATTCTGATAGTGATCCAGACTATAGACCTGAAGAGCTAGAAATCACGCAAGTTTCATGTTCGAATTTAGAAGCATCTTTCCCAAAGAGAATCCGCGTGTCGACCTCAGATGTTTCACCAGAGATTCCTTTCTCCTTTCCTGTTATTAGAGCAGAACCAAGCACCAGCACTGCTGATTTATCTACCCAGCATTCTCCTCACACAGAAGCTAAGCCTGCAACTGACCTCTACCTAGTAATGGCTTATAAAGTAAGCCTTAGAGGAAAAAACAAACCTTAATTTTTCGTAAAACAAACCTTAATTTTAGCAAAACTAACCTAAACTAACGATATGAATTGAAAGTTTAAGAGAATTCAATATGGGCGGACTAATTCACAGTTGGCGGGAAACTTTATTTCTAGAATAAAATCGTTATTTTTGAGAAACTAACGATAGTTTTAGCAAAACTAACGTAAACTAACGATAAACTAACGATGTGATATGAAAAACTTTTTGAAATTCGTTTGTGGGTGGGGAACCGTGAAATTGGCCTGCCCATTTATTTCTAGAATAAAATCGTTATTTCTGAGAAACTAACGTTAATTATAGCAAAACTAACGTAAACTAACGATGTAGATAAGAAAAAGAAAAATTCGTTAGGTGAGCGGGACAACTTCACACACGTGACATAACAAGTTGCCTTAACCCTGGAAGGCTAACATGTTCAAAAAGTTACGTTAAAGCTAACGTATCGTAAAATTTACGACTGGTTACAAAAACTTAACTACATAATATCTTTTTACAAACTGGGACTTTAATGACTACAGTTGATAAGAATACATATTAGTGAACATTTTTGCAGCCAGCTTTTTTTGTTCAAACTTTTTTCCGCGCAGTACACACAGCATTTCCCACGATGATCTCAGCAGATCGGCCTCTTGCAGCGGCAGTAATACATTGACGCCATTCTCCTGTTGGCTGATGGGCAAATCCCACAAATTGTGAGTAGTACTTGCCCCACCTGATCGAACTATTGATTATCCAATTTGGGGCCACCATGGACCATAGTGAATGAATCAGGGATGCTTTGGCACGGGATTGTGTCACCTATTGAAATTTTGCTTATGCTTATTCAGGGACCATGCACGCTGGTGCGAATGAGTCAGAGGTACCTTGGCCCGGCTATGACGTCATTGAATTGGGAGTTTTGGATCAGATGTTATGATGATTCTTTAAAATTACTAAAAATATGGTCTTGATGATTCATTACGTTACGAAATAGTACAGGTTTATGAATGCTTTTTATTTTTCGCTCCCTTTTATGGTATAAAAGTTGGAGATTGTTATCCCTTTGATGAGATAGACTAACACTGGTGCAAATGAAATCTTTAGTTTTACGTCCCACGGTTATGCCGTTTAGGCTAAAGCAGACGGTGACGAAGAGAAAGGAATGAAAGTATGGGAGAAAATTGGAATATTTCGATCATAATGTTGCCCACCACAAAACTACTTTTGCGGAGTTTGCACCAGGGACCCCATACAGCAGAGGTGAACGCTCTACCACTGAGCCACCGCACCTCTACTGGTATGAATGAATTAGAGGTATTTGGTTCGAGCTAATATGTTCGTTTAACGTCACTGAACTGGGATTTTTAGCTTGGAGGTTATGATGGCTTTTTCGTTCCCTTTTATGGGTATAAAATTACCAAAACAAGGTTTGATCTCTTTCTTGACGATCTATTACATTATGAATTAGTAGACCCAGTAATAGTATACATTAGTATTAGTATTAATATGAAACTCGAAAACTTTGGAGTTCCTTCGTGGCTAACCGGTTAGCGTATGCGCCTTTAACGTGGGAGACCATGGTTCGATTCCTGGAAGGAGCTCATGCGGTTCGGATTTCACGTTAATTAGTAGGTTCTATTTTCGCTGCTGAACGGGACGTTAAATTCAAAATCAACTCGAAAACTTTGGGAGGAATACTTGATTTTTGGTTGTTATAGCTTTGATGAGATGGACTAACACTGGTGCAAATGAAATCTTTAGTTTTACGTCCAACGCTTATGCCGGTTAGGCTAAAGGAGACGGTGACGATGAGAAATGAATGAAAGTATGGGAGAAAATTGGAGTATCCCGATCATAATGTTGCCCACCACAAAACTACTTTTGCGGAGTTTGAACCAGGGACCCCATACAGCAGAGGTGAACGCTCTACCACTGAGCCACAGCGCTCTCTACTGGTGCGAATGAATTAGAGGTATTTGGTTCGGGCTAATGTGTTTGTATGACGTCACTGAACTGGGATTTTTAGCTTGGAGGTTATGATGGCTTTTTCGTTCCCTTTTATGGGTATAAAATTACCAAAACAAGGTTTGATCTCTTTCTTGATGACCTATTCGAAAACTTTGGAGTTCCTCCGTGGCTAACAGGTTAGCGTATGCGCCTTTAACGTGGGAGACCAGGGTTCGATTCACGAAAGGAGCTCATGCGTTTAGGATTTCACGTTAATTAGTAGGTTCTATCCTCGCTGCTGAACGGGACGGGACTCGAACCACGATATTCAATTGTCAAAAAGTGTGTCCAGGAAAGCATACATTTATTGAGACGCATAAAAGAGGGGGAGGGGCGATCCCGGACCTGGTTAACAACAATAATTTATATCGTATTCGTTTGTGGGTTAAATAAAACTGTTGGAAAGATTTGAAAAGTTTCTTCGTGTATTGACTTATAATCATATGTTGAAAAGGAAACGTCAGCTATTTCGTGTTACCTATGCTTACGTATTCGTTGTCACAGTATCGTTGGCATTGTTTGTTCGAACAAATACGGTGTTTAATTGTCAAATAGTGTGTAATGGTTTACTTGGAAAGGATATATTTATTCTTTTGAGAAGGATAAAAGGGATGGGATGATGTGATTTTGGACATCGTTAGTACCTCTCGTTTTCGTTTGTGAATTAAAATAAATGACGTCACATTTACTTTCCGCTTAAATCTGATTGGTTCATTGTAATAACGATTAATCTACTTATGTAACGAGATAACATTAAGGTGTTATTTCTTATGACAAAACAAGAACATATATGGGTAATGATTTACTTTGAAAGAATATATTCATTCCTAGAGAAGGTAAAAGAGGGAAGTGATGAGCTGACTTCGAACCTAATTACTACCTTTCGTTTCCGTTCGTGGATAAATAATAATGACGTTACATGTACTCTTTGCTTAAATCTGATTAGTTCATTGTAATAACTCTTACAAAACATTGTTATTGGTTTGAACGATTTAAACGTTCAGCGTTTGTGTTTAGTTTAATTAGTAAGGGCTTAGCTGATGCAAAACTGTCCCGACAGCACTTGTTATATGCTTGTTATATGTTGTTTAGATTCATGATTAAAATGTTCTCAATATTGTGTAATTTTCTAAGCTTGATTGGTTCTTTATTACAGTATATGGATGCGTATAGGCTTTTATAGAGCAAGGGTAAATGGACGAACGTGATTGGTACCAACTTTTTGTGGGTTAATTTGGCAGAACCAAAGTCATGGTCCCCAGAACTAATGTTAGTATTTGATCACCTAAAATTGCTAAAGATATAAATTGGGAAGGTTTCTAGCCTCATGTATTCTCTTTATTACGTTATAGCCATGCACTGTTTATATTTAGTCTCCGAAGGTCATGAGTTTGATTCTCGATGAGAATTTATATGACTTTGATATTAACCTAAATTCTTGTGCTGTTTAGGATTTATGCTCTACATAGACGTTGTCTGAGCTCTTCGAAGTAGAGTTTGCTGTTACTTTATTTACATATAATGAGGATATGCGTACCTAAATGCACTCCTCTTAAGCTTTTTGATGAGAGAACCACGATACTTTAAGGTCACCTTCTTGGTCCTGGTGTTAGTTCGTGTAATTTATATCTTAAATAAAATTGACTGCTTAGTTTAAATCATCATTTCAAAAATATTTTAGTATGTGCCAAAAATTTTCAGTGAATGCAAAGAGGGAATCGTTTCACGGTTAACCGCCAAACGTTATCCGGTTTTTAACTATTCGATTAAAAAATATCGGTTTTTAACTATTCGATTAACAAATAAACGGTTTTTAACTATTCAATTAAATTTTGAGTCCACTAATTTCCAGTTATTACAAATGTTCAAGTGAAAATTTGAAACTAAATTTTTCAAACTCAAATTTTCAAATCAAACATATTCAAAGTGAAATTTTCGAATTAAAAACATCAAACTAAACTTTTCGAACAAAAAAAGTTGAAATCAATATTTTCGAATTCAAATATTCAAACCAAAGAAATCAGACTGAAATTTTCGAATTATAAACATCGAACCAAAATTTTCGAACAAAAATTTGAAATAAAACTTTTCGAATTCAACTTTCAAACCAAACAATTTCACACTGAAATATTTTGATCTAGAAATTCTAAACTAAAATTTTCGAATCAAAACATTTCAAACCAATTTTTAGAACTAGAAAGTTGAAACTAAAATTTTCGAACAAAAAAATTGAAATAAAACTTTTCGAATTCAAATTTTTTCAAACCACACAATTTCACACTGAAATTTTTGAACTAGAAATTTTAAATTAAAATTTTCGAAAAAATGAAATCAAAATTTTCGAACCAAAACATTTTAGTCCAAATTTTTGAACTAAAAAGTTTAAACTAAAATTTTTCGAATTCAAATTATTGAAAGCAAACAGTTTCACACTGAAAGTTGTAAACTAGACATTTTAAGGTAAAATTTTTCGAAAAATGGAATCAAAATTTTCGAACCAAAACATTTCAATCCAAATTTTAGAACTAGAAAGTGGAAACTAAAATTTTCGAATTAAAACTTTCAACCTGTTTTCGAACTAAAAATTTTTATAACGAAATTTTCAAATCTAATTTTTTTGGACCTAAAATTTCAAACCAAAATTGTCCAACTGAATGTTTCGAACAAAAGAAATAATTCGAAATTTTCAAACAAACTTCTTGAAAATATTTAACCATAGCCGTTTACTGATTTTAAAATTTTAATTGTCTTGAAGAAATATTTGGGACTAAGTTTTGAGAGATGAACCGTTTGGTAAGCCATAGCCAGACCGAGACATTGATATTGCTTGAAATGAAGTTTAATCAAGCTTTATCTCATCAGACAGCCCTAACTTACGAACCGTTTTAGTGCATTTTCGTTTCAGATCAACGGCCAGCCATAATCGGACTTTTTTTTTTCGTATCATCTTGAAAGCACGCAAAGTTTCTTCTGGTCATAGCCGCTACGCTACGACAAACCCGAATCCCTACCACAACACAAACAAGGCCTTTAGTCGAACCTGGGACCATTTTAAGAGAAGGTTACTTACCACAGCGATTCCCATCTGATGAGATCAATCGACCCAGCCAATCTCTTGAAGCAATATTATACTGTAATCTGATCGACTTTCAATTCAAAGAAATTATGATTTTGCACTTGAAATCACTCAGTTTCGTCATAGGTAAAGAATGCAGCATTTGCAGTTTTGTTTTGCGACATCATTCAAAGCTCAGTTTGCTTCGTGTTCTGCAATAGGATTTCTTGAAAACGTGTTTTCAATAGCTAGTGATGAAGCATGTAGATGTTCTCAGTTTGATTTCTTCTTTCAGATACGATACCAGTGTTGTGCCGTTCGCGATAAGTGTCTACTATTAAGGATCGCTGTTTCACAACAGTGCGTAAACTTCATTCGTCAGTCTTTCCATGAAACGTTATCGTTCTCAAGGAAGTACAGCTGATGCTGACACTTGCAGAAATCATTTTAACCGACCTTGCCACAGGAAATCGCATTTGTTTTCATTACGAAATCCAACCATTCAACCTATCTTGAGTTGTACTTTGCTATTACAGGAGAGAGAGAGAGAGAGATAGAGAGAAAAGGGGAGAGGGAGAGATAGAGAGCGAGAGATCATTAATGTCAGCTTGAAAGAATTTGTACATCTTAGCATTTTGTTTTGTTTTGTTATAAGGGGTACCAAGCGTGATTGATTTTAAGGTTTCTTGATCTCATCAGATGGGAATCGCTGTGGTAAGTAATTTTCTCTTAAAATGGTCCCAGGTTCAACTCAAGGCCTTGTTTGTTCTATGGTAGGGATTCGGGTTTGTCGTAGCGTAGCGGCTATGACCAGAAGAACCTTTGATTGCTTTCAAGATGATACGAAAAAAAAAGTCCGATTATGGCTGGCCGTTGATCTGAAACGAAAATGCACTAAAACGGTTCGTAAGTTACGGCTGTCTGATGAGATAAAGCTTGATTAAACTTCATTTCAAGCAATATCAATGTCTCGGTCTGGCTATGGCTTACCAAACGGTTCATCTCTCAAAACTTAGTCCCAAATATTTCTTCAAGACAATTAAAATTTTAAAATCAATAAACGGCTATGGTTAAATATTTTCAAGAAGTTTGTTTGAAAATTTCGAATTATTTCTTTTGTTCGAAACTTTAACTTTCAGTTCGACAATTTTGGTTTAAAATTTTAGGTCCAAAAAATTTGATTTGAAAATTTTGTTATAAAAATTTTGTTCGAAAACAGGTTGAAAGTTTTAATTCGAAAATTTTAGTTTCCACTTTCTAGTTCTAAAATTTGGATTAAAATGTTTTCATTCGAAAATTTTGATTTCATTTTTCGAAAAATTTTAGCTAAAAATTTCTAGTTCACAAATTTCAGTGTGAAACTGTTTGGTTTCAAAAATTTGAATTCGAAAAATTTTAGTTTCAACATTCTAGTTCAAAAATTTGGACTAAAATGTTTTGGTTCGAAAATTTTGATTTCATTTTTTCGAAAATTTTAATTTAAAATTACTAGTTCAAAAATTTCAGTGTGAAATTGTGCGGTTTGAAAAAAAATTGAATTCGAAAAGTTTTATTTCAATTTTTTTGTTCGAAAATTTTAGTTTCAACTTTCTAGTTCTAAAAATTGGTTTGAAATGTTTTGATTCGAAAATTTTAGTTTAGAATTTCTAGTTCAAAATATTTCAGTGTGAAATTGTTTGGTTTGAAAGTTGAATTCGAAAAGTTTCATTTCAAATTTTTGTTCGAAAATTTTGGTTCGATGTTTATAATTCGAAAATTTCAGTTTGATTTCTTTTGTTTGAAAATCTGAATTCGAAAATATTGATTTCAACTTTTTTTGTTCGAAAAGTTTAGTTTAAAACGAAAATAATTGCTAATGTTCGTTTTATTTACCTGGTTCGTATTATTTAATTAATCAAACCTCATTTTTGAAACAGGAAACGTTTATTTTCCATCTCCATTTCAGCTTTCCTTTGTAATTATTTGTATAAACAAGTAAGTAATACATTATTAACTATTTCTTTTCTTTTTCTTCTTTTCTTGGGACAGTGCATGCATTAAAGCACTCTCTGCCCAAGTATATATGATGTTATCGTTGTATATGGTTCCCGAACAATGGGAATTACATAAATTGTATTGCAGATACAATTTGTGTAAGAATCCTGGACCGTTAAATTGAACCATACTATATAAAATACAGGACTTTGCTTATTGCAACAAACAGACTACACCTCGTATTAAATATAATTAATAAATTTGACACTTCATCTTTTAAATGTATTTATACACAATATAATTGCCTTTGCTATATATTTTTAGAGAATCTTTTGTAATAAATGATTGACATTACATATATATGTACTTTCATTTCACATTAAACATTATTAAAAAGGTCAAACAATCAATTCTTCTTAAAATAATTGTGCAAGGCAATATAAGCAAAGATAGCGATTTGTTATAAGTTAATCGCTTATATGCACACAGGAAATAAAATTACACATAATGTTCGGAACCTAATCTATGATATGCATATTTCTAAACCAAAGGAAGCTTAAGATATTGGTTGAAACTATTAACAGGAGACGAGATGATAACGAATTAGCAAAACTCAAACAAAGCTAATAAGAAACGTAATAAAAAATGACATTGAACAAGATATTCACGGAATAGTTCACTGTCCTCTCTCATATGCTTCAACCTGATCGTCAATTTTAATTGACAAAATTACACAAAAATACTAGAACGAAAACATATATTTAAAGATACTAAGAATAACACAATGCTCATGAATCTGGCCTATACTTAAATTAACTTTAAATTCATTAGGTTAAATATATTCGAATTATTAGAATGAATGTAACTTTTCACAAAATAAATATCGCAACGTCATATTAGCCGAACCTACTTCGAATAACAATGTCAAGTAGGTAACTCATCTAAATTATCAAGAATACACGAAATAATACGTACATCCTAAAGATATTACGACTACAGCATATCAATGTGACTGGTAACTGTAGAGCATTTGTTAACTTTTTCTGGTTATGTGTTATGGCAAAGCCGTTTTCATGGTTTGTAGATTCATCTTCTCATCAATCACACTCTTAAAGTTATGTGTATACTGACTTCGATTATTTGTTACATCATTTATGCAGGCAAATGTAGCTTCCCTCTCTAGCCAATGCTGTATTGAAGGAATAATGCTATATCTTTTCGTTCTTTGGCTGTTAAGCTCTAGTTTGGCTTTTTCACTACCGATCACTGAATGATGACACTTTAGCAACTTCAATCGAACTGTAGGCTTCTGTTCTATTATACATTGGTACAAGCTTAAGACCCGAAGTTTGAATGGACTGATCCCTTGTTTGTTGTTATGTTTCTTTCGGAATTTAGGTCTTCTTTCATTCGTCCTTGGATGTAATTGTCGATCACATATACCTGTTTCTACCTTCTTGCGGACTTTGCATAGAACTGGAAACTTGGAAAACTTTTCAGATTTTCTCTTTTCCCGTAAAATCGTTGGATCAGATACCTGGAGATCTCGCCTTTTGATTGTATAGTTTTCATCACTCTTAAAATTGGTACCGGTTAAAAGCAGTTTTAGGACACAGGTCAAACATATGTTACTCTTAAACAGATCCTTCATATTAGTATAGCTAGTTCCTTCTTCAACATGTAATAAATTACAACAACGATTACTTAGACTTAGGTCAAACATTTTTACAACATTTGTTACACTGTCACAATTCATCATAAAATTGAGAAAACTTTCTTGTACACAAGAAGCACTACCTGTTAGAAACTTAAACTCTGAATTGCAACTATAAATACTATTTACATCTAGGTTAACTATTAAAACAGGAATTCTATTTACAAGGCTTGAATTAGATGTGAAAAACATTTCATATGCAAATTTATATTTTTCTTTAGAACCACAGATGGAGTACACATTATCAATATATGCATTGGTAGTTTCAGTATTTGTACAAGATATAGTGTCATCACTTGACATATCCCTACATTTGTGCATAATCATTTCCGTACCTCTTCGATTATTTTCTTCGCAGATTTTGTTTACATGCTGGAGCACAAATTCCACCTTCTCCTTTTCATTATAGACTGATAATGGTTCATCTGAAGCATACAATAGTTCTTGCACGTTTTCTTGTTCTCCTGTATGTTGTAAGGTTTCTACGGGAGTTATATATTCTTTTTCCGCTCCACCTACGGGTTTGGTATCCTTATCCTGCTGTTCAAATTGGCTGGGAAAAATCGTGAAATCATCTCCATTAAAAACTCTCTGTATGTTTTCTAGTGAACGTTCCATCTTTTGAAAATGTTCTTCAATTTTGTCTTCTATCCTAGCATTGGACCGTTCCATTTGTTCAATCCTATCCTCTAGTCTCGTATTATACTGAGCTCTTTTATTATCCATCTGCTTAAATTGTGTCTCAATTTGTCTTGTTATAGTTTGCAACATCATCTGTAATTGAGTTTCCATAATCTCAGATGCGGTAATAGCAGTGGTTAGATTTCCTACACATTCAGCACCTGTTGGCGCAGATTGACGATTACCATCCATTTTAACATATATTTTCTTTTTATTTCTTAATAATATATAATCCGTGTTGACAGAGTTTATTTAAAGAAATCACACAAAGTTATATTGGTAATCTATACTAAACTTCAGATTATCCAATTCCCGGTAATAAGGCACCATATAAAACGAAAACAATTGCTAATGTTCGTTTTATTTACCTGGTTCGTATTATTTAATTAATCAAACCTCATTTTTGAAACAGGAAACGTTTATTTTCCATCTCCATTTCAGCTTTCCTTTGTAATTATTTGTATAAACAAGTAAGTAATACATTATTAACTATTTCTTTTCTTTTTCTTCTTTTCTTGGGACAGTGCATGCATTAAAGCACTCTCTGCCCAAGTATATATGATGTTATCGTTGTAAGTTTGATGTTTTTAATTCGAAAATTTCAGTTTGAATATTTTTGATTTGAAAATTTGAGTTCGAAGAATTTAGTTTCAAATTCTAACTTGAACTTTTGTAATAACTGAAAATTAGTGGACTCAAAATTTGATCGAATAGTTAAAAACCGTTTATTTGTTAATCGAATAGTTAAAAACCGATAATTTTTAATCGAATAGTTAAAAATCGGATAACGTTTGGCGGTTAACCGTGAAACGATTCCCTCTTTGCATTCACTGAAAATTTTTGGCACATACTAAAATATTTTTGAAATGATGATTTAAACTAAGCAGTCAATTTTATTTAAGATATAAATTACACGAACTAACACCAGGACCAAGAAGGTGACCTTAAAGTATCGTGGTTCTCTCATCAAAAAGCTTAAGAGGAATGCATATAGGTACGCATAACCTCATTATATGTAAATAAAGTAACAGCAAACTCTACTTTAAAGAGCTCAGACAACGTCTATGTAGAGCATAAATCCTAAACAGCACAAGAATTTAAGTTAATATCAAAGTCATATAAACTCTAATCGAGAATCAAACTCATGACCTTCGGAGACTAAATATAGACCGTGCATGGCTATAACGTAATAAAGAGAATACATGAGGCTAGAAACCTTCCCAATTTATATCTTTAGCAATTTTAGGTGATCAAATACTAACATTAGTTCTGGGGACCATGACTTTAGTTCTGCCAAATTAACCCACAAAAAGTTGGTACCAATCACGTTCGTCCATGTACCGTTGCTCTATAAAAGCCTATACGCATCCATATACTGTAATAAAGAGCCAATCAAGCTTAGAAATATTACACAATATTGAGAACATTTTAATCATGAATCTAAACAATATAAAACAAGTGCTGTCTGAACAGTTTTCCATCAGCTAAGCCCTTACTAATTAAACTAAACACAAACGCTGAACGTTTAAATCGTTCAAACCAATAACAATGTTTTGTAAGAATTATTACAATGAACTAATCAGATTTAAGCAAAGAGTACATGTAACGTCTTTATTATTTATCCACGAACGGAAACGAAAGGTAGTAATTAGGTTCGAAGTCAGCTCATCACTTCCCTCTTTTACCTTCTCTAGGAATGAATATATTCTTGCAAAGTAAACCATTACCCATATATGTTCTTGTTTTGTCATAAGAAATAACTCCTCAATGTTATCTCGTTACATAAGTAGATTAATCGTTACTACAATGAACCAATCAGATTTAAACGAAAAGTAAATGTGACGTCATTTATTTTAATTCACAAACGAAAACGAAGGTACTAACGATGCCCAAAATCACATCATCCCATCCCTTTTATCCTTCACAAAAGAATAAATATATCCTTTCAAAGTAAACCATTACACACTATTTGACAATTAAACACCGTATTTGTTCGAACAAACAATGCCAACGATACTGTGACAACGAATACGTAAGCATAAGTAACACGATATAGCTGACGTTTCCTTTTCAACATATGATTATAAGTCAATACACGAAGAAACTTTTCAAATCTTTCCAACAGTTTTATTTAACCCACAAACGAATACGATATAAATTATTGTTGTTAACCAGGTTCGTTATCGCCCCTTCCCCTCTTTTATGCGTCTTAATAAATGTATGCTTTCCTGGACACACTTTTTGACAATTGAATATCGTAGTTCGAGTCCCGTCCCGTTCAGCAGCGAGGATAGAACCTACTAATTAACGTGAAATCCTAAACGCATGAGCTCCTTCCGGGAATCGAACCCTGGTCTCCCACGTTAAAGGCGCATACGCTAACGTGTTAGCCACGGAGGAACTCCAAAGTTTTCGAGTTTCATATTAATAATAATACTAATTTATACTATTACTGCGGTCTACTAATTCATAATGTAATAGGTCATCAAGAAAGAGATCAAACCTTATTTTGGTAATTTTATACCCATAAAAGGGAACGAAACAAGCCATCATAACCTCCAAGCTAAAAATCCCAGTTCAAACATATTAGCCCGAACCAAATACCTCTAATTCATTCGCACCAGTAGGGAGCGCTGTGGCTCAGTGGTAGAGCGTTCACCTCTGCTCTATGGGGTCCCTCGTTCAAACTCCGCAAAAGTAGTTTTGTGATGGGCAACATTATGATCGGGATACTCCAATTTTCTCCCATACTTTCATTCCATTCTCATCGTCACCGTCTCCTTTAGCCTAACCGGCATAAGTGTGGGACGTAAAACTAAAGATTTCATTTGCACCAGTGTTAGTCCATCTCATCAAAGGGATAACAACCAAAAATCAAGTATTCCTCCCAAAGTTTTCGAGTTAAGTTGATTTTGAGTTTAACGTCCCGTTCAGCAGCGAAAATAGAACCTACTAATTAACGTGAAATCCGAACCGCATGAGCTCCTTCCGGGAATCGAACCATGGTCTCCCACGTTAAAGGCGCATACGCTAACCGGTTAGCAACGAAGGGACTCCAAAGTTTTCAAGTTCCATATTAATACTAATACTAATTCATACTATTACTGGGTCTAGTAATTCATAATGTAATAGATCGTCAAGAAAGAGATCAAACCTTGTTTTGGTAATTTTATACCCATAAAAGGGAACGAAAAAGCCATCATAAGCTCCAAGCTAAAGATCCCAGTTCAGTGACGTTTAACGAACATATTAGCTCGAACCAAATACCTCTAATTCATTCATACCAGTAGAGGTGCGGTGGCTCAGTGGTAGAGCGTTCACCTCTGCTGTATGGGGTCCCTGGTGCAAACTCCGCAAAAAGTAGTTTTGTGGTGGGTAACATTATGATCGAAATATTCCAATTTTCTCCCATACTTTCATTCCTTTCTCTTCGTCACCGTCTGCTTTAGCCTAAACGGCATAACCGTGGGACGTAAAACTAAAGATTTCATTTGCACCAGTGTTAGTCTATCTCATCAAAGAGATAACAATCTCCAAATTTTATACCATAAAAGGGAACGAAAAATAAAAAGCATTCATAAACCTGTACTATTTCATAACGTAATGAATCATCAAGACCGTATTTTTAGTAATTTTCAAGAATCATCATAACATCTGATCCAAAACTCCCAATTCAATGACGTCATAGCCGGGCCAAGGTACCTTTGACTCATTCGTACCAGCGTACATGGCCCCTGAATAAGCATAAGCAAAATTTCAATAGGTGACGCAATCCCGTGCCAAACCGTCCCTGATTCATTCACTATGGTTCATGGTGGCCCCAAATTGGATAATCAATAGTTCGATCAGGTGGGGCAAGTACTACTCACAATTTGTGGGATTTGCCCATCAGCCAACAGGAGAATGGCGTAAATGTATTGCTACCGCTGCAAGAGGCCGATCTGCTGAGACAATCGTGGGAAATGCTGTGTGTACTGCGCGGAAAAAAGTTTGAACAAAAAAACTGTCTGCAAACATGTTCACTAATATGTATTCTTACCAACTGTAGTCATTAAAGTCCCAGTTTCTAGAAAGATATGTATGTTAAGTTTTTGTAACCAGTCGTAAATTTTACGATACGAAACTTGTTATGTGACGTCTGTGAAGTTGTCCCGCCCACCTAACGATTTTTTTTGGTATCTACATCGTTAGTTTATCGTTAGTTTACGTTAGTTTTGCTATAATTAACGTTAGTTTCTCAAAAATGACGAGTTTATTCTAGAAATAAATGGGCAGGCCAATTTTACGGTTCCCCACCCACAAACGAATTTCAAAAGTTTTTCACATCACATCGTTAGTTTATCGTTAGGTTACGTTCGTTTTGCTAAAACTATCGTTAGTTTCTCAAAAATAACGATTTTATTCTAGCAATAAAGTTTCCCGCCAACTGTGA
The DNA here is from genome assembly GCF_964235325.1 of Thermobia domestica. Classification (NCBI taxonomy): domain Eukaryota; kingdom Metazoa; phylum Arthropoda; class Insecta; order Zygentoma; family Lepismatidae; genus Thermobia; species Thermobia domestica. Next base: position 149,132,189 of record NC_137468.1, read on the forward strand.
ATTAGCCCGCCCATATTGAATTCTCTTAAACTTCCAATTCATATCGTTAGTTTAGGTTAGTTTTTCTAAAATTAAGGTTTATTTTACAAAAAATAACGATTTTATACGAGAAATAAAGATTTCCGAAAAATGTAAACCCTAACAGCACAATTACATAGCAGGCATGTGCCTATCATGTTCCGTCAGTACACTGGAATGTGTCCAGTATGTCCCTAAGGAAAGTAAAACTAACGTAAACTAACGATGCTAAATGGAAATTTATGATAATTCTTTATGGACGGGAAACTTTACATTTGGCGGGAAATCTTATTTCTCTAATAAAATCGTTATTTTTGCAAAACAAACGTTAATTTTAGCAAAACTAACGTAAACTAACGGTAAACTTACAATATGAGTTGTAATTTTATGAGAATTCAATATGGGCGGGCTAATTCACAGTTGGCGGGAAACTTTATTTCTAGAATAAAATCGTAATTTTTGCGAAACTAACGATAGTTTTAGCAAAACTAACGTAAACTAACGATATGAGTTGGAATTTTATGAGAATTCAATATGGGCTGGCTAATTCACAGTTGACGGGAAACTTTATTTCTAGAATAAAATACTTATTTTTGCGAAACTAACGATAGTTTTAGCAAAACTAACGTAAACTAACGATAAACTAACGATGTGATATGAAAAACTTTTGAAATTCGTTTTTGGGCGGGGAACCGTGAAGTTGGCCTGCCCATTTATTTCTCTAATAAAATCGTAATTTCTGGGAAACTAACGATAGTTTTAGCAAAACTAACGTAAACTAACGATAAGCTAACGATGTGATATGAAAAACTTCTGAAATTCGTTTGTGGGCGCGGAACCGTGAAGTTGGCCTGCCCATTTATTTCTCGAATAAAATCGTAATTTTCGCGTAATTAACGATAGTTTTAGCAAAACTAACGTAAACTAACGGTGTGAGATGGAAATTTATGATAATTCGTTATGGGCGGGCTAACTTTAGATTTGGCGGGAAACATTATTTCTCGAACAAAATCGTAATTTTTGCAAAACAAACGTTAGTTTCAGCAAAACTAACGTAAAGTAACGATAAACTAACGATATGAGTTGGAATTTGATAAGAATTCAATATGGGCGGGCTAACTCACAGTTGGCGGGAAACTTTATTTCTAGAATAAAATCATTATTTTTGCGAAACTAACGATAGTTTTGGCAAAATTAACGTAAACTAACTATAAACTAGCGATGTGATATAAAAAACTTTTGTAATTCGTTTGTGCGTGGTGAACCGTGAAGTTGGCCTGCCCATTTATTTGTTGAATAAAAATTTTATTTTTTCGAAACTAACGATAATTATAGCAAAACTAACGTTAAACTAACGATGTAAATAAGAAAAAGAAAAATTCGTTAGGAGGGCGGGACAACTTCACAGACGTTGTTATGTCTGCAAGCTAATTATCAAATTGGCGGGAACGACGTAAATTTCGGCCATCATAATTGCGATGGTAGCCATTAAAGGCATACTTTTCCGTTTCAGAAATTAGATATTTCTGTTTTCTTTCTTTATGAGAAAGCAGATTTTGGTGTCTTTTGAAAACAAGAGAATTAATATTGTTTTTATTATATGGAAGATTTTTGTTTAAAGTATGCTACTAGTACAAATACAGTAATTTCGTTTAAAGTCAGAGAAAAGGTAATACCAATAATGTTTGAGGGGGCCTTAGCACTGTGTATTGAAATGTATTGTTACTTCTTCTCCGTAGTAGTAGTATTCGAGGTCTTGGTGTGAATCGGTACAACAGAAGTAACACTCTAGTTGTCTATAAATAGTCTTCCACTCTAGAGCCATGCTAAGAGATAAATCTGCTCTCTTCAAAATATGTGCATCTTCAGCATTGCAATCACATATGTTATATTTTAGAAGTAGAAAATAGTTGAAACATCGATATTATGAAACAATTTTTGAATAAAGTGTACTAATGTAAGCCAAAACTGCTGAAATAAGTTTATTTATTTACAAATACACAACTCAAAAGAGTTTAGATATCAACAGAAAAAAAAGTTGCAATAAAAAGTATTTTCATAGAAATCATAGACATTTGTATACCGTAAGTGGCTACCCTCACAAATATGAGGGTAAAGTTTCTTACGCAAAAAATACTTTTTAAGGATATTTTTTCCATATTATGTTAATATGACTAACAAACACTCCAGAAACAATAATAAATATTTTTTTTGGCCCCGAAAACAGATTTAGCAGTGAAAGGGTTAAACAAATGGTCACTTACTCTGAGGAAAGAACATAGACTGAAAGTATTTGAGAACAAGATCCTGAGACGAATATTCGGACCCAAGAGGAACGGGAATGGGGAATGGAGGAAACTTCATAATGAGGAAGTACATAATTTATATGGTTCATCCAACATTGTTAGGGTCGTCAAGTCTAGGAGCTTAGGTGGGCGGGTCATGTAGCTAGAATGGAAGAAAGTAGAAACGCTTTCAAAGTCTTGATTGGAAGACCAATCGGAAAACGACCATTAGGAAGACTAGGCGCAGATTGGAGGACAATATTAAGATGGATCTCGCAGAGATAGGAATACAAAGTAGAAACTGGATGCAGTTAGCCAAGGATAGAAGTCAGTGGAGAGCTTTTGTGAACGCGGCATTGAACCTCCGGGTTCCATAGGCCATAGAGTTAGTTAGTTAGTTAGGGTTAAACAAATAGCTTGATTATTACTTCCTTATTTTACAACAGCCAAAGTAAGTTTTCAAAATATATGTTTGATTTTTCATACTTTACAATACTTTCTTCTCTTCTTTCATCGTTCGAAAGTGAAAAAAGCTTTCACGAGTAGGTTGTGCAGATATATTTGCTATTTTCGTGTTTTAATTGTGTACTTCCCAAACACATGTTAGTTATTGCATCTGCTTTCCCATATATTGATTTAATATTGCCAATTATATAAACAAAAACCAATGTAAAATAGGTCAACTTTGTTTAACGTTCTGTTGTGCTTGTGTGGGGAAAACTGGAGGTTGTTTGCAGCACATGCCTTCGATTTCAGAAACAGCAATCTCTAAATACACTTACGCTGGTTACCATATTAAATTTCATTCATTTCCAAAATAAACAAACAAAAAACAAAAAAACAAATTGCGTAAAAGAGCTAAACACAAACGTAGTGGAGAAATAATGATTTTTAAAAAATTTAAAAAAAAATATATTTCGAAGATGAAATAAAAAAATGTTTTCCTTGTTTTCCATTTCGACGAAATGTGACATCGTATCCAAGTTTAAAAGCATTAATTTTCCACTAGATCAAATTTCATTTTATAAATGCTGTAGCAACACCTACATTGCTACATATTCATTCAGTAATTAATGCTAACAAGGAATTTACTCTCTTTTCAATTAATTTTATTAAATGAAATCATAAAAGGAATATATACTTCTACGTTCCGAATTTATTAATGCCCTGTGGATTGAGGAGCGGATTTTTAATTATAGTTAGCAAGTGACTTTCGTTTCACATTGTCCATATCAGAGTTGCCAACCTCAGAGAACAAAATTATCGATTTCCGTCTTTAAAATTATCGTACATTACACAAAAAGTTATTGTATATTCGTTACACATGTGCTAATTATAGAAACAAGTATAATACTACTAATAATAGCAGTAATATATAATAAAGTCATCTAGTAATCTTCAGTTTCGAAACAGTGGCTCAGTGGTAGAGCGCTTATCTCTGGTGCGTAGGGCCCGTGGTTCGACCCTCAACCAAGTAAGTTTGTAGTAAATAACATTGTGTCAGAGTTTTCTCGGGCTACTCCCGTTTCCTCCCATATTATCATTCCCGCTAATTTTTCCATCACCATTTACTTGCCTTAATCATAGTTCCCCTTGGCCAAACGAATATGATCGTGGGATGTCAAACTAAAAGGTTTCATTTCATTTCATAATTGGGTTTTGAACTCCAAACCGACTCCACTGTCCTCACCATTTCTTTCCAAAATTCATAACAACACTACTCTAAATAACAACAATACTTCCACTCTCTCGTAAAAGTAACTGCATTTAAAAAAACGGACGCAGAGTTGTCAATTACCAATTCTCAAATCGTTATACAAATATTTCATACGCAATGACTGTTAAAAATCTGAGTATGCATGTTTTATAATCATTTAATGCACATCTAGAATTTATTTGCACATTCAAAGGCTGCAAAGAAAGCGTGCGTTCTAAAATTATCGTATATTCACTTATTATAGCAAGGGCATTATCGTATATCACGATAAATTATTGTATAGTTGGCAAGCCTGGTCTATATCAAAATCAGACGCAGAATTTCTATCAACAACTGCTTCTATCTATTTTTTAAAAATAGTTTTTTGCTTTATGCGAAATTGTGAAATACATTTTACAAAACAGTAGTGAGATCTGCCATATAATACGAAGCTGAATGTTGGACGACGAAGAAGAAAGGAACATGTTGCATGCTGCTGAGATGAAGATGTTGCGGTGGATGTTTGAGGTCACGTGGAAGATTAAAATTAGGATTAAAAGTGATTCGAGGAACAGTAAAGGTGAGGTTCACCATCATCATCATCATAGGTATTCTGTCATTATTGACAGGTCAACTGAGAAACTTCCATGCTCCACGGTCTTCCACTAACCTCTTCATCCTTACGTACGATTTCTCTGTTTTGATATCGTCCATTAATTGTAGTCTCCATCGCCTCTCCCTCTCTTTCCTGTCACCATACCCTTTAGCACGTCTCTCAAGATACAATTTCTTCTTAGCCAATGTCCAAATCAATTTCTCTTCCTGTTCTTAATAATATCTAAAATTGTTCTTTTCTTCCCCACCATTTCTAACACCCTCTTATTCGTTTACCGCTCGACCCAGCTAATTTTTTACATCTACACATGAAAAGTTTCCAGTTGTTTTTAATCTTTTTTGCGTAATGTGCAGGTTTCTGGCCCATACAACACAATACTCCACACGAAGCATTTTATGAGTCTTTTCCTCAACTCTTTATTCAAGGTCCCAAAAAATACTATTTTCTTCCTCCGAAAGACTTCTTTCGCCATTCTTATCCTTGCTTTTATTTCACGTTCACATTTCACAGCATCACAGCAATACTACCCATGTATCGAAAACTAATCACCTGTTCTATTTTCTCCCCTTCTATTTCTATATTTGATACCTATGCCTTCGTTTCAATCACCATGGCTTTTGTCTTTTTAACATTTATTTTCATTCCATGTTCTTCACAGACATTCCTCAAGTTTTCTCATATCTTATTGATTTTCTCTTCAGATACTGCAACAATGCCATCTGCAATAGCAATATCATCTGCAAGCCGTATACTCTTAAGCATTCTATCTCTTACTGAAATGCCGTCTTCATATTGTACGCTCTTTCTCATTATCTCTTCTAGATAGATATTAAATAATGTAGGCGAGAGACAGCATCCCTGTCAAACTCCCTTTCCAATTGCACTTTTCTCTGTCATTTCCTGGCCTATTCTAACACTTATTTGCTGATTCATAAATTTCTTTGAGACTTCGATCTTTCCATTCGAAACCAACTAGTAATGGAAAAAATGCAAGAAAGACTTCGGTGGTTTGCGTATGTACGGAGAAGACCTTTGGAATATGTAGCTCTCAAATGCATACTATAGAACTGAATAGGAAACTAGTTGGAGACAGACCAAATAAGATTGATTGTATGAAGGTGTATATAGCGCAGAGAAGTGCCTCAGTGGATATGTCCCAAGATATAGAAAAGTGGAAGGCAGCGATCTGAGCTTCCTAAAGCTCCTAGCTGTAGGAAAATATTTTAGAAAAAGAAATTTATACGAAATTGTACGATATTGTACTAAAAACCCGAAATTGTAGTGGCTTTTACTATTTTTGGCTTCAGTACAAGAATAAGAACTGATTTCAAATCTATTTCATGGGTAATCTTGAATCAATATCAAAAATATAATTTCTATTTTGCTGTTGAGGATTCTGTTCGAAGGGTCCATGGGTACGATCCCCGTTGATGCCAGCTCAAGGTGTCATCTTGAACTTTTAAACACATTATCAATGTAGACTAAAACTCTGTGAGCGGTTTTGTAACTTTTTAAAAATTTTCTCAGCACAATTAATTCAGGTACATTATACAGACTTCCTTCTCAACCAATTTCCGCAAACTTTGCTTTTTATAACTAATAATAATTCTTTCCTGTCATTGCACCTTGCTGCTTGTATTTTGCTTCCTCGTATGTCAGCTTGTAAGAATTATAATGGAGTGCTGATGTTTGAGAATAAACTTCGTAGTTGCTTTGTATTGATACCTTGCCGTCCGTAATTTTGGCCACTGTCAGGAGTTTCCACTTCACCTTTTTGCAACATCAAGATTCTGCCGAGTTCGATGTCGTCGAGGAGATACGTCTAGCTGAAGTTACAGCATTCATGTACACTCCGCATCAAAAAATTGCGACACCTAACGCCGTGCAGCTAGGCCACCCAATATACACCTTCTTATCCCATAATCGTGTCTGGTAGAGAGACCCCCTCCCTCTCCTCCTTTCTTCTCTCCCATACTAAAATTAGCTAACAACATGAACGCAATTCTAATTTCAAACTACACATGTATTAGTGTCGATAAAATGAAATAACAAAACCGAGACGAAACAAGATTCATAAGTTGATTTAGGGAGAAACGGAAACACAAATAATGAAAAATTGAAACCAATGAATGTCTATTTCACAGAGGTTCAGAAACGAGCCAGAGAGAGAGAGGGAGAAGGCGAGAGAAGAAGAAAAGTGAAAGGGAGAACAGATAAAAATGTGGAATTTTAAACTTAGCAAGAAAAGAACCTAACATTATAAAGTTCCGTTACCAGAAATCCAACAGTAATATAGAAATAACGTTTGTTTTATATATTTTTTCAGGACTATTCGAATATATAGAGGATGCTTGAAACATTTATTAAGTCACTTTCAAAAAGGATAGCATACTCAATTTCCAGTAGAACTGTAGATCTCACGGGACACACCTAAGGTAATGTCAACAGTTTAACACACATGCTTTGTTTCTGCGTGGTTCGGTTGTAAACTCGGTAGTGTTCATTGGACGTACTGATGCAAACTACGTTCTAATAAACCCAGTAGGTATCGTACGTCATATCTTCCATTTCAGACTACTATGCAAAGTGAACAAAAAAACAAAGAAAAGAAAAGAAAAAGGAAGAAATAAAGAAAGATAAAATTGAATGATTGCTATTTTGCTGGTAGTTTATTATCAGAAATATTCTGTATTAAAAGTCCAAAAGGTATCATAATGCAAAGTTACAAATGTTCAAATGGAAAATTGGATGTTCCTTAGAGATGTAGCAGACCTTGCACGTTTCAAATTTCAACGTGAATAAATCATATTGAATTACAAGATAGAAACAAGTTTGTGTCGAACTAGTATAAATAAATTTTTGTTTTCAAATAATCAAACAGGTTACCATTTTCTAGTCTCTTAGGAAGATTTATCTGTACCGAACATCCCGCATCAATTTAATCTCTTGCGAATATAACGTTGTAATTTGCACAGAGAGAATGAAGACGCTAGAGCTAAAATGGACCATAGTGTCAGTTGGATGATGTTGGTTAGCTTATAAACCACCACTGGATCAAGGATTCAAACCCATGGTGACCCGGTAATTCGACTGAGACTCGGTAACCCAGATGATAAAAAAGATATTTTGCTTATTCCCTTGTGTTTAAACAGTATTTCTTTCAGAGATGACCAGGACTGGAGATGTTATGTACAGAGCACGAAAAACTCGACGCTGAAGTTGCCAGTTAATTACATTCTTCAGCCCACGTAAATCGTTCTCTTCCTCCGTTTTAACTTGGGAACACACACACGCAGATGAAGTGCGTGTGTACGTGAGAAACAGGGGGGAAAGTGAAAGATGTAACGATAGGATAGGGAAATGTCAAGAAACAGAGAGAGAAAGAGAGAGAGAGAGAGAGGGACGAATATAAGTATGAAACATACTTATCATTACAGTGTATGATAACGCACACACTGTTTATTCGAATTCTCGCCAGTGATGCTTTGTAAGTTCTCCAATAGAAGATAAATCTCTGTTTGCAGCCATTATTTTATGCGAAAAGTTATACTATCTGGTGGGGAATCGAACCCAGATTTTCTGTATGGAAGTCTGGTACTTTACCACTACACCACCGATTGCTTTTAATAAATTTTGTTAAACAAATGCTGTAATATTTCTTTCTGAGAACGATAACATGAAAAGTGTTTACTGCAGATCAATGAAGTGTTTCGAATGTCCTGGTAAATCCTTTGCCCTTTCCCAACCAACATTCGTAAATCGTCTCTATCATGACAAAGGTGTTTGCTTGCACATTCTTAAGCATTGCACGTATAATATGAGAAATCGATTCTTCACTATCACTTAGTAAAAAATGGAAGTTTGGCATGAACAGGATTTGAACCCATGCTAGACACCTTTATTAATCGTAACTCCATTACGTTACCGCTACCATGCCACCTAAAGCTAGAACGCAAATATTACTTACTTTAGCCTTGATTTTTAAAACGATCAAGCTTCTTCCTGTAACGTTATTTGCACCTAGGTGCACAAAGAAATTCATTTATTCGACGCCCTAGAGAGAAATTAGTGCCCACTAATAAAGAAAACCACATTCAATCCAGGAAAAAGTACAGAAATCAAAACTTATTATGCCGTAATTTCTTCGTGCAAATTCAAAAGTACGCCAATAATAATAATAATAATAATAATAATAATAATAATAATAATAATAATAATAATAATAATAATAATAATAATAATAAACTTATATTGTAAAATTGAAAGGGACTGTGACTTATAGTCTCTTGAACCACCCGACCGATCTCGATCAAATATTCAACATTGATAATGTTCGTACCTGGGAGTATTTTTATGTATTTGGTTTGATGGTGTTACATAGGGCAGGGGGAGGATGGAAAAATATAAAAAATTAGGAAAACTTAATAAGTCTTGAATCAAACGAGCGACGTGGATGAAATTTTCAACATAGATTACGTTTGTGGAGTGGAATGCTTTAATCATTTCACTTTGATGGTGGAATGTAGGAAAGGGGAGGACGGGGAGATATACAAAAATCAATTTAAATTAAAATAAAAGTGACTATGGTTATGAGTTAACAAGTCTTGAACCACCGAACCGATCTGCATCAAATTTTCAACACGGATGAAGTTCGAGCCTGGAGTTTCATTATTTCACTTTGACTCTAAAAATTAGAGAAGGGAAATGCGAAAGGGATATATATATATATATATATATATATATATATATATATATATATATATATATATATATATATATATATATATATAATTTAATAACTCTTGAACCACCGTACCAATCTCGATAAAATCTTCAACCTAGATAAAGTATGAACCCGAGATGGTTTTCCTCAGATCATTTGAAGGTGTAACTAATTGAAGGGGGAAGGATAACAACATTTAAAAGATAACGAAAAATGGCCGATATTAATATCGAATCTATAATTTTTGGAGTCGCAGAGATGAGCAGTGACACATCTGATGCTGTTTAAATCCAAATTCAGCCCGCAACATGGAGGAGGGGAATACGTATAAAAATGATCAAAATAACCAATATCATTGTGGAATTCATAATTTTCCGGGTGGTTGAAATGAACAATGGTACTGAAGATGTCGTGCTCCGCAGCATGGGAAGGTGAGGGAATATATAAAACTCATAGAAAATGACCGATATCAAAGAGCACTTCAGTAATAGTAAAAAGTGACTGAATAACGGAGCATATAATTATTTTTTCTCAATTTAGCCCAGCAAAGCGGCCAATTGATTTTAATAATAATAATAATAATAATTATTATTATTATTATTATATTATTATTATTATTATTGGCATACTTTTGATCTTGCACGGCGACATTAATTCATAATATGTTTTTATTTCTGAAATTTTTCCTGGATTGAATGTTGTTTTCTTTATTAGTGGGCACTAATTTCTCTCTAGGTCGTCGAATAAATTAATTTCGTTGTGCACTTACGGGCAAATAACCTTACAGGAAGAAGCTTGATTGTTTTAAAAATCAAGGTTAAAGTAAGTAATATTTGCGTTCTAGCTTTAGGTGACATGGTACTGTAGCGGTAATGTAATGGAGTTACGATTAATAAAGGTGTCTAGCATGGGTTCAAATCCTGTTCATGCCAAACTTCCATTTTTTACTAAGTGATAGTGAGAATCGATTTCTTATATTATACGTGTAATGCTTAAGAATGTGCAAGCAAACACCTTTGTCATGATAGAGACGATTTACGAATGTCGGTTGGGAAAGGGCAAAGGATTTACCAGGACATTCGAAACACTTCATTGATCTGCAGTAAACACTTTCCGTGTTATCGTTCTCAGAAAGAAATATTACAGCATTTGTTTAACAAAGTTTATTAAAAGCAATCGGTGGTGTAGTGGTAAAATACCAGACTTCCAAGCAGAAAACCTGAGTTCGATTCCCCACCAGATAGTATAACTTTTCGCATAAAATAATGGCTGCAAACAGAGATTTATCTTCTATTGGAAAACTTACAAAGCATCACTGGCGAGAATTCGAATAAACAGTGTGTGCGTTATCATACACTGTAATGATAAGTATGTTTCATACTTATATTCGTCTCTCTCTTTCTCTCTCTGTTTCTTGTCGTTTCCCTATCCTATCGTTACATCTTTCACTTCTCCCCCCTCTCTCACACATACACTCGTACTTCATCTGCGTGTGCGTGTTCCAAAGTTAAAACGGAGGAAGAGAACGATTGACGTGGGCTGGAGAATGTAATTAACTGGCAACTTCAGCTTGGAGTTTTTCGTGCTCTGTACATAACATCTCCAGTCCTGGTCATCTCTGAAAGAAATACTGTTTAAACGCAAGGGAATAAGCAAAATATCTTTTTTATCATCTGGGTTACCGAGTCTCAGTCGAATTACCAGGTCACTATGTGTTTGAGTCCTCGATCCAGTGGTGGTTCATAAGCTAACCAACATCATCCGACTGACACTATGGTCCGTTTTAGCTCTAGCGTCTTCATTCTCTCTGTGCAAATTACAACGTTATATTCGCAAGAGATTAAATTGATGCTGGATGTTCGGTACAGATAAATCTTCCTAAAGGACTAGAAAATGATAACCTCTTTGGTTATTTTAAAACAAAAATTTATTTATACTAGTTCGACACAAATTTGTTTCTATCTTATAATTCAATGTGATTTATTCACGTTGAAATTTGAAACGTGCAAGGTCTGCTACATCTCTAAGGAACATCCAATTTTCCATTTGAACATTTGTAACTTTGCATTATGATACCTTTTGGACTTTTAATACAGAATATTTCTGATAATAAACTACCAGCAAAATAGCAATCATTCAATTTTATCTTTCTTTATTTCTTCCTTTTTCTTTTCTTTTCTTTGTTTTTTTGTTCACTTTGCATAGTAGTCTGAAATGGAAGATATGACGTACGATACCTACTGGGTTTATTAGAACGTAGTTTGCATCAGTACGTCCAATGAACACTACCGAGTTTACAACCGAACCACGCAGAAACAAAGCATGTGTGTTAAACTGTTGACATTACCTTAGGTGTGTCCCGTGAGATCTACAGTTCTACTGGAAATTGAATATGCTATCCTTTTTGAAAGTGACTTAATGAATGTTTCAAGCATCCTCTATATATTCGAATAGTCCTGAAAAAATATATAAAACAAACGTTATTTCTATATTACTGTTGGATTTCTGGTAACGGAACTTTATAATGTTAGGTTCTTTTCTTGCTAAGTTTAAAATTCCACATTTTTATCTGTTCTCCCTTTCACTTTTCTTCTTCTCTCGCCTTCTCCCTCTCTCTCTCTGGCTCGTTTCTGGACCTCTGTGAAATAGACATTCATTGGTTTCAATTATTCATTATGTGTGTTTCCGTTTCTCCCTAAATCAACTTATGAATCTTGTTTCGTCTCGGTTTTGTTATTTCATTTTATCGATACTAATACATGTGTAGTTTGAAATTAGAATTGCGTTCATGTTGTTAGCTAATTTTAGTATGGGAGAGAAGAAAGGAGGAGAGGGAGGGGGTCTCTCTACCAGACACGATTATGGGATAAGAAGGTGTATATTGGGTGGCCTAGCTGCACGGCGTTAGGTGTCGCATTTTTTTGATGCGGAGTGTACAACACTCGAGATGACGTCTTCCTTCGTCATAATCGCCGTTGTTGCATTTTATTTTAGTTTCCATATTTGGAGTTTGAGGAGACCTGAGGAGGGATCCGGAAAACTACCCGAGAAAAAAGAAACTGCCGTTCTGAGAGAACGGGGAAGATAGGAGAACTAGATTGTGACGGATTCACATCGATCAGCGAGACGATTGGTCTTCACCTGCAAAGGAAGCTAAAGTGTCAAATAGACAATTGGGAAGTCTTACGCCAAACACTCGAAAGCAGATTCCCTATATCTACGGTTTCTTATACCTTTTAGTCTGTAGTACCTATTTCAAAAGTCTACGTGTTCATGTTTTATTTAAAATCCTCCATAACTTTCAGGTTATAGCTATCAAGCCTAATACATTTCTAAGTAAATGATGTTTTATGATTTGCTCGTTACATACATAATTACCTTAGTTTTACCTTTGCCTTAGTTTTTAACTTATAACGTACCATTTACATAGCGTTTCATTCCTATTACTGTTTTCGCTTTATGAGAAATAATATTGAAACCAGAATCAGTAGTAGTAGACTCCTACCACTTCCGATTTTAGTAGAAAATTAAGATTGGAGACAGAAGCTATTCTTATGACGTGAAGTCCATCGCAAAAGACCGATAATTGCTATTATTTATGTTTTTGCTCTATGATGATCAACGTTGAAACTGAATATGGTTACTTTCAACCACTTTTAACTTCAATACAAGGTTATTAAAGGAAATGAAACGCATTGTTACGATGCTGAATCCATATCAAGAAAGCGTTTTCACTCTTTTTGACCGTTGTCGTTCTGATACTTGTCAACAGACAAGCGGACGAAAGGACAAACAGTTGGATGAATATTGTCATTCCACAAGAATTCTAATATTTATTCAAAGAAAATTAGGAAATCTAATAACAAGGTCTGTAACAAGGAGATGGTATCTATTTAGGGACAATAAATCAATTCGAAGAGATCAAACCTATTTTGAGATACTAAATCAACTCCAATAAATTACTTCTTGCTATTTGAATGCTTTAGCTTTGATACTTGTCGATAGAAAGACGGACGGATGAACATAGCAGTCTAAAGACCTCCCATACTTATACATACAGGGTGGTCACAAAGTCCCGCTACCCCTTGATAAATGCTAATGTAAGTTTTCCCTTTACCCCTTTATAAATGCTAATGTAAAGTTTTCCATTGTTTCAGATTGTGTGAACGATGTCTGATACTGCCAGTTACAGTATTGAAGAACGTGTTATTGCAAATTGTTAAGTGCATGAGAGAAACCACAGAGGTAAGCCACTAGCAGAAGTGCTTGCAGACTTTCGGACAAGGTTTCAACAAGATCCCCCGAAATAAACACTTTTACGATGGGAACAGAAACTATTCGCCACAGGAGGAGTGAAGAATAAGGAAAGGAAGTGGCAGTCAGCCCACACGAGTAGAAATATGTGGTTTCGTCGCGACGTCCGTGGAGAGACCTCACCACTTATGACAATGCGCTATGGGGGTTCATAAAGGGCATCGTTGCTCAAAACCGTTACGATACCACTGCCGAGCTGACAAAAGCTATGAAACAAGTTTTCACTCAAGTTAGTACACATGTAATGCCCAGCAAAATATTGCACAGAATCTGGCGGCGTATTATCCTTTATCATGAGAATGACGGTCGACAGACTGATCCTTTGAACACTTAATGTTTCCTATCTCAATAAAACTTCTCGAAAGCATTGTTGTTCATGTCATTCAGTTCTTTCCGTGTAGTTATTTACATACGTTTTGTGGTTTATGTTACTTATTTTCAGAGGTAACTAGACTTTGAGGTCACACTGCAGATAGTTTGAAGTCTAACAAATCGTGGTAGTAACACACTTATACACCCATAGGTAAACAGTTTTCCCTGACATAAGAATTCTAGTGCAGTAGAGTACCGATAATCCGAACACGTTTAATCAGAACATCCGGTTAATCCGAACAGGTCCGGGAAGAAAATATTATTTATTTTGTGGCGAAAGAACGCAGTTTCAAGAAATTAATTACTAAAAGGATGAAAATGGGTGCATGTTTCCGTAGAAAGCAATGTAAATTTTCGTTAAATTTAACAACATTTAACTCTGTGGCCAATTTAGTCATACTTTCACACTTTATCTAAACGTTTTATAGCGTCTAGCTTATCTTTAAGAGTATGTTTACGCTTACTCGCCAAAACAATCGGCTCTTGTACTGCAATACGCAAATGCTCAAAACAAAGGAAACAATGTTTGCACTGAGACAACAGCTGACAAATTGCCGACAGCTGCAGAGTGAACTACACAAAGGTAATAATACCCCTAACGGAAAGATTTGTAACTATTGTACGTACTGTACGTTGAAAAATAAAGGCATCAAGTTTTCCCAACATTTTAATCATTTTTCCAGTACAATACATATGCTAAGAAAGTAATCAGAAAACGTGATTTAAAATCCTATACGCTATGTATTACAACACAATAGACCCGTTCGCCTGCTTCAAACCGCGATTTTACTGTTATGCCGGTTAATCCGAACAATCACGTAATTCGAACAGGCTTCGGTCCCAATTAGTTCGTATTAGTTGGATTCTACTGTACTTTCTTCTAAGAAGTATGATCCTTAAAGAAAAAAGGCAGCATTATCACATTGTGTAAGACCTCAGTATCTACTGGTTTAAATTTTGACGTTTTTGCAAGACAGGAATTAATATATAAGGTAGGGAAGAGGCAACGGCGCCGATCCTGGGAGGCCCGAGCCCCCTCAAAGCTCATGTGGGCCCCCTAGTGTATTTATGAATATACAATATTTAACATAATTTGAATGCAATTTGTCTTAACATCCTCATATATATACCCTCTGCGTCTGAGTGCCCCCCCCCCAATTTACAGAGAAATCGGCGCCTTTGGGAAGAGGGGATTATATTCTGAAATGAAAATCGAATATAAGGAGTAAAAACTTCCTACCTTATAAAAAATTTCTCTCTAGTAAAGAGGTTGCTTTATAACCTTTTGTGGGACATCATCATTTCAAATCCTGACATTAACTACGCTATCTGCCAATTTTCATCAACATTTTTGAGTTTATCGTTTTTTCTTAAGGTTGGTTTAAAGGGACAAGTTTTGCCGAGAGAGGTCACTACAGTCTTTGTATCTCTCTCATGTATTTTTTACCTTTCACGAAAATTCACGATTTCTCTTACAAATTTTAACCTAGAGACTTCAAATTTTTAGAGAAGAAACTTCATGACTTATCAAAAGCAACAATCCGTGCCGATTTTTTGTTTAGAATTTTCTTCATTGTTGAAATGTTTTGATTGTTGAAATGAATATCGAAATCTTTAACAATATAACTGTTTCAACAATGAAGAAAATTCTAAATAAAAAAATCGGCACGGATTGTTGCCTTCGATAAGCCATGAAGTTTCTTCTCTAGAAATTTGAAGTCTCTAGGCTGAAACTTGTAAGAGAAATCGTGAATTTTCGTGGAAAGTAAAAAAAAAAAAAAAAAAAAAAAAAAACATCAGAGAGATACGAAGATTGAAGTGACATCTATCGGCAAAGCTTGTCCCTTTACACCAACCTTAATTGGAAAATGTCAACTCTGACAGCTTGGGGTTTCCCTGAGTTATAAAGAAAATATAAAATGAAATAAACTTAACGAGGGAAACTGAGAATCCTTCTCCACATATCGATTTTGTTTCACTATTGACTAAAACATAAAAAAAAAGATACCTACCTATAAGGAAGAAGAATATTATCAAATTTCCGGTATCTACGTCACGAGTACAAGAATATAACTTATTGAAACACCTTCGTTCCAAAGAATTAGCAGAACAGGCTACAGAGTAATCAAACTTAAACTTCGCACATATGTGCAGAAATGCTGTTCACAAACTTAAAGCACGCCTTAATTTTATACCTGTCAAATGCAGCTGAACAGAACTCTTTGTATCATGCTCCAATCAATAACAGATTCATCTCCCTCCAGGCCGAGAACCTTCACTAAAAGTTTACCTTTAAACTACCAGTTTCTTTTAATCGAGACACTGAAACTCTCGTTTCAAGAGTACCAATAATTATAACTAAAAGTTACTGGAAATTCTTGTCTAAATTTCTTAAAGATGGTCTAATGGTTAGCGCGCGGATCTGTGATACATGGGGTCCCACGTTAGATTCCCAGTAGGCGAACATACGGTGGTTCGATTTAGACCTTAAACGGTAGATCCACGTCTTATACAGCGTTGGTACTGAAAAGAGACACTAAATTTCAACAAAAATACAAATACATCACGTAAGAACTTCTCCAAGTGAAATTTGCTTCCTCTTATAGAAGCTGACCAAGTACTACGAAAGAGAAGAACACTCTCTATGTCTTACATTATTATTATTATTATTATTATTATTATTATTATTATTATTATTATTATTATTATTATTATTATTATGAAGTATTCTGCCTGCTGGTAGGTCCTGGATTAATGAGGTTTTTTTTTCTTAAATTTTAGATTTGGACTTCAAAAGTTTTCTTCTGCGTTTCTCCATAAGCTTCCTCTTTTAACTCTCAATATTTTCTTCTATTTTTCAAATAATCGATCAGTTCTGTTCTTCTTCCTATTCCTCGCTTTCCTTCCATCTTTCCTTCTATGGCGGTATGAAGAAGACAATTTCTTTGTAAGATATGTCCAATTCAATTGACTTTTCTACTAAGGATGATGGCTAGAAGTATCCTCCTCTCTTCTATCCGTTTTAAAACGTCTTCGTTTGTTAATTTTTCTGTCCATTTTATCTTCTCCATCTTCCTCCAGCACCACATTTCGAAGTTCTCTAAATATTTCTTCTTTAACTTCCTTAACGTCCAAGTCTCTGAACCATACAGATCAATGCTCCATTATAGCACTTGACCAACTTTTTCTTAAGTCCAATATTGAGCCTGCTATTTAAGAGTGATCTTTTCTTGTTGAATGCTTCTTTAGCTATGGCAATTCTTGACCTGATCTCTTTGGTGCAGTAAGCGTCTCTTGTCAAAATACTTCCCAGATACTTGAAATTATCGACCTCTTCAAATTCTCTTTGTTCTACTCTGACTTGTAAGGGCGCGTTTTCGCGAGATATTCTCATGACTTTCGATTTTTCAATGTTGATTTCCAATCCATATAGTTTCCCAGTGTCAATTATTTTGCATATACATTCTTAACATTCCGGACAGAAATAACTGTTCAGTAGAAGGCAATTCCTATTCAATGCAATACGTTGGTAAAGTACAAAATGTATTTATGAGGACAGGGCCGCTTTTCCGCTTAAGCACACTAGGCACGTGCCTAGGGCGCAAAAGATTTGGGGTCGCAAAAATTGGAGGGCGAAAAAAAATGATTTTGTCCTAGAAGCTACAGTTCTATTAGCGACAGGAACTGTTATCTGTCCTATGAAAAACCGATTCATTTACATTGAGATGATGCAATATATGATTCCCTCTTGTAAAACATATTTGCCTCTGGCGTGATTACCGTCCGAACAACCTTGCTATGAAAAATATATGTACGTGCTGATAATAAGTGTTTGCCAAATATATTTTCCCTCTACTGTTAGTGCAAATAAAACTTATCTTAATTTTGAGTTAGATTTGACATAAAACCTATCAGATGACTTAACGAGACAACACAAATATTTTCATGAAAGTATATTCCTATGTAATTAATTATTGAAAATCCAATTGTTATGTCCTCTTTCTTCAAAAGTTCTGCTTTCTGTACAAATCTAATTACTCACTAAGCAAAGCAATTTGTTTTATTTTGGAAAAATTAAACATGTAAGATTAAACATGTATCTTTTAGACTTCCAAAGACTATGAATAAAGTGAGAATTCCATTTTAAATAAAAGAGAACTTTTGGAATTCCTCACATCTGATTGACTATTCCCAACCAAATCCATCAATTACAATGCTATGCACTGTAAACAATCCAAAAAGTAATATATATATATATATATATATATATATATATATATATATATATATATATATATATATATATATATATATATATATATATATATATATATATATATATATATATTTAAATTGCCAGTTTAATTTTTAATTAAAAAGGCTTTATGTTCCTTGTAACTGCGAAACGGCTGGAAGAAATGAGACCTTTAGGAACATACATTTTTCATAGTACATTTTGTTAGATTCTAAATCACACTAGCGTGAAACAAGTTAAAGAAGGAACCTTGTCTTCTTCCCTTATTTCAGTATGAACGAATCGGTGACTCATTGGCCAGTTAACAGATCGAATCTGTCGCTTATAGGACAGTTAACATTTTCTGTCTCACATAAGACTGTCGCAAGTAGGACGACACCGAGAAAATTAAAATACGCTGGTGCAGAAAACGACATTTCCGTTCCCGTTGAGCTATCTGCTTACAAACAAACTAGATCTCGGCGACTAATATAAATGTGTTACGTATAATTTTATTTTTATTAATTGAAAATCTTCTTTCTGGGCAACATGGAAATTTTAAAACTTTTCTCTCCATTGGGAGAGCTGTTCTGTACTTTGATAAGGCCTCTTCTTCATGACTGGATCTAGATATTCTATCCTTCGTATTCCTCTTCCTAGTTTTCCTTCTGCCTTTCCCTTTATCAACACGGTGATCCAATAGGAGTGCCGAATAAGATGGCCAAGCATGCTGTTTCTTCTTTTTCCTATAATCTTCATGATCTGTCGTCCTTCATTAGCTTATTTTAGTATGTCTTCTTTTCTTTTCCTTTCCATCCATGGTTTCAAATGCTTCCAGCTTTTCTCAATGACCATGTCTCTAAACTGTAAAGCGCTATGTTCCATACCAGAGTCTTAATAAATCGTTTTCGAACGTTTAAGGACACATTTCTTGATGTTAGTAGTCCTGTTTCCCTATTGAATGATTGTTTAGCCTGTGCTATTCTGCAACTTACGTCTTTTACACTTCTTCCGTCCGAGGATGTTAGACTTCCTAAATAGGGGAACGTCTTAGCGTCTTGAATTTTCTCTCCCTCTACCCATACGTTTGCTCCTTCCTGTCCTGCTCTTGTGCACTTTATCAGTTTGGTTTTCTTATTTATCTTCATTTTGCACGTTTTTTTCAGTTGTTTGAAAGTGCTTCCTGCAAGTCCTCTTCGTTCTCCGCTATCAGTGCTATGTCATCAGCAAACCTTATTGTGCTGAAAGTCTGGCCACTTACTTTTACGTCTTTCCCGTTTTTATCAAAGAATTCCTTCATAGCCTCTTCTATATAGACGTTGAACAGAAGAGGTGAAAGTCCGCATTTTTGCCTTACTCCTTTACTTATTCTTGCTTCCTTTTGGTCTCTTCCTATAACAGTTGTCTGGTTCCTGTAAAGTTGGTATATTATTCTTCTATCTCTGTAACCCACCTTCAGATTCTTGAAAGCTCTGAACATGATATTCCAATTTACATTATCAAAAGCTTTCTCCATATCTACAAATGCTATCACAATTGGTTTGTTTATTGCGATGTGCTGTTCCATGATCAACCGTGAACTCAGTATTGCTTCCCTTGTTCCCCTTTTTCTCCTGAATCCAAACCGGTTTTCCGATAGCCGTTCTTCGATTTTCCATTCTGTTCGTTGTGCGATAATTTTGCACAATATTTTTGATGCATGGGAAAGCAAACTTAACGTTCTGTGTTCTTCACATTTCCGTGCACCTTTTCTCTTCAGGATAGGGACCAATATGCTTTTCTCAAAGTCTCTTGGTATTTTTTCTGAGATGTACATTTCATTAAAAAGATTAAATAGTTTCTTCTTTGTTGCTATTCCGAGATTCTTAATCACTTCCGTTGGTATTTGGTCTATTTCTGGGGCTTTACCAAGTTGCATTTTCTCCAAAGCATTGTCAAATTCGCACTGTAAAATTGATGATCCTAATTCATTTTCATCGACGTCTTCTTCCTTCTCTATCCCTTGTTTGTTCACTGTCTCCTTTGTAGAGTTCTTCAATGTATTCGTTCCATTTTCTTGTTATCTGCTCCTCTTCGATTAGCGTTGCTCCGTCCTTGTCTATGATAATGTCTGTGCGTTTCTTTTTCTCACCGAACTGTTTCTAACCTTTCTAAATGCTATTTCTGTATTGCCTTTGATGATATTTTCCTCAATTTCCTTGCACGAGTTGTTAATCCAATTTTTCTCTGGCCTTCTTTACTTCTCTGTTGATGTGATTTCTGCACCTTCTATATTCTTCTTCTTCTTCTTCTTCTTCTTCTTTGTTTTTCCATCATTTCCAATATTTCTGCTATTATCCAGGGTTTATATTGGGGTCTCGTTGCCGCGGTGGGGGCTTGCGCGCTTTAATGATCCCAGGAGCTGTGCCGGAGATAGTTTCGTTATCAAAGGGCTTCCTATGCCGGGCAGGTCATTAAGGGTAGGAGCCAGACGAAGAGAGATATTACGGTAGTGGGTAGCAGCTCTACCATTACCACACTGAGGCTCAGATGAGTGACAATGATGATGAGTCGATGCAATGAGTGACATCGACAAGGCTCAGATGTGGACAAAAACAGATAGGGACAGGATGTCCTCTATGGCTGTTTCACTGCGAGGTGGAAGTACCTGGGACACCACCCTTACTCAGTCCCTAGGAAACAACATGGAAGAACTATAAAATAGACATTTATATTACTTGATAAATAGGAATACTTAAGAACAGTTGTCTGAGAATAACTCGGGGGTTAAAACAAACTATTAACTGTACTAATATTAAAAAAAAAAAGTGTTTTCTGCTATAAGCAGAGAAAAGCTGAGACTATGAAAATGATTCCTTGTGCACCTTTTAATTACAATAATTTACGAGAAATCTATAAATGTAACCTCCGTCCATTTAAAACTACTAGCTTTCACTTAATATGATTAACTGAACATGAACGTGATGAAAAAAAATAACAATTATAATATACTTTTGATGAGTTCAATGTATTATTATGAAGAGCGCGCCACCTTATTAAAAAAAAGTTGGATAATGGAAGGACAACAAAGAGCAAAAATAAAGAAAGGGAAAAGAGTAAGAGAGTTAAGAAAAGTCCCTCTCGAAGCAAAACTGGCAAGGTAATAACTGAAGAGTGTGCTCTGGAAATAGTGGGGACTCAACAGTTTGAAGTGCCTAGGGCGCCGGGGAGGTTAAAACGGCCCTGTATGAGGACTTATATCTTGTTTGTTCTCGTATTCGCAATTAGAAAGTAATAGTGTGAGCAAATTCTTTTAGAAAGTTATTCATAGAATTTTACAAGAACTCAGCCGCTGACAGAATTGTAGTTCGTAATGATTATATTTCATTTACCTATTGGATACATTCTATTCACAAGTTACAGCTTTCCGAAAATAGCGATACTTGCGAATGTTGTTAGCGTAACTCCAATATGTAGTATTCCGTCCGTACACATATCTTCCTACAAGCTTTTCGAACATTCTTTTGATACCGACAGAATGGAAAATCAGTCATTTCCTTCCCATTTTTTGTCAATCGTTGGCAGAAGTGTCTTGTTTAAATCATGGTTCGGATCGGAACTAGACGGACAATACCATAAAATTCCTCTTGGCTAATCGTGAACTGAGTGTCGTCCAACAGGTGGATCTAAAACGGATCGGATAGTGTGTGTACGGAAGAAGCACCAAACTGATTTATAATCATCTTCAATTTAATTGAAATAACCAAATAGAAAAGAAGTTCAAAAAATAAGCCAAAATAAAGGCCTAGGCAGGCAGAATGTGGGCTGCGATTACGGGCAGGACGTCACGAAATCCAAGGCCGGCTGCGATTAGGAGATGTCACACATATTACGGTATGGTAGATCGAGCGGGCGAAACCCAAAAAGTAAAATCGGAAAAAATCCGGAATCTAAAGAACTCCGGATTTAGGAAAAATTCCGAAATTGAGAAAAAATCCGTATTTTTCTGAATCCTGCTTTTTTCTCGAAATTCGGAGAGTGAAATTTTCTATTCCGGAAAAGTTTAGCCATCCCTATTTTACAGTCTGTTTCCTAAACTGAAAGAAGACGAAAGAAAATTTTTCAATCTTCGTTTGACGAATTGTATAATAGTATAATGTGTGCATATCACCAGAGTAACACTAAAATGAGAAAATTTTTAATATCAAATGGATACACTTTTGCCTATTAAAACTGAGTTCATGCTCACGTGAAGGGCTCTCATAAACACTGCATATCATCTTCTTCGCCACCAGCAGCCCGCTCGAGCCAGCTACTGGGGGGGGGGGGGTGATCTTCATAGCAGCTCAGAGCTGCGGCTCACTTGCACCGAAGCTCATGTGTGAAGGCGTACATTTAAGACAATGTAAAGTTAGCAGCTGCAGCTCACAGGAGCGTCTCACAGGATCCTAGTGTGAAGACAACTTAAAAATTAAGATTTATTCATCATTTTATTTTTACAATTATTTTTGTATTTTTAAAGAAAATATGGTAAGAGACTTTAAATCTAGCCTACAAGTTACTAACAATAACTAGGATTCTGCTGTGATGGTCGGCAATAAACAAGATTTAAAATATTGAAGGAGGATTTTTATTGAAATTTTTGAAAATCTGGTGTTATACTGTTGTTATAATTTACAAGTTACATGCTAAATATTTCTAAACATCATCGTCTCTATTTTTGAAAGAAGAGGTTGAAACAAACTTAAAAAGATAAGTAAAGCACAAACCAAAATTGAGAAGCGCCCAATTTCTAGAAGTATATATATATTTCGGTCTGGCAATTGAATGGCAGTTATGATCCTGATATGTTCCTGGCAATGTAGAAAAGTAGAGAGAGAGAACACAACTAAAATTTATGAGTTACAAACAAGTTAGGCCATTTACGTCGCTAGAATATATCAACTTTAATGCTACAGGGATTGACATTGAAAAAGCACTATTTTATTTAGTCTGGCGAAAAGAAAAATATGGTACAATACGCATACAGATTTCGTTCCTTGGTAGGAAAATACTTGATATAAAATATCTTTTCATAGAAAGAATTTGCGCTATTAAATACTGAATTTGAATAAGCTTTCAGTAACATAGCGAATAAGATATACAAGGTGTCTCAAAAGTCCCCTGACATAGGGTAACTCTGTTATTGTTAGAGTTACAACAACATGTAAGAGGGTAAACCGTCTCCACATATGATATTTTCAATCTGAGGTGAAGAAATTTTTTTAAATCGGACAAGGCGTTTTGGCTGTACACTCTCTATGCGCCCAATGGTAAAAGAAAATACAATGTTGCCATTTACCTAGACACACAACATAAGTGAATGAAGTTACTAACATATCGATGACCAGCCACTATTTGAAACGTGCCTCCGTTCACCCTACTCTTATAAAATTTATCCACTTCCCACCCCGCTCTCCCCTCTGCAGCCCCTCTATTAAAGGTAACGTTGCATTTTCATTTAACATTGGGCGCATTAAGAATGTATAGTCCAACGGATCGTCTGATTTAAAAGAATTCCTTAGATTGAAAATATCATATTTGGAGACGGTTTTCCCTCTTATATTTTGTCGTAACTCTGGTAATAACAGAGTTACCGTATGTCAGGGACTTTTGAGACACTCTGTATATGAGGGTAGATTACATGAGCAATCGGGCACAGGATGCGTCCGAGAACTAGTCCGTTTCTATTGTTATAAGGGGGCACGGGGGCTCAGTGATAAAGTGCCTTACTTCTGGTGCGTGGAGCCTCTGGTTCGATCCCCGGCCACGTGCTTGTGGCGGGCAACATCATGTCTGTAGATTTTCTCAGAGTACTCCCGTTTCCTCCCACATTCTTATTCATTCATTTGCCCGGTGCGAACGGTCCCAGGCTCGATTCCCGGTGGGGGCACTCCGTCGAAAAAGTGTAAAACACTTTTTCAGGCCAGCAATACTGAATGAGGTTTTCCTAGGTTTCCCTCATTCACACCAGGCAAATGCCGGGGTGGTACCTAAGTTATAGGTCTCAGGCCGCTTCTTTCCTTCCTTCCCCAATTCTTTCTTCCTTCCCTTTCCCCAGATAGTGTGCTCGCCGAGGGACGTCATCCCTCAAACGTGAAGGGCTAAATGGCCTTAGTTGCCGAGAGCCCAGTTGCCTTAATCATCATCCGTCTTCCATCGATTTCATTTTGTTTTATTTTCTATTGTCATAAATGGTGTTTCCCTAGTAAAGCGTGACTAAATGACCTATTACTGCTGTCATCTGATCATTGCAGTTGTAATTGTGTTTTTGCCGTTGTTAGAGTTTTATAAATGTAAACATATTTTTTTCCTGTTATGTAATTTATTTGCATTTATTTTAGTTTTATTACGGCAAATCACAATTCCATCAGCATTTATATTTTATTGCAAACCAAAGCTGAGAAAAGACGGTAAAAAAAAAAAAAAAAAATAGAAATATGTGTAGATGATTAACTTAAGCACAAATATTAGCGAATAAAAAAAAATATTTTACAATATGAATTACAAAACCTAATTAAATTGTGCAAAAAATATAATGTTTCCGAATATAGTTTACACAAATTAAAGGGACATTAAAATGAGCATACATGTTTTACTAAATATTTTATGTAAATATGTTAACTTTTTACTATATTTTTTTTACTTTTTTTTTTTTTTTTTTTTTTTTTTAGTGAAAAGATGGCTTGATTAAGTTAATCTTTGACCGGTTAGCTGATATTACTTGGGTCCTGGCATTGAATTTGCTGAGCATATAAGGGGTCAACAGGAACATTTTTGTACTGAAGCTGGGATAGGCTTGGAGCTGCGTCAATGAATTTTGAAGATTTATTGTGGTTTTTTACTGGTAGGAATAAGCAATCATTTAAGTTGGGGTAATTATTTCTTGCTAAGAATACCAACGAATGTTCAAGTGCTATCACGTATTATGAGTCACTTTACATGAAATTTTTTACACACTGTTGGAATAATTATTTTACGCAAATGCGTAACAATTACTGACAATAAACTATAAAATTGTCTTTCACTATGCCATCGGCGCTTTAACGTGCGAAGCTCAATCCATACAAGGGGAGCGCTTATGTGTTACCTTTAAAATAATGCACCCCACTCGCCTTTGTGGGTGCTCTTTAAAGTGACAGTCATGCGCGCGTACCAAACACACACTGAGCGTTTTATTTAGTAAATTAAAGCTTGTATACGGTCAGCCGGGAAAATCTCGATTTTTACTTCTAGCGTCGGGACCAGAATTATTGTCCAATTGGCTTTTGGTTATAAGAGTACGTAGATAGAAAGTGATTGTCCCGAAAATTAGACTGAAAGGGACGTTCACCAACCATGTAACTATCACGTGAACAGTCTTTGTTCCTCGACCATATATGGCCGTAAAAATCGAAGTGAGGCCTACCAGCACAAATGCGCGAAATACCAAACTGATGAAGAAAACTTCGACATTGTTTCTTTTATATACGAGGGTTGATTAAATGAAGTTTGAAATTAAGTCTGTCTTTTCCAATGTTTTTTCTAATAATAATAATAAAAAAAGTTTCGGGTCGGTGATACAGTTGATTGGAGTGAGTCTGCCATTTGGTTGTATAGAAACAACGATGTACCGAAATAAGGAACGAACAGAATGGTTATAAAAAGGATCAATTATCAATTATGTTTGGGAATGCTCATAGGCACACAGTGAAATAAATTGCATGGTTATCGCGGGCTGCCCAGCTAGGAAAGGTCTAATAAACACTATGGTGTAATAGCCAAAACAATATCAGTATCAATCTTTTCGAAAATATTCGTTATATTTGGAACATCAATATCAGCTGAGATTGTATCGTTTTCGTACCAATGAGACATCTTTCGGGAATTTGCCGGGCCTGAGAAGATGCCAGTTGGTTGTACAAAGGCCCTCAGCGCCCATGGCCTGCAAATTACAAAGGGGAAATGACCCTGAGGAAGAAGGTAAACAACCATCGAAGCTTCATTTTCGTAGAGGAATTTATTCCAGGGCACTGTTCTCCTTCCCTCTGTTGCCCCTAAGTAATCTTAACAGCCAAGTTCTAACTAAGCTAGCACATTTATATAATTGAGTGCTAGTATATAAATGTATAGACTTTCCTTCATTGCAAGTAACGTTTTTAGCCTCAACATTACTAGAAAAAAAATTGGGGAATATAAACACCACCATATTTGACCACACGAATAAGAAAAAATTGATTCTTACAAACTACTTGATTGTTGTAGACAACAAAATAATAAAAAAAATAACAATGCTTTTGCAGTTTTTAATTTAATAATAATAATAATAATAATAATAATAATAATAACAGGCCACACTCATGCAAGGAAAACTCAATGTTGTTTGACAACCGACATATTCTACTACTTGTTGGATTTCGCTTCTGCTCCTGAAACTTTTTCAGCCCCGAGTTGCATTTGAAGAAGTGCCTTAGTTCTGTAGTCTCAAATAACTCCTAATCCAGATGGACCATCGATGAGATTCGTGTCTAGTCTAGAAAGTCATTTGGAAACCCGACTGAAATTGCTGCAGTCCATTGATGTGCATCCATCCCTAAATAATATTGCAAAAGGAACTGCATACATTTGTTATTTGGAGTTTAGTACCACAAAAGAGGCCACTACTGTCTAAGGTGCATTAGCTGAATGTCTTCAATAGGCTCAAGTGTATAGGCGCCGGATAGAGGGGACTGAAACGTACAGTAGGGTTTAGAGTGTTTTCCCTTCCTTGAGTCACCGAATTTATATTTGAATAAATGTGGCTGTAATCTCTCCAACTCTGATACCAATTTCACGAAAGGATTATCTCTGTACTTAATATAGTACAAATTCGTCGTGATCCAAATTGAAATCTTTCTGGCATAACTACCGTATTTGTAAGGCAGGGCGTAATCTTAGGAGGTTAACACCAAGCACATATACTTTCCCTTTGTAACTGTGGATATTTGCTTTTCTCTCGGTTATTGTTCCAACCATTGGGAAATGAACATAATGTGAAGATTATGACCTTACGGATAAGAGAGACTTCGACCTATCTATCAAATGGGCGATTGAGACGTGCCATTGTTCCAAAAGGGTAGATATAGGAATGGGGTCTGCTCAGAAATGAATGGATTCGAACACTCTAGTTGGGAAAGTCTGTGCCACCTCAGGTATGGTGACTAATGCATTCAATTGGATCCACGAGGAAGCATGTTTGTACCTCGACGTCTTTGTGGTGCAACAGACATACTCTTGAAATATGAAAAACATATCCCACGTTCCGATTGTACAGGAAGAGGAGTGGGTCTTCCAAATGACTACCGTATCTTACACTTGCCCTTGGTTTCGGAAGATGTGTACGTGGTACCTCAGTATGGTATTTTGAACGTACTTTGAGGCCGATTGTACTTCCCAAATACGGTGCGAGCGGTCCCGGGTTCGATTCCCGGTGGGGTCACTCGGTCGACAAAGTGTAACACGCTTTTCCAGGCCAGCCACCCTGAATGAGGTTTTCTTGGGTTTTCCTCATTCATACCAGTCAAATGCCGCGGAATATCTAACTTATAGGTCGCTTCCTTCCTTCCTTTCCCCCGGATTGTGTGTTTGCCTAGGGACGTCATCCCTCAAATGGTGAAGGACTAAATGGCCTTAGATGCCGAAAGCCCAGAAATCAAAATCCTAAATCCTGCACTTCCCAAATAACCATGACTAGGTCGGCAGCCAGCCTATATCTGTCATTGTGTCCGATAGTATACGGTGTACATCTGGCATACCTAGAGAAAGGCAAGGCCTGGGCTTGGCCATCTGTACCGAGGGAGGGCTTTTGAATCTGTCAATTGATATCGACTGTGTAAACAGTCCGGTTTACATAAGCCATTGCGAAGCTTACTTTACAGAGTATCTCAACTGTAATTTGAGGAGGACGTGGTTTTAGATCCTTCTGCCCTATCAGAGAAAGAAGGCTTCCGTACAATTCCCAAATTATGACTTATAGTTACCATTGGGTACGGGAGGAGCTATTCAGTATCTCAACATATTCGTAGAACCTCAGAATGAATTTGAACGATTCGAGGTGGCAGGGTTTGAAAGCAACAGGCCTCTTCTGGAATTCCAGTGATCTCTGATTTAGGTTGCCTTTTGCCGCAATTATGTCATACTATGGAGTTTGGTATATTGGTGCTTCGGTACCAAGGAAGAGCTGATCTCTCAACACTCAGGATCAAAACTGTAGGTGCTGGAGACTCTTACTCGCTGTAGGAGCCCCCTCCACCGGTAGAAATAACTGGAAGAGACTCTGGATTTTGTGTCTTGTGCAATGGGCGTATTTCATCACCTTCAGTAGAGTAGCTAGGACTTTCTTTAACGGAACAACTGAAATTTAGAGAGACCTATTTGTATTTAAAATGCTTATATACAACATCTCACAATAACGTTCGGTGAATGATCCCGTAAATAGAAAGTAGATACAATATGAATGAAACTTACCTTACTGTCCTTCGAAGTATTCTCCTCCCGCAGCTATGCAATGCTGAGTACGGTTGTACATGTCCTGGAAACTTTTTGAGAAGTCTTTTTTCGGGATGGTGCTCAGGAGCCTCGCCACGTTTCGGGGTTGGATGTCTGGAATATCGTCAAGTCTCTTTCCTTTCAACGCGAGTTTACGGCGTGGGAACAGGAAGAAGTCGAGAGGATTCAGATCTGGCGAGTATAGTGGATGGTCAATTTGCACCACCCCCTTTTTGGGACAGGAATTGTCTGACGACATTGGCTATGTGAGGGCGTGAACCAGAAACCATGAACCTTGTTCTGAGTACTGGGGTCGCGTTTCATGAAATGTCTCAAAATTTCAACGTACGTAACAGCATTCAATATTGTCTCCTCAGGTAGAAATTCCTTGTGGATTATGCCATTACTGTCAAAAAAGATGATTAGCATCGTTTTGATGCGTGATTTTTCTGCTTTGACCTGTTTCCGACGAGGTGATGCAGGAGAACGCCATTTCTTTGGCGTTTTGTCTCCGGATCGTATCTCACACACCAAGTTTCATCGTCAGCAACAATAGAGTTCAAGAAAGTTGCATTTTTATCCGACATAGCGATAAAATCCTGTGAAGCAAGAACACGTGCGTGCTTCTGGTCATCAGTCAAGTAATGTGGCACGAGTCGACAAAACATTTTCCTTTGCCCTAAGTTGTTAGTGAGGATAAGTCTCGCAGGTTCACGGTTAATGTTCAATTCCTCAACTATCATTCGCATAGTTAATCGTTCGTGATTAATGTCCTCACCTTTTCAATGCTTTCGTCTGTGTGAGAGCTTCCGGCCTTGATGGCCTATGGGGGTTATCAGAAACACTGTCTTGTCGAAACGGCCGAACCACTCGTAAACACACTTCAAGGACACTGTTTGTTCTTCATAAACCTGTACCAGCATATCATGGGTTTCTTTCGGTGGCTTGCCAAGCTTAAAACAAAACTTCAATTTGGTCCTTTGTTCGTTCATTTTACTGTTATCAGTTTGGAACCGGACACACTAACATTCTGTTGGTATCACATGTCTTGTCTTGTCGTAGACCATTACCGGTCAAATAGGTAGGGGCTCCATCTCGCTAACCATGTGTGCTATGAATGCAAAATGGTCAAATGTGTACCTCACACGGAGGATTTATGATTCATAAAACAAAATTGAATAAAATACAGGACACAATTGTGAAGAAAGGACAAAATCGGGAAAAGGTCAAAGTCAGGAAAAGGTCAAAATCGGGAAGGAAGTTCAGACAGTGAAAGAGGGCTGAAAGTCAAGTTGAACAGGGCAAAAAGTTAGAGGAAAGTGGGAAGTGCAAAATGAAAAAAGAACAAAGAATAGAAAAAAGAAAGGGATGTATGTACGTGTACATGTAAAAGAAAGTGTAAGTGTAGCGTAGGTGTAGAGGAGATCCCACTCAACTCTCTTCCTCACAGAGCACTACCACACACGAGGCACTCGCCGTAACGCTCCTAACACGCGTCTCACATAACGGTGGGTCCGCAATGGCGGCACCTGTCGGTATTCGTGTGCAGTGTTTCGTTGCGAAGTGTTTCCAGGTCAAGCACAGCAACTTTATTCACCGAACTTTATTATCAGAGGTTGTATTTATATATTTAGAGAGAGAGAGAGAGAGAGAGCACGCGATAAATTGGCAATAGGTTTGTATTTCCTTCTTTCACTTGCTTCTTATTAACTTTAGTAATTTTGAAACATTGATCTTTTAAGCTTGTACTTTAACATTATTTTCGTTTTCTGATGTAAGTATTAAATGCTGATATGAATCACCACGTATAATGAATAGAATGTAAATTATTATTATTATTATTATTATTACTATTAACTATTTTTAGTAGGTCCTGGTAGTAATGAGTTTTTTTTTTAAAGTTTCGGTTTGCAAATGTTTCTTCCACGTTTCTGCATCTTCAGCTTCCTCTTTTCACACTCAATATCTCTTTTATTTTTCAAATCGTCAGTTAGTTGTGTTCTTCTTCTTCCTACTTCTCGCTTTCCTTTAATCTTTCGTTCTATGGTGGCATGATGAAGACAATTCCTTCGCAAAATGTGTTCAATCTAATTTGCCTTCGTACGAAGGATGCTGGCTAAAAGCGTTCTCTTCTTCCCTACCCGTCTTAAAACATCTTCACTTGTTACTGTCTTCGTCTATTTTATTATCTCTGTCTTCCTCCAACAGCACATTTTGAAGCTCTCTAAACATTTCTTCTCTAACTTTCGTAATGTCCAAGTTTCTGAACCATACAGTCCAATAGTTGATATATAGCACTTGATCAACTTCATCCTTAGTCCAATATTAAGTCTGCTAGTTAATACTTCTTGAATGCCTCTTAGCAAAATAAGTAAGTTGCTTACTTTAGTTTTATTTTGGCTTAAATTAGCAGGGACTGTTAAAATGGTTACTTCACAAAGTAAACAAATGGAGAATTGAAATTGGCGGAGAGGTAAGGCTTGTGGCCAATAAAATATAAGATTGTTCATTCGCTCAGTGTGTCTGACGAATGTCTCGGTACGAGATTTACACTGTCACGCAAGTTTTAATTATTTAAACAAATATAAGACGCAATCAAATGAAAAGGTCTTTCCATGTACAGACTTTCTTACTCGATAGAGCTATATATAATGACCATTGCTGTTGAGGTACTTATCCCACCTTGACACGAGATTAGGAATGGCCCGGAAGAAGAACTTGGGTTGAGTATGGAACCACTCTGTCACAGCTTCCTGCACTTCTTCATTCGATCCATAGTGGTGCCCCCGGAGATGTTTCTTGAGTGGCCCAGAAACGTGGAAATCACAGAGATTTAAGTAAGGATTATACGCGAGCTGATCTAAAACTTCCCACTTCCACGATGCCAAAAGATCCTGTGTTTGTTTGGCAACATGAGGCCGAGCATTTCCGTGCAATAAAATGATGACCTTTGTGAGGTTACCCCCACGTTTATTCTTGATTGCTAGCCGCAGCCGACTGAGAATGTTGCAGTATTTGTTGGCGTTTATTGTTTCTCCTTTGGGGAGGAACTCCACTAGCAGAAGCCCCTGCTCGTCGCAGAACACAATCACCATGACCTTAGCAGCTGATGTTGTGGGACGGATTTTCTTTGGTTTAGGCGACCCCGCATGCTTTCACTGTATACTCTCATGTTTGGATATCAGTTGAAAATTTGGGCATATGGATTCATCTTCTGCAATCATCTTTCCAAGGAAATTGTCGCTCTCGTTCTGATATCGCGTCAAATGGTTCAATGATATTCCTATTCTGTTGTGTCGCTGTTCCTCGGACAAACACTTGGGGACCCATTGAGCACAAACCTTCTGGTAACCAAGTCTATTGCGCACAATGTCATGCACACCGCCATGGAACACCTGTACTTGAACACTAATGGCATCCAAGAAGACCCGTCTATCAGTTTGAATACAATTGTCAAAAGCAGCAACTGTCTAATCAGGAATACGATTTGTCATCTGCCCGGGTCGTGCATCATCAGCCAGTGTCTCCCTGCCACCACGAACACGCCACATCACTTTCGCACTGTTTTCTCTGAAACACACTTTGCACCATACCTACCCTGCATTTTCCTGTGTACCTTACGCAAAAAGAAAGCGTATTACACCCCGCTTTTCTTCCTTGATAACGTTGGTCACTGATACTTCCGTTGGTGTGTCGCACGGCACCACGTCTTACCTGGGGGAGAAAAAGGAATATTGATAAGTAACCAACCGTTGATAACGTGCTACACTACTCCCGTGGCAACAAATGTAAGATTTATTATGGCCTACACATAAGTGTATATAAACCGCAAACAGAAGTAACATTTCCCTGAACACGTTGTCCGGATTTTGCAATCGGACCTATTCATTTGACTGTACCTTATAAATAACGTAATAAACCATTTGAAAAAATAATTAAATAATTATTAAGTTGTGTAAATATCAGAAAACGTAATTTCCCGAAAAATCGATATTTCATTATGTAATTTAGTTTACATATGCATACGTAAGAACTACAGTATAAAAGAAAATCTTCACATGACTTACCAACAAGCGATCTGATCCAACACCATCATCAATTAGAAGGAACTCGTCCCCACTCAAAGTCTCCCTCCATTTGCCTTCCAAAACAAGAGAATCAAGGATCTTACGCAGTGGCGCAACCAAAGGTTTGGGAGCCTCCCCGCAGACAGCGTGGAGTGGGGCCCCTTCTCTACGTTCCACTTTACGATTTGGGGGCCTTTATGGCTTGAGGCCCCCCGCAATGTGGGGTTTGCGGGACCCTTATTTACGCCCCTGATCTTACTGAAGTTGTGGCATTGGCATTGTTGTTAATTCTTCTTCTTGCTATTAATTCCTTGCTTCCAATAACTTCTCTGGAAATTAAAAAAGGGGAGGGGTTACATCTTACAACTAGATTGCTGCCATGAAACACCAGAGATTTGATGAGATAAAGTGAATATTTCGACCCAGTCGCTGGGTCTAGTGTAAACAGATTGAAAGAAACAACAACACAGGTGTATAAAAGGTAAGTCCAGTTTAAAGTTAGAATAATAAATCTAGGAAGGACGCGAAATTAAAGACACAGTCATATTCTTGGAATTCTTTCGTAGATATTATTAACATTGTAGATTTTATAAAGCAGAGTTGATTTTTTTTTTTTTTGAATAGTCTAAAGGTAAATACAGAAGATAGGAAGTTTGAAAACCGTTTTATAAAGTACCAGCTAGAATGCTGCTCAGCATAGGATCAACCCATTGTAAATCAACCAGTACGGTCGCCATCAAAATATACGTTTTCTTCCTTTTTAAAACACAAAATTGTACTATAAAACAAGTAGTCATTCTTTTTTTTTTTATTTAGATGTTTAGTTTGTTTATGAGGGACCGTTTCGCATAGTTGTTTGAACTAATTTTGAAGTTTAAAGATTTGCTCTAAACTCTGTATCTCCTGTATTTTTAAAAACTAGTTCTTTTAAATATTTAAAAAAATTGAAATAGTTAGTTACTATTTCGTCTAATACGTTCTGGTCACTTTCTTCGTCTAATACGTTCTGGTCACTTTCCATGCTCGTTATGCACATCATTATACGGGGCTCCCATTAGCGACAATTGGGGTGCTACGGCCCTGGATCAGTGTTTCTTCCAAACACGTTTTTTTGGGGGGCACTGCCCCCCGGAGCTTTGAGAGCGCCCCCCAGACGAGACCAAAATAATACGTCTATAATATAATAATAAATAAAATAGTACCAGAAGTCTCCCTGGAATACTACGTGTGCCTCCCGGAACATTTTTTCTGAAATAACTACTGCCCTGGATATAATGAAATCTTTACATAGGGAAAAAATTGAGTAAGTTTTTTCCAAAAATTTAATTTCTGAAATTACGATTTTCGCTATTTAAACTACAACATTCAATAATGTTTTAAAGGTATATGCAGTTCAGCAGTCTTAAATATACACTACAAAAGTATCAAGTAATACATTTAATTTGCTTTAAATTGTTTCTGTATTTCAAATCAATATCTTCAGAAATGAAGGAGCTTTAGAGATTACCGCAAACCTTTGTGAAGTGCAAACAGCTTACAAAGCTATTGATAATAATAATATTAAAAAAAAAAAAAAAAAAAAAAACGACTCCTCATAAACAAACATCTAAAAAAATGAATGACTGCTGGTTTTCCAACTCTCGAAGTACAGAACAACGTTGTGTAAATAAATAAATAAATAAATAAGAAGAAGAAATAAATTTTGATATTGGTTGATTTGAAATGAATTGACCTCATTGAGTAATGTAGCTTAAAAATTAAAAATAACATACCTTAAAATTTCGGAACTGCTTCTAAAGGTTTCTCCTGTACTTTCTTCTTCATTTTATTTATCAAACATAATTTCTTCTGCTTCATGTGTATGTACACCCGGCTTTCGTACTATCTCTTCACCAACAACGACAATTGCTGCTTTGCATCCTTGCCTGCATTTCCAATATGACTTTTCTTTGTCACGCCTATTAATGTTGTACAGAAAACCTTCACAACAAAGTAATTTTTTACCTTGTTTTGAACTTAATGCATACCAACATTTTTTCACTCAATGTTCCTTCAAACCTGTAGTTTTGAATTAAGGGAACACAACTTCATTCCGTATTTATATTACCCGATCCTAATACGGTTTTCAAAATTTCCACATTTTTGATAGGCTAAACCAGCGTTTCCCAACCTTTTTTAATTTGCGGCACACTACGGGTGTAACTTGAATTTTCGCGGCACACTCATAGATATTATTATTATTATTATTATTATTATTATTATTATTATTATTATTATTATTATTATTATTATTTGCAAATATAAAATACCATGGTATTTTTTTCTGTGATTACTGATTTCCTTCTCACAGAGATGAAAGCTCGAACACTGGTTTTCCCCTATGCTAATTCATTATGCTTATTTTTATTCTAATTTTAAAATATAAAACAATTGCAATAAAATATAGGACTCAGATTTTTAAAAATACGCTTTCTTTTTCGAAAACTGTATCCAACCTTTCACTAAGAACGAAGATCAGTAAATAACGAACGAACTAACAAATGTCTTGTACTTTTAACTTTGCTTTTTTAACCAAAACCTATGCATATTATTGCAATCACACAGCTTGCGGTGCGTCGAAGTCAAAACACAGCTGTTGAACAAAGTGTTGTTCTGTCATTCACGTGCGAATGAGTGTTCTACGAACGTTCACTAGAAGTGTACCGTACAAGTGCTTCCATTTCTCGGTGTTAGTATGACTCTGAATTGAAGCGTAACATAGCAGCTAACCGTGGAAATGTGTACGAGCCGCAATACTCTCTGCTACACAGTAATAGATGTAGAATAATATATTACAATTACAGTAATTTTTTCCATGGTAGAAATTCATAGTAATGTGAAATACAAAAATATAATTTTTTTCCCTATATCTTGCAATTTGGTTTCTATAGAGTTAATAATTTTGTTTCGATTTCCTCGCGGCACACCAGCGGTCCATTCGCTGCACACCGGTTGGGAAACGCTGGGCTAAACGATTGGGTGATTGGCTACATTATACGATCGGTTAATCAAAGTGGGAGGCGATTTCTTATTTCCACACAAGGGGACTGGAAAAAATCGGTACTCTTTGGATTCTTTGTCAATAATAAGCGAATTCTGGTACGTTATTGGTAGAATTGGATGTAGTTAGTAAATCACTAGTAAGATATACATCCTTAGCTGTCCTTTTATAAGTGTTTTCCTTTGTTACTTCATAGTGTCTGAAGAAGCCAATCAGTTAGTTGGTGAAACTGTTACACAACTGTTTTCATGAATAAATAATTGCTTTCGTCAGTTAATTGGTTGTAATTTTAGAAATTTCTGGGAGTTTCTTATACTTTACAATCGTAACGTCTAACGTCCTATTTTTTTACGAGCTCACAGAATAATTTAAAAATGCGAGTGGCTAACCATTCAAGATTAGTTTCTCAAATTTTACAAGGCTGGTCGGTACTTCCGTGGTTCTGAGAAACGATCCATTATCCTCTCCAACTCCCTGCTAGGAAAATTTCTTAATGTAATTTTTCATCCTTTGTGATGGGTGGAAGTAACTTTGTAGTTTTCTGCCTGAATATAGAAATACTTGTAATATTTGTAAGTAGAATAAAATTTATCCACAGAGAGAAGGCTAAGGCTATCATGAATGCTGGCTATTAAATTCAATTTTGAGTGCTTGATTCATGTCCAAAAATGGTAGACGAGTATCGAACCAAAGGTAGCAGAGGTGAAGTGAACGGAGTCAGTTCTATCTGTCGTTCTTCTTGTTTGAATAAATTGAGTACGAGTTTCTCTGAATGAAGAGATTTAGAAGCTGTTTTGCTTTGAACACGGCTCTGGAGTAAAGAGAGGAATCGCTGGAATGGAGGTTAATTAACTTCCAAATCTGAATTTCTTTATACTTATTGCAGCTAAATTATTAATAATTATTCCAAATTTCTCATAGTCAAGGAATTAGTTTTATAGGGTTGATGGTCCGGGATTAGCCTTTGTCAAGACATAACATTTAAAGTAGGGATGGCCAAAATTTTCCGGAATCCGGATTCCGGAAATTTTGTTTTCCAGAATCGGAAAATTTACTTTCCGGAATTCGGAAAAATTCCGGAATTCAGAAAAATTCGGAATTCGGAAAAATTCCGGAATTCGGAAAAATTCCGGAATTCAGAAAAAATCCGAAATTCGGAAAAATCCGGAATTCGGAAAAATTCCGACATTCGGAAAAAATCCGGAATTTAGAAAAAAATCGGAATTTTTCCGAAATCCGGAATTTTTCCGATTTTACTTTCCGGATTCCGGAAAGTAAAAATTCTGGAATTGGCTATCCCTAGCTAGTAACTGTTAAAAGAGAAACACAATAATGAATATATATACTGTATTAGTTTCTTGTAGTTGAATATGTCTTTATCACTTACGTAGACAATTGCTACTGCAGTTATTTACTGCTTTATGAGGAAGGTCTTATTTCACACACAAAAAACTCGCCGGTATGTCTCAAACATTATCGCGTTCCCACCTGCAGCTGCTCCAAAGCACTGCAAACTACTTTTTAACCAGGCGAAAGGCAGTGAAGGAAAATAAATCTCAACAAATATTCTAGTAACATTCGCTTATTGTCAACATACCTACAGTGAGCGCAGAAAGTGTTCGTACACCGTGCATAGTTTATATTGAAAACAGCTAGCATGAGAACGGGAGGTGGAAAATATATATATAACCAGAATTAAGACTACACATTCATACATTTTATTTCTATATACAAAAGAATGGCCAAACAAACACAATCACTGTTTTGTTCAGAAGAAAAGAGAGAATTTCTTTTTTGTAAACGCAAAAAGTCACCGTACACTTATGCTTCAATTAATGCTTATAAAGTATATTACGTTATTTAATATTTTGTGGGATTACCCTGTGCGTTAATGATTGTCTGTAGTCTTCGTGGCATTGATTTCACCTGTAGTAGTTCGTAGTTCTGTAGCTTCGGGACTGATTATGTCCCATTCTTCTTGAATAGCTTTTCTTAGGCCTTATTTAGTAGAGACAGGGCCGGCGCGAGAGAGGGTCGAGCCGTGCCACCGCCCAGAGCGGCAAGTCTAATGGGCGGCAAAATTTGAAAAAGAAAAGAATACTATCAAAATATAATGCTTCGTAATAGGCTCACATGGAAAAATAAGATTGTGTTAACCTGAGAATGTAATTGAACTTACTTCACTCACATTCAAGAAAATACTCTCTCAGGAAATTCAGAGCATTCCTCCTCGTTTTCAATTATCAAACTACTAGCCACAGGTATCTCGTTCAATATTTCCCTTGCAGCGGTGTAGATAGGATTTTGAGCTAGAGTGCATAAGATTATCACGGTGTCTTTTTATATTTTTTTCTATTCAATAATGTTCTAACGCTCCGCTCCAAGTATGCAAAAGGTACACTCACACTTGAGACAGGCCGTTCTAGCCTGTAGCATCTAGAGACATTTAGGTTCTAATAGCGAGTTTTTGACCAATTTACAAATTGTTTATTCCGAATATAGTAAATAGTACAGCGTATTATTTCTTGAGAAAAGTTTCATTTTTTGTATAGCTAAAAAAAGTTTATGACTTTTTTTTCTGCGTCAGTTCAACGTTAGGCCATACTAAAGGAACATATTAGTAGTATCACTTTAAAATCGTTATCCACCACAAGGTGGGAGAGCCGAATTG
This sequence comes from Thermobia domestica, assembly GCF_964235325.1. NCBI lineage: Eukaryota > Metazoa > Arthropoda > Insecta > Zygentoma > Lepismatidae > Thermobia > Thermobia domestica. The sequence goes on from NC_137468.1 coordinate 149,170,749, forward strand.
ATGCTCTGACTCAGTTATCAAATATAGGAAGTTTATGATGCCTTACTTCAAATAAGTAATGACAATAGAACCGATAGAATGGTCGTCCACGATGCTCTGTGTATAGCAAACCAGCTGAGTTACTTTTCTTTCCTTTTCTCACTCGTTGTCTGATATGACTTTAAAGCATTGATTCTCATGTGTTGGATGCAGTAGGATTTCTTGAAAATATATCTGGGTACTTTGAGAGGAGCAGAAATTATGCAAAGTTTAAATCTTACTTAGTTGATACGATGGACTTGGCATCAGCATTAGATACGGGTGATCCACTGATACGTAATACAGTGCAAGCTCGAAGTCGAAAGAAGAGGCAGTTTCAGTACGAGGCAGAGGATGAAGCTACTGAAAACATCCACAAACAAGATACAAGATCGATTTTTATTACAAAGTTCTAGAAGTTATTGTGTTAGCTTTTAAGAGAAAGATTTGAGCAACTTAAACATCAGAGCAAGTATCTCAATTTTCTTTGCGATATAAGTAATCGTAAAGATATAGCCTACCACCTGAACTTTTTGTCTGAAAAGTGTACTAAACTTACCACCATTTTAACACACGAAGAATTGAAAGATATTAACCCCACTGATTTGAAAGACAAACTGAAAGTGTTATCCACTATAATTAAGCCTGTGAAAGTTCACAATAATAATAATAATAATAATAATAATAATAATAATAATAATAATAATAATAATAATAATAATAATAATAATAATAAAGGAACATGACTTTGCTCCCAATGTTAGTATTGCACGTAGAATTTTAATCTTGCCTGTAACAGTGGCAACTGGAGAAAGAAGTTTTTGGAAACTTAAGTTTATTAGAAACTATCTACACTCTTCTATGTCTGAAACACGCTTGAGTGGTCTAGCGACGATATCAATAGAACACAAATTGGCTAAAACATTGGACTACGCGATGTGATAAAGGAATTTGCTCATATCAAAGCAAGAAAAGTTCCTTTCAATTAAGGTATGTTAAATTTATGTATGTGTATTGTGTTTTAGTACATTATAAGGCTTAGGCTAATCACTTATATTTACCATAATATCTGATTTACTGTATTATCTTCTTGCTCCATACTCTGTTGAAAACGCCTTTTGATATAAAATAAGCCTAAAAATTAAAATTCTTAGTCATGATTAAAGTATATTTTTAAAAATTTATTTTCTATATGCGCTGCTCTATATTACAGATATACAGCGAAATCGAGCATACTGAATATTGTGTCAGTATAGAGTCGTTTAAATATTACGTGAGCATTCCAGAAAGGTAGTTTTTTTGTTTACTTTTCCATTTTATACATGTTTTTAAATGACACTTGAACGTTATCTGTCAAAATAAGGTTTGCGGATTAAAGGGGCGGCATGTGAAAGCACCGCCCAAGCGGCAAAATTGCTAGCGCCGGCCCTGAGTAGAGAAGCTGTGCCTTCTGATTGTTGTATCCAGAACAGACCATAGATGCTCTATGGGGTTCATGTCTGGGGATTGGGGAGGTGTGCGAAGCTGTTTCAAGGTATTATAGAGTAGTCACAATCGAGTATTTTCCGCTGTATGTTTGGAGTCGTTGTCTTGCTGAACAATAAATTGTTTTCAAGAATCATCTTCTGCGCACTAGTATGGAGATTTTCCTTTAATATGTTAATATACACTTTGTGGATCATCACTCCATCGATAAGGTGGAGACGACCCACTTCTGAGGCACTCATACAACCCCAAACGAGCACGGACCCTCCTCCGTGTCTTACTTTAGGGACGAGATTTTGAGGATTCATCTCTGTATTCACCTTGCGCCATACCATACGCCTCCCATTGGACTCGATAAAGTTAAATTTACTTTCGTCCGAAAATATGACCCTATTCCAGAAAGAAGCCTGATCCCTTACCTTTATATTCTTTTTCAAACTTTAGTCTCTTTATACGATTTGTCTTGTTCACCCAGAACATTTTCCTGGCTATCCGACCATGATACCCTGCAAATATTCCGCACTGTACTGGCTGATACTTTAACACCGCGTGTTTCCAGATCCGTTGCCAATTGCACAGCACTACTTTTCGGAACCTTTTTTCTTTCCCTAATAATGTAACGTTTATCTTGTTCACTTAACACCCTTGGTCTTCCAGTTCTTTTTTTTTTTTTTTTTTTTTTTTTTTTGTTTTGTTTCGCACAGTGATAGAAACATTATACATTGCAATTATTGTTTGTACTGTTGAACGAGGCCTGTCTGCAAGGTTTGCTATCTTTCTCAAAGACTTACCCTTCTTATGCAATTTAATAATTACTTTTCTTGTCTCCTCATTTGTTTCTGTTCGGTTGCTTCCCACTTTGACAGCCCACCGTGAAGTTTTTTCACTCCTATTCACAACTAAACTCATTCTGTTACTCGTCATGCTATACAGAGGTGTATACTCAGGTAAATACTAGTGAACCCCAGTTGTGGTATCTTTGTTTCGTATTCGTACGTCAGGTGTACGATCACTTTTTGCATCTACTCTATACACTTTCTACAGAATTTATTTACTTTCTGACCATTAAACTTGTCTTTGTGGTTCTTTATTGATATATTCATAAAGATTAGTTTTCATTATTCATATTGTGTGTGTTATTACACTTCTTAAATTTTCTGTTTCTTTTTCGCAGGCATTCTCGTTTCAATAGCATAGGTGTACGAACACTTTCTGCGCTCACTGTATGTACAGTAAATACAAATTTATAATTTTTGACTTTACGAAGTGCACAATGTAATTGTTCAATAATTAACATAAGCAGGCATTCATTAATTTATATTAATATAATAATTAATAAAATAATAAGCGGGTGATTGATGACTCAGTGGTAGAGTTTTCATCTATGGTATTCTAACCCAGGACATGTGGGTTTTCGATGGCTAATTTTGTGTTCGAAAATTTTCCCGGTGGAAGGCCTACATTTCTTATATTTGTTTCATCATCACTCATTAACGAATTTAGTTTATGAAAACTCTATAGCCATATATTCATTCTGTCCGTCAGTGAAACAAACAGTCTCAAGAACTATCTGATGGATTACCAATCAATTTTGGCCATGATGTACAGAGTCAATAGTTAAGAATCGAGTTCCCTGATGAATGTAATATTCAAACCGGAAGCGGTACAAATCAACCATTTCCGGTTTTAACGTTAATCATTATATAGTAAATATGGTAATAGATAGCGAGAAGCGGTTTCCAGTAATCGATATATATATAACATTCATGTAGACAGAATGTTACCCAATTTGTGCATCTGCTGAAAATAATGAGCTTAGGTATTTAGAGAGCATTTTCCGCTTTAGAAAATGTGTACTTGGTAAAGAATGTAGAGAATTAGCTGAGTCAGGCATGTAGCTAGAATATGGTAATGGGAAGGGGGGGGGTCTGTCACGAAATACTGTGGTTATTTACCAGGGGCTCAATCATTCTAAACTATTTTATTGGCAACATATATTGGTTCGTTTAGCCAAGATTTCTAATGGGGGGATGATATGAAATACTGTGGTTACACACCAGAGGCTCGATCAATCTAAATATTTTACTGACAACATACCCATATTGATTGGTTAGGACAATAAAATGAGGATATATTAGTAAGTATTTTAATAAGAAGCTATGAAGAAATCTCGAGTAAAAGAATATAAAAAAGTATTGAAAAAGATATAGTCTTCCGAGGTCATTCGAACGGTGTCGAGAATTTTGCGTCTGGGAAATTTGCGCCCTACCTCAAGAACAGGGAAAATTGCGCCTGCGATGTACCTCCACCGGGAAGTTTGAGCCCTGCGAAATAAAAGAACCTATTGGAGCTTACGCATTTTCTCGGAGGGGCTGACATTACAGCATAAACAATCCTCCCCCCACAACCATGCCATTTGTGATTTATTTTCATTGTGACTATATAAGGGGAGAATAAACTTCAATATAAGCCAAAAGAACACAACGGATTAACGCAATCACTGCTTCCTCCAGAGATGATTTTGGGGGAACACTGGCCTCCCCAGAGCTCTCAGAGTGCCCCCTCGGAGGAGACCAAAATAATACGTCTATAATATAATAATAAATAGAATAGTACCAGCAGTGACCCCCCTCCGGAATACTAAGTGTGCCCCCGGAACATTTTTTCTGAAAGAACGACTGAACGCAATTGTGTGTTTGAATTCCAGCAAGTAAACACACTGTACATAGTTTTCTTGATAATATTACTGAACTGATTTTACATTCACTTTACATTTTCTTTTCTATATTTTGTGCCCTGAAAAGCCAAACAACTCGCAAGAATTGTGAACAGAGATATCTGGGTAGAGCCAAACAGCCTTTTGTAGATTAAATTATACTCTTTGATTATATTAATAAATAATTATATATCAGTCATTTATACTTTTATTGTAAATTTTGTAGTATAATGAAAAATTGTATTTGTATGGATTGCCCTTTAGTGAACTAAAATTGTATTTTTTTTTCATTTGTTCGGAATATTATAACGGATGGAGTAACTCACTGAGACGATGAGAGGCAAGCCTAGTCAAGTGTGAGTGGAAGTTACTTTACACAATACAAAAATAAGTTGAATTGTAGGGCGCTAACATCCCAGTGCAAATATATAGCCGGCGCATTTTCCCTCTTTTTGGGGTAGGGCGCAAACATCCCAGTGCAAATATATTGCGAGCGCATTTTTTCCTATTTTTGTGGTAGGGCGGAAATTTCCTGGGCGCAACATGCTCTCATTCAAGGAAAATATAATGTCCGTGAAGTTGACAAGCCACTTATGTCAGACTCCAATTTCGACTTTAAACGTCGCTAGTGCTACGTTAGTGTTCGATAGTGACGCAAATCGTTAGTACTCCACAGATAAGTGTGCTTTTTTCTGAATTCCGGATTTTTCTGAATTCCGGATTTTTTCCGAAATCCGGATTTTTTCTGAATTCCGGAATTTTTCCGAATTCCGGAATCTTCCGATTTTACTTTCCGGATTCCGGAAAGTAAAAATTCCGGAATTGGCCATCCCTAATTTGAAGTGAATATGGTAATAATAGACAACGACGAGATTTGAAGGTTGCTGAATCACATTTAAAAATATGGTAACACACTCAATTTACCTTAATCATAGCATTTTAAAAAGTTGAGAAATCTAAGCAAAGAAAATTAGAAACACTTTAGAGAGAAGCCAAACCTACTACAGCATGTATTAATTAGTATGAGAATTTTATACAATAAAAGAATTACTATGCAGTGTTAATTCTGGAATTTTGTTTTCTGTAAAATTTAAGTTAATTGGTTTAACTTATTATTCCATAGATTTAACTTGATTGAAACTGTCATGACTTGATTGAAACTGTTTAGTCGGCATACCGTATTAATATTTCCATTATCTTCATATTGCGTTCCCCGCGTAGACGAAACGGGAATAACCCGTTTTACTTACAGATAAAATGAGGTTGAGATAATGATATAAATTGCTGGAAGGTCTGTATGTGAAACAGGAATAGGCTAAATGGGAAGAAGACACTGTCCTGCCTTACCAGACTGGGATTGTAACCTACCAGACTAAAAGGAGTATCCATATTCTTATTCAAAGGAAAGTAAACCCCTCGATTAAGTAAAACGCGCATATCAAATTGTAAACTGTATGCTATCCTATTGTGGGTACATATACTTAGAAAATTACTCTTAGTACCTTTGAAAGTGTTTTGTTACAGGGACAGATTCACTTTAGAAAGATTTACCCACTATAGGAATATATAATGCCATATGTCATAAAAATGACAGTACGAAAAGCATAACCCAACATGTGCTAGGTAGTCATTTAAAACCACAAATGTTACCTGAGTCAAAGTAGGAGGACCAGTGTGTATGCGAGGGGTGTCCGTAGGGACCAAGCGCGCGAGGGACGGTGGGTATGCGTGTGAAGATTAAGAAGAAATTTTATATCAGATTAAAAACACAATCTTACGTTTGGCACAGCTTTGCGACATATGTATGGTTACGCATCATCATTGTACACAACGCCTAGAGATGATCATGGCTACGTTATGGAGTACTACGTGCTATAGAGCATATAATTTACATTAATATATTTCTACTTTGTTTAGACGTCACAGGTAAGATCTCTATATATTTTCATTATTTTTCATTATTTGGTAACACACTCCTTCCCTAAAATTTTGTAAATCTATGCGTATGTAAAATAGAATAGAACCCTAAATTCCCACAATATGACGTGCTGAACAAACTTGGTTCACCTGAAAGTAAATATTTTGGTATTAAAACTAAATATTTATTTGGAGTTATTATGTTAACAATTTTGGATTTATTTTAACAATTTTTTATTATTTGAACGTGCAAACACTTCATGACCACTAAGTCAGTCTATTTTGTATTGTTCTAAAACTTCCAAGTGCACGTTGTATAGTATGTTTACGATTTTGACAGTGCATATTGTTTCAATAATAATAACTAATTCTATGGCCTATGGAACCCGGAAGTTCAGTGCCGCGTTCACAAAAGCTCTCCACTGACTTCTATCCTTAGCTAATTGCATCCAGTTTCTACTTTGTATTCCAATCTCTGCGAGATATCCTCCCATCTGCGCCTAGGTCTTCCTAATGGTCGTTTTCCTATGGGTCTACCAGTCAAGACTTTGAAAGCGTTTCTACTTTCTTCCATTCTAGCTACATGACCTGCCCACCTAAGCCTCCTAGACTTGACGACCCTAACAATGTTGGGTAAACCGTATAAACTATGTAGTTCCTCGTTATGAAGCTTCCGCCATTCCCCATTCTCGCTCCTCTTGGGTCCGAATATTCTCCTCAGGATCCTGTTCTCAAATACTTTCAGTCTTTGAGAACAGGATCCTGAGGAGAATATTCGGACCCAAGAGGAGCGAGAATGGGGAATGGCGGAAGCTTCATAACGATACGCAAATTAAATACGAGAATGAAGAACTAATACACTACGTTCACACGCCAACTATATTACTAATAAAAGAAATAGGAGTGTTCCCTGGAATCAAACTTTGTCGCTATTTGAAAGGAGGAACACGAGGATCCATCTGGATAGGTACAGACTCTTGAGTGCGGAACCATCATTTCATAATGAATACCTGGGTGGTTAGAGAAGTCGTGGATGTATTCTCGCTGAAAATTTCCATATGTACTTCGAATTAATAAGCTCAAGCCTGGTCTTTCTTGGCCAAACTTTTGTTCTAGAGTTTTATGAAGTCTGTTGCAAGTAATTTTATCTGTCCGGAAAATGATAAGGTACAGCAATATTAATTTTGGAAGATTCCTAACCAGTGGCTCCACAACGTTCTCATCCAGACTGTGCTCATTTCGCTGACACTGGATGTAGATCCTTTCAACGAGTCTACAATTGCACAGAGATTCCAAAAGGCACGTTGTTCGACCTATATTCTCCTGTTGTAATCTGAAATTTTTCAATTTCTGACAAAATCCGAGAGCTTTACACAAGTCGAAAATGTATGAACAATTACCTTTTAGCCCAAGTTCTTGAAGGCTAAGGGTTTCTAGATTTTGACATGACCTTGTAATCTCTATTAGAAATTTTCCATCATGGATTGGTATCCTGTTCAAAGACAACCTTTTCAAGTTCTTCCATTGTGCTATAGAAAACAAGCAATCCACACTAATTTGTTCCTTTGTACAACTTCTTCCGTTTAATCCTAGTTCGAATTCTTCCAACAAGGGGCACGATTTAACCATGCTCTCGAAAGCATGTGGCGTCTCGCATGAACTAACCAATCCAACACGTTGAGTTTTGCTGATGTTCAGAAAAGAATCAACCGGCCTACTTGATGAACTGCTACTACTTTCACCTTGGCTGTTTTTCTCCTTATTTCTGGATTGTAATAACGAACACAATGGTAGTGATAATTTTCTCAGGTACGGTAAGCACTGGAAAGCATCACAGCCTATATAGCAATGCCTAACCTTATGAGTGGCCGACAAGTTGACCTCGGCCAATTTGGGATGGGAAAGGCAGAATTCGTGCAAATTCAACTGATAGTCCATGGTTTGGCAAGCGAACTTTTCTAGCTGCGTGCATCTGTCCAGAAATGATTCAAGTTTGTCTTTATTATTTGGTTTTCCACGACCAATTATCAAATGTTTTAAGTTCGGGTATTCCTTCTGCTCAAGTAATGCATCCAAGATATGTTCCTCTAAAGGCACAAAAAGAGCTTCTGCTTTGGTAACGTTTAAAGGCCATTTCATATGGAAACTCCAAATATTGACCAAATGTATCGGAAAATCCACCCAGAAAAGCTTCCACATAATGTTTGGATCACACGACTTCGTTATGTCGGAGACAAAGTTACACTTCATAAAATCCGGACAGGTCAACCCTGCGATCTGCAACACCAAGGTCTCTAACACTGGAAAGTGCATTTTTGGCCACACTGTAGACATTGAGTAACTGTATTTGTATTCCACTTTTGAAGGGAGATAAGGTGATACAATCCATAGTTCTCTGAGATTCTGACAGTATTCAAGGAAATGAACAATGGGACAAATTGGGCAACTTTTGGTGTTTAAGTAGACATAAAGATAGTCAAGTTGTAGAAATTTTCTTTTCATAATTGGTAATAAAGGTTTCCAATGTGACTCTGTCTCGTCCTTAAGGTATTCATCCCATGACCATGCCAACCGCTTAATCTTACTATTAAAAGCAGTAAGAATTCTTCTTAAGTGGTCGAAAGTCAGTTGTGTGTCAGCTACATATAGATTTTGGATATTTTTTAGCTTCAGCACGCAATCCAAAATAAAAGAAGACCCCAGCCAATAGCAGCTATTCAAGTTAAGCTCTATTATGTTCTCGCATCGGAATGTTGGTCTAAGAAACATTTCCAGTTCCTCTGGCTTCAACTGGTAACATGTTACGAATGACAGATTCCTCAATACCCTTATTTCATACATTATTCTGTCAAATTTCTGACAGCATTGCGAAATAGATATTTTGTCTAATGCAGACAAATACGAAAATATATGCACTAAAACTTCTTCTGAAAGGGCGAACAACCCAATACATTCTGTTTGACATTCCGCCATGTTTACATATTTCACTCCAAATCACGAGTAGTGTTTTCTTTTCTGATTTAGTAAACAACAGACAAAATATTATTTTAATTCCAAAGGATTTATAAACATATTAAATAAGATAAATTTCATTAACTCTTTTCACAACACTATGCACAATATGTAGATAAACTAAGATACGATTATATAAATTTTATTAAACCAAATGCGAGGAAGGATATAGTATACGTAAGACCGTCTGAGTTCCAGAAGAAGCTGGACGCTCATACTTTTAGGGATTATTCATTGAGTATCTACGAACTTAGAAAGGGGGTAACAAACCCACTTTCATTTACTTATCCACTGATACGAAAATAAAAAAGAACGTACCTATTTGCCCTTGTACTTTATATGCTATAGCGCATTACATTATATGCAACAAGGATTTTGGTCTGCATCATGATATAAATTTAAAAATATTTAACATTTTTCGAATCGAAATCAACAAAATTTATTCTAGAAAGTAAAAATAGAATGTTAAGCACATATAATGAAGACAACGCAGTGATTTAATTTGGTAACGTATAAATATATAATATGAAGTATCCTCGCGCACGGAAGACAGGGGGTTCTCATGTATACTATTACCGCGAGGAATATAATAAGTCGCAGCTTCAACAGCCAAGTCGGCAACGTCACTGAAAATCGTTATAAGTTAAAATACGTATAAAAATGGTTCGATCCAAGATGGACGAATAGCCTGCTATAAATAGAATTGTTTTACACACTTTCAATGTAATTAAGAAGGAGAAGACCCCTCCATAATACAGACTTTTTTTTTTTTTTTTTTTTTTTTTTGTTCACGCAAGTATATAAGTACTATTACGGGATAGAACCTTCTCGTTTACGGTTACTCTCAGATACGGTCATTAAGGTAGATAGTAAAAAGTACACTTTTGAGGATCCAATTATAATAGTGCGGGAAAGTTGTGGATTCGCATGCCGATAAAGAAGAAAATAATTTAAAAAAAAAAAAAACTTGTTTTATCTTCAATCTGCGCAAAGGACCTAAAGTTTAAAAAATACCTTAAACACCAATTATTGCTTTAACGCTTCAGTTATAAAAATTAAGTTGTTCGACTTTTAATAACGTGGGGGTATGGCTCAGTGGTAGAGCGATTAAGTCTGGTGTGTGGGGTCCCTGGTTCAAACCCCGGTCAAGAATGTTTGTGGTGTCAACATCGTGTCCGTGGGATTTCTCGGGGACTGCCCTTTCCTTCCACATTATTATTCCACTAATTATTCCATCATAATTCACTAGAACTTAATCATCGTCTTCCTTGGCCTATATGGTATAATCGAGGGACGTTAAACTGAAAGATTTCATTTCGATTTATAATAGCATGAAATTATTCTATGTTAGCTGGTTATTAATGATATTTTTAAATAACCGCTATATTTAGAGTTCGCGCATATGGCCAAAAGTTAGAGAATTTCAGTGAAAAATTGATTTTCTTCAAAGTACCGTATTTCAACACACGCACTCTAGTATATATATAAGGTCATATATAAGGTCATTTTGTTGGTCGTTTGTTCTAAAGAGTGAATTTATTTATATTCAAATTTGTCATGAAATCTAAGCCTGCATATTTTATCCCATTTCGCAAATTTACTTTCGGTAAGATGCCTCAGATCTACTACACTACGTGGAGGTGGCTGTATTTAAGTTTCAGTTTCGACCTACCCAAACAATCCAACCATTTAGAGCATGTCAAATTTCACTCTTTCACTATTACCAGTCTTAGAATTGAATTTCCGGTCTGATATATGTCTAAGAAAAGAAAAAATCCATCTAATATCTTGTCCGCAGTTTTCTGACTAAATCTGACTCAAGTTGAGCACATCTTAACACTGTTTCAGTGCGGAAGGAGAGTTTATAAATTTAACAGTCAGACAGAGTTTTACTTTGTATAAATGATAAAAAATCCCAAACTAAAGTCCGGGTAGAAAAATTCTTGTTCACGAACATACAGAATGAGAACAGGCTGAAAGAACCATTATTATTCAACTTTATTCTGGAGTACACTATAACACGTTCTCCGGGGTCGTAATACTGCAAAGTATCAAATAATAATTTCGATAAAGTGGATATTTACAAATATCTAGGATCAATATTAACAGACCAAAAACACATCCACGAACAATTAAATACCGACTAAAAGCAGGGAATTCGTGTTATTATTCAGTTAAAAATCTTTTGTCGTCGCGAATTCTGTCGAGGAATTTGAAGCTTAAAATACTTAAAACGAAAATCATGCTTGTTGTGCTGTATGGTTCAGAAACATGGTATCTTACTCTGAAGAAAGAACGCAGATGGAAAATATTTGAGAATACAATCCTGAGACGAATATGTGGACTCAAGAGAAACGAAGAACAATATGGATCTCGCAGATTCTGTAACGTTAATTCTTTTGACAGCTGCGTTACATATTCCCTGATTGTAAATGTTTATGCAATGCACAAGATTATCTAGAATAATTCAACACAGTTATGCACTTCAAATATATATTATCCTTCAACTTATATCTCGTTCGCCACATTAAAATATTGTACATTCAGAGTACACAAGATGGTTCTTCATTACATCTATATATTTCTTTTGTTACCATAGCAATGACATTAAACAGATAAACAAATCGTCATAGCAACATCAAGAAAAATCTCAATATAATACTAAATATTTAAATTATTTTTAATGTAATTTCTTCTTGTTGTTGTTGATAGCTTGTGCCTTTTAAATAGCTCATTTTGCCCGTAAATAAAAGTGATACTTAAAAGTACATAAGAAATATATATTATCGTTGTATAATGGCTCCTGAATTATGGCACTTCTTTACATTGATCACAATTAAAGAAAGAATCCTGGACCGTTAGACATTTCGTATACAATAGTTACCTTAGCTTTTGAATAACCCTCGTATAGATAAAAATTGCAATTCATAAAATAACATATCATTTTCATTTTATCTCATTTTCATTTTATCTAATTTTCATTTTATCTCATTTTCATTTTTATATTTATTCCATAATCAATTTTGTTTTATGTCTATAAAATTACCGACGATAAGGAGATATTCAAAATATGGTATGTTTGTTAGTTATTTTTAGGTCCTAAATAGATTCTTTAATTCGATGCCATTTATGCACGTTAACAGCAAAGTTGCTGTAAGTTAGGATAGAATATAACATGTTTCGTTTATTCGGGCATAGTTAGCATAAATTTGATAGAGAATATTTGGATTGATACATAGATGAAATTGCATAGAATATGAAAGAAGTAGAAATTACAATGAAATCATAATAACATTCAAAGTGAAACAAAATAAAAACTAATTGAATATATTTTATCGGACTCCATAACTTGAGCTCAAGTTACATTACCAAAAGATTCGATTAGGTTACATTAAATAGCACAATCTTGAGTACAGTCCTGCGTGTTGCTTACTTCAACAGTTCTTTGGTTCCTATTTTGAAAATTTCTGCCACCTAGGCAATTATTACGAAATCTGGGAGTTCGTGAGAAATTAACTCGTTCTAAAAACGGTACTATTATTATTTCTATTTCTTCTGTCGTATTGTAGTTACGAGTAAATCGAACATTATCTCTCGTACTATGATTACAATCTTCTCTAACATGTATATTTCGAGCAGGAATATAGTTAGCTTGATTTCTATTATTATTACTTTGCAGTCTAATTTGACTTTCATCATTTTGAACAATCACTATTAAATGATTGAAATTTCTACATTGCGACGAGATCAATACTTGCCGAAGCTTAAACGAACTGATGCAATAATACGTGACTCCTGCTGGTAAGGATTGATTTGTTTCGTTATTATACGCTGCGGTTACAAAATCGGTAAGGCTTTTATCGACTTTTGGATCAAAACGTCGATTTCTTATGTGGGCATCAGTGTCTGCTAACATAAAATCATTCTCGAAATTAGCTAACAATGCATTTTTAAAATCGGAATAGTTACGCAATCTACCTGTAATTGCTTTATACCATACAGAACAGTGCGGTAACAAAATATGCGGTAAGATGTGAAGGAAATTAACTCGCATTCTTCCACAAATCTCTCTAGAAACGTACTTGCTGGGATGTCTTCTGATCTGCCACTGAATTTAGTTAATGACTTTATTTCAATGAATTTCACCCGATTCTTATTACTAAAATGCCTTAGATGTTGTTTTATGTGCATGTGGTTCCTGTGAGGTGGCCTTCTTTCTTCATTCTCAGTATTTGAAATGGTGTCCTCCCTGTCAGAATAGATTTCTGATGAATAGTTGCTTTTTTCGCAGTGTCTTAACTCGGGTCTCCTATATTCATCAAGAACAACATTGAGGGCAGGATCAGGATTACAGTTGACCGCGCTGATTTTCTCTTTAATAGTATGGATTTCTTCCTGCAGTCTTCGTATTTGATTGGCATGTTCGTTGACTTGGGTTTCGACTACGTCAACAGTACTTTTCACCATTGCAGATATGAACAATCTGTTCCATCATATTGTCAATTACTTCCAATTTGGTATTAATCTGGTCCAATCTGGAATCCAACTAGTGTCCTATTTGTCGTGTCACTTGTTCGAATCTGTTGTCCAATTTGGAATCCATTTGTTGTCCTATTTGCTGAGCCACTTGTTCCAATGTGGTGTCCAATTTGGAATCCATTTGCTGCAATCTGGTGTCCAATTTGGAATCCATTTGTTCCAATCTGGTATCAAAGTTTTGAGCCACTCGTTCCAACTTAGTATTCATCTGTTGTGACATGGAATTCATTTGTTGTCCTAGCCGTTGTAAAAGTTTAATTACATCTGTTGAAGTCTCACTTCCAAGAATATCAACTTCTTCAACTCCGGTATTCACATTCATTGTATGTCTCTGTAAATTTTTCTTTTATTACGAAGACCAAAGATAATCCGTGATGCTGAGGGATAGTTTACTAATACTTCAAACTGATCTCCAAGGTGCACGGTTCCGGCCCAGAGGACTGTTGATTTAGCTTTTCTGCTCTCATTTTTCCCAGGGTACTTTGAGGCTGGTGACGTCATGTGGAAGTATCGCGGCATTTTTCAACAGAACAAATGAAATACTGAATAAGCAATTACGCTACTGCTTCAAGATGGGCAAGAACCATCTTATTAGCTTATTGTAATAACACAGAAAGCAATACAAATGAAATAATGTTGCATCGATTCGAAGAAGTTGGATTTCCCGCCGTAAGAGAAAGAACACTTTTAATATGGATAACGCACGAATATGTTCTGCACACTTTTCACCACAGGATTATCAAAGGATCTGAAAAATGAACTTCTATGTTTCTCACAAAAGTAATGTTTAAGATCTGACGCTGTTCCTTCATTATGGACACCAAACTGGCATGGGAAAAAGATAAGGGAGTACCGACGAGAATATAAATGTATGCTCTCATATCTTGAGTTTAAATGATATTCTTAAGTTTTGTTGAGTATCTGAATCATTATTCTAGCAAAGTGCTCACAGTGCACTTTGAACAGAACATTCATAGGAACCTATTATGAACCGAATTTAACCTAACCTAATTTTTTCTAAACGAACCATACTTGTTACATACAAATTACATTGATTTTATTTTTTCTCAAATTACACATCGTGTAACAAAATCACTTGTTCTGCTTAAAGTGCACTTTTACCATTATTCTTATAATTGAAAGGCTGACCGACAGAGGGGGCTAAGCCAACGAAAAGTAAATTCCAAGAAATCGAAGGGTAAAGTGTCGGACAAATAACTGCAAATTTTTCCCTGTCAAGGTGCTTTTTATGTACGTATACCACTCTATAGATATCTGTGCAACTTGTAACCTGTAAAAGATAATGTAAAGTGTTGTATTGAGTAATAAACGAATATTAATACTGTAAAGGAAATATTTTGCAGTAACGATATCTGACAGTTTGGTTAATATACATTAAATACAATATGTTTGGTTAGATTTCTAACTTAACTTAACCAAATTAAGTTAGGTTAGGTTTGGTTATGTTAGGTTAGGGTAGATTAGATTTGGAACGTAACCTAACCTATCCTAACACAACCTAACCTAATTTGTTATTACGTACCCGGAATCTCTGAATACTTTGAATTATGTTTGCTTTACGTATTTGACTACCTGGAATCCTCTCATGAAGAGGATTGGTTTATGGAAAGTATTTGAACTCCTCCCACTCCTTAGAATCCACGTTTCAGTGAAAGCGTAATGACAAAAATCTATCATGCATTCCCCCACGCAAACAGCGGATTAATGTTTATTTAAACGGTATCGAGACAGTAACCCCGAAAATTGTGGACTGAACACCAATTTCGGCTGTTTCCGATTATTTATCGTCTTCCTACATCCTCTGCATTAAAGTACCAAAAATCATTAAAGTTTGTCAAGGAGGAGTTGGCCATCAAACATTGTTACAATGGTTTTTATTTATATGAATAGAAAATGGTCCCTCTTCCTCTTAATTATCAAAAGCAATAAGACATGTTCTCCCTTAAGTTTAAAGAAGAGTTTATACATCGAGTTTCATCTTTCTAATTTGATAGGCTCGTGAGATACTGTATTTTAGGCACAAATTTTGAACCTCTTTTACCCCTTAGGATTCGCCCTTTAATCAAAGTAATGTGATAAAAAAAGTCAGCTCAGGTCAACTCATGTACTAAAGATATAAAAATCGGCCCAAAGGTCTAGGATAATTTAGCGAGCAAACCTTATATTCATTTTTATTTGTATAGATAATTAATCATTATTAACGGTATTTATTTATTAATTAAATTACATTGTCTCATCTATGAGTAGAAAACATTTATTACTTGTATTTGGAAAGAAAAGGAAGTACATAATTATGTTGTATATCCAATTTTAAGAGTAAAGGACGAAGTGCAGCAAGCGACAAAAATCTTCACCGATAACTCCACATGACGTCACGGACAGGGAGCCAATCAGAACGCTAATTGCGAACTGGAGCTACCTGTTATTTTATATACCTTTTCCGGCACCATAAAATAAGTAACGTTAATTCTTTTGTCAGCTACGTTACATATTCCCTGATTCTAAATGTTTATGCAATACACAAGATTATCTGGAATAACACAGTTATGCACACCAAATATATATTATTATGTTTCAACGTATATCCCGTTCGCCACATTAAAATATACATTCAAAGAAGTCGTGTATCCAGAGGAGTTTAGGGGGCCCGGGCCCCCCTAAAATTTTCACGGTAGGCATGCAAAGGAACTATAATATGGTTGGATCGCCCCCCCCTAACTTCAGCCCCCCTACATTTTTGGGCTGGCTACGGGCTTGATTCAGAGTACAAAAGATGGTTCTTCGTTACATCTATATCTATATATTCTATATATCTATATCTATATATTCGTTACATCTATATATTCTTTTAGTTACCATAGCAACGATAAAACAACAGATAAACAAATCATCATAGCAACGACAACAAGAAGAATCTCAATATATACAAAATCTTTAAATTATTTCTTTATGTAATTTCTTCTTCTTGATAGCTTGTGCCTTTTAAATAGCTCATTTTGCCCGTAAATAAAAATGATATTTAAAAGTACATAAGACATATACATTATCGATGTAATTGCACTACAACTTAGAATTTCGCTAAAGACAGAGGTTAATGTAGAGTTTTTGTAAACGCTGCATTATTTAGTTATACATGAGAAATTTTCTGCTGACAAGCTTTCAGAATTGATCAGGATAAGAGCTTATATTTCGTCAATTCAATTAGTTGAAAGAAGTCCTTGGAGCCTATTCCGTTAACGCAATGCAAAATCTGCGTTTTAGTTTCTACTAATAACCATAACAGTTATAATTGATTTTTGTATTATTTGGATTTCGCTACGCTACATATTTTTTGAAGAATTGGTACAGAATGACGCCCGTTGCTCATAAAAGTTTTAACAAATTTTTCCTTCGTCTCTTCATTCCTAGATTTCAGTATTTTCCTGTAACCCAACTGTCAGTTTTTTGTTTTCTATCTTTCTTCTTTTACCAAGAATAATCTCAGGAATCCCTAAAGGTTTATAAATCTCGGCATATATATAAACTTTTCATTAAAAATAACCACATAAGTTTTAGCGTTTTCTAAAATTTCGAATAATATTAAAATTTCCAAATCCTTATTCCAAAAATGTCCAATGTGAGAATTCGCTTATGTTAGTGGTTTGAAATTCGATGTATAAATTCTTAATCTAAAATACAGTAATTCGTTTGGATAGGGCACATACTAGTTCTTAAGTGAAGTCTTGACCTGACTAGGCTAGGTCCCATAGTATTGGAGCGATGGCCCTTTAAAGTTCATTTTTTCATGTTTTTGGCAGTGTATAACTCCGAAAGGAAGCATTTGTATACCCATGTTGGTCTATACTTTTTGTGTTATCTTGGTGTCAGGAATCACCCCCAAACGTTTTATGTGTTGTTTTGAAACACCCTGTATATGAACAATGGCAAACCTTCAGCATTGGATAAAACACTGTCGGAAGTGCTCAAAAATCTAGAAAAAGAGAGAAAGAAGATGTTATTTATTAGTTTTAACGAAATATTCGAACTGAAAAATTGTCCAGATTCTTCAAAACAAGTGCCATAATCTCTAAACAAAAGAAGAACGGAACGATGAAATGTGAAGAAATCGAACATTTAGATTACTGTTACACACGCCAAAAATATTGTGTAAAATTGTTGTATACATAGGTTAGAGAAGAATAGGGATGGTACCGAGACCGAGACGGACTTTTATATACCGAGACGAGACCGAGACCGAGACGGACTTTTAAATACCGAGACGAGACCGAGACCGAGACAGACCTCTATAAATCGAGACGAGACCTAGACGAGACTTAGGTCAGTCTCGAAAGTCTCGGTCTCGTCTCGAATATTGATATTGATAAATACTAAAATTGCCTTCACTCCAAATTTGTTTCGTTGCTGTGTTAGATAATATGAGAACGGTTGACTGATGTACAGTGGCGTATTTAGGGGGTGGTTATCGGGCTCAAACCCCTCCCGAAATAAATTTGTGATAATTTTTTGCATTGCACGTACAACACAAATGTTTCTCACTCGTTTCTCAAGCCTCTTCCGAAACAAAATCCACTGCTGATGCGAATAGAATTCTCTCTTCCCCTCCCTCCCTCCTCTCTCTCTCTCTCTCTCTCTCTCTCTCTCTCTCTCTCTCTCTCTCTCTCTCTCTCTATATATATATATATATATATATATATATATATATATATATATATATGGTCGCGGTGCCACCAGGTCCGCCCTCCATGGGTTCCCGGGGCTCAACTTTAATTTTAAATGGAAGCAAGGGGTGAATGGTACCTCGTTCGATAGATCTTGAAAAACTAAAAAGCCTTGTGGCAAAAGATCTTTCATATCGGGCACTGTATTCAAAATGGCCGCCAAGACATGTTGCCTCTATCAGATACAGTAAAACGTGCAGTACCACTAATATGAAAACGGTTGAACATAAATGAACCGAACAGAAACTCAAATAGAAAATGTCATGTGGCCCATCGATTGATATTTTCGCGGAGACTCAAAGGGCCACCCTTCATGGCGGCCCAGGGCGCAACTTCAAAATTGTAAATGGAAACATGGGGTGAATGATACCTCGTTCAACATATCTTTAAAAACTAAAGTGTGCTGTTACAAAAGATTATTCATATGGGTCACCGTTTTCAAAATGACCACCAAGACATGATACCTGCATCAAGTGAAAGGTGCAGTATCACTAATATGAAAACACCAGAACAAATATTCGAATAGGAAATCACAGAGGGTATTTATCATTCTATTGCTCGGAAATGTTGCAACAGTCGAAAAGATAATCAGAGTGAAAGTGTCATAATGGAAAGAAAGAAATCTAACTCCTAGAAAATAATCGCTCCAACCTCACTCCGTAAGTGAGTGAAGCGCGAAGGATCGGTGAAATTGCAAATGAGAGCCTTAGTTTTTGCAAATTGTATCTACGAAACAAAGTTATTTGAAATGAGTTTTTATAAGAGATAAATGTCTCTGTAATGGGATAAAGTATGTAAAATTCTTGTTAAATGGTACCTTCCATTTTGATTGCAGGCAATAGTTTGTTGCAAAAATGAATCAACTGAAATGCGAAACCAATTTGTCGAACAATGCAATTTTAGAACAATGTTTACAAACGTTGGTTTTGTTCAACAGTCGTCTGCATGATATTGGTTCGCTTCTTTTCCTTCTATGTCTTCTTGCATGTGATAGAATATGAGTTTCACTGAGATGTCCACAGTTACATTCCGAATAACTTTCAACGGTAATTTCAGTTGTGATCCTTAGTAACGAAACGGTACATACTGATGCAAATATGTCCCAAAAATCTTGCACGCAATGCGTTAAATTATCAGAGGCGAAGGGGCGGATAAAATGTTGTTAAACTTGAATTTCACCTTATTTTTATTCACCTTATTTCACTTTATTTTTATTCATTATAGTATCAGTCATTTGTGTACACAAGTGTTTCAGACAAACCATATCTATTGCAAATAAAAAGTGAGGTTCTCATTTGAGATTTTACCATTCATTCCCGCTTCACTTACGGACAGAGATCGGAAAGAACATTTTCTATCATTTCCTCTTTTGCATCATGTCAATTATACTTTAATAATCTTTTCCTCCGTTGCATTATATTCGAGCCGTGGAATGATAAATACCCTCTGTGCTTTCCGATACGAGTTTTATTCTGCTCATTTATATCCAACTATTTTCATATTAGGGGTCTAGTGATACTGGACGTTTTATCTGATACAGGCACCATGTCTTGGCGGCCATTTTGAAAACGGTGAACGATGTGAAAACCACAACACTTTTTACTTTTTAAAGATCTATGGAACAAGGTATTACTCGCCCCATGTTTCCATTTAAAATTTTAAAGTTTGGCCCTGGTACCCCATGAAAGGCGGCCCCGGGAGGCGCCGCGACAACACCGTTCGGTGTGCCCCATGGCATTTCCTATTTGAGTTTTTGTTCGGTTCATTATGTTCAACCGTTTTCGAGATATCCCCGTGGAAAGATTAAAATGGGCCTTCCTGTTAAGGGGGGCTATAGTCCCTATAGCCCTCCCCTACTATCTGATATATATATATATATATATATATATATATATATATATATATATATATATATATATATATATTTAAAAAATGCTGAAATTTTGTACCAAGTTGGGAAATTCTTCTTGATACTCTGCAATATCACTAGATAAACAAGCGATGTTGCTAAAGCAAAATAAAGTTGTATTTTCTCAAATTGTGCTACGTAAAGTATTACATATTTAGTTATTTAACAAAACCACAATAGCCCATACTTTATTTATGTGGCTTGGAAATCTCTAATAACTCAAATGGCATGGACGGTGCAATGCGCATCAACTGTACCTTAGCGTCAAATGCTGTGATCATGGTATAATATATTTCGAATCAATGAAGGAACAAAGTTACAAGAAACGGAAAATTTAAATGTTTCTAAAGACTTTACTTTGAAAATGCGCTGACATATCACGTCTCATCATGCAGATGCTTCCAAAAGACTTAAATGCTTATAACACCATTTACAACAATTGTTATTTCAAATCGTTTCAGAGATACCTAACACATTAGTAGTGATTGTTATACTGTTTAAAATGACGCATTTTTATTAAATTTTTATAATGATTATTGCTTTCCTTTGCTTCTATAACATTACAACAGTTTTTGGTGGTTTTAATTACAACAAGTCGCAGTTACATTATTTTAAGCAGTGTTGCCTACTTAAATAGATAGCTAAATATTATTCTAATTATGTGCAAATAACGTAGATAAACTGCAAAATATTTTAAAATTACTCGTAATTTGTTTTATGGTGCAAGAATGCTTTCAAGAGACGATGTTTTTCATAGTCTTTGGGCTACTTATAATGTTAATGTTTAAATCTTCGTTCCAGCAATACATGTAAATGCAAATTGTAACTGAGATTAAATGTAACTGATACATTTTCAGTAACACTAGTTGTTCCCCTTAAGCCTTAGGCCTGGTGTACACTTTAGATTAAGATCGTGCTTAATTAAAAGTTCTAATTGCACCCTAATTACATTTCACTTGCTTTAGTTTGAGCACCGACCACCTCAAACTCGATCCATACCATATAGCTATATGCAATTATTCAAGAACTTACAGTTAGTAATACACAGTGTTCACTTTTGCTTTGTTTTGTTTTAGTTTAACGTCCCACAGGTATGCTAGGGCGGCTAAAGTAGACGTGGAGCTAATGATTATAGTGGAATCCGAACCACTTCGGTCGTTCAACTTTACCCCTACCGGAAATCGAACTCGGGACCACGCGAACCGAAATCAAGAGTTCTAGCCGCTAGACCAAATGGGAGTACTCACATTGTATTGATTTAAATCATTCAGTCAGTGTTGTCGGATCCGAGGATTAAAAAGTAGCGTGTCTGTACTCCGAAAGTAGCGAATTCGAACAATTTGTAGCCCAAATATATAGAAATGAATACTGATGGTGCTAATGAAATAATTTAACATGAGCTGGAAAGTGTGCTGGACGTATTGCAAGAAGAAATTATGATCGATGGACTAAAACAATTCTAGACTGGATACCACGCGACAAAAGCAGCCTAGGAAACCTCCGCATACATGAAGGTGTGACGAAATCAAGAGCCAATGGAAAAGTAACCTGGAAAAGAATTGCCCGTTAGATAGTTGTGGAGAAGACTTGGAAAGACCTTCATCCAGCAATGGATTGATAATGGTTGATTATGATGATGGTGATGATTTTATTATGTCTGGACCTCGGAGGTAAACTAAACCAAGTCATAATTTCGTAATTTTACAGAAGCGAAAAAATGGTTCCTCAACTAAGACTAAATATATAACTTTTACTAGGTAAGGTAGGGTAAAAATGGATCCAAAATTTAATGAAAAACACATAGAGCGAAAAAAGTATTTTTGACTATTCAATCCATCATGTTGCAGCAAAACTACGAAAATGAATACAAAAGAAAACTAGAAAGTTAAGA
The DNA here is from genome assembly GCF_964235325.1 of Thermobia domestica. Lineage (NCBI taxonomy): Eukaryota > Metazoa > Arthropoda > Insecta > Zygentoma > Lepismatidae > Thermobia > Thermobia domestica. The sequence continues at coordinate 149,192,975 of NC_137468.1, forward strand.
ATCACTTGTTTTGGCGAATGAGAAAAAATAGATACAGATAACTCGAATTACCTATATACTAATATAATATGAATGTCCATGTTTTGCAACTAATTTTCAATCAATATAAAATTTCAACGTAATAAACGGAAGATTAGTTTTCTCGAATAAAGATTGCATGCACCGTTGAGAGCTCAAGAATAAGATTAATCTATGTTACGGCACTGGATATGTGCTTACGTAATGCATTACGATCTTATGAACTAGTATAAGAACAGAATGCACTTAAAATGAGACGCGAACTATGCGAAACATCGGACTTTGAATCTAACTTGTTTTGAGATGAGTGTAGTAGCTCCCACCACAAGGTTCAGGACGTTTGTGTTATAAAGTGCAAATTAAACACGGAGATGTGAAACAGTAATAAAGCATTTCATCAATTTCAAACAAAATACGTATATTGTAGTAATACTTTACCCTATTTGTTAAGATAATGAACGTTATATTCTGTTTTTAAAATTACAGTCAAAGCAGAATGTATTGAATAACAAGAAATTGTAATGTTCCAATTTCGGTACGATTAAATACATTCGTGCTGCTATGTGTTGCGTTATCCGTAAGGAGGTATTGAACAATTCTGATTCAAAGGAAGGAAATAAACTACTGTATAGTACTGGAGTTAATTTAATAGAGTTTAATTGTATAGGCAGTTCTGAGGCTATATGAGACAAAGTCTATTGCTGAAAGTGAAATATGGGTTCTATTAGGGTTTTAGGGTTATATACCCACTGATCATTGAACCTGAAATACGCGCATGGAAAGCATTAGCACTAGCAAATTAGCTATGAAGAGGTACACCATACCATAATTCTAAGTCAAAATGAAAGGAAAAAATAAACGGAAACGACAGACTGTACGAGAATAATACTTTCACTATTTTAATTTCACACAATGTATTTCGAGACTTTCGAGACTTTCGAGACGAGACCGAAATTTGGTACTCGAGACCGAGACCGAGATCGAGACAAGCATCTGTTGACCGAGACGAGACCGAGACCGAGACTGTGATTTTTTACTCGAGACGAGACCGAGACCGTTATTTATCAACCGAGACGAGACCGAGACTGTACAAAGTCTCGTCTCGTCGCGTCTCGATGCCATCCCTAGAGAAGAATAGAATAATTCATATTGTCATTAACCAACAAATGTTGCAGTAGACAGCGTCAGTAATATACAAAATTAGATTACTTGTTATAATTTATACTTTTCCTCAAATTCATTAATACTATAAACCAGGGGTAAAAAGTGCGGGGGAACGCGGGGGGACGTCGTCCACTGACTTTCCGAATTTATCTGTGGCGTTTCCCCACTTTCTATAAAGATCACAATGGACAAAGATATGCACGGGCGACGGAATGACGTCATGCGTCCCCCTACCTTTTCAGATCCACTTTTACCCCTGCTATAAACAGAATAATTTACAAGAAATATTTTACAATGGCTTTCAAAATTGACATTACTGGCAATAGGCTACATTATACAGTTTCATGCCAGTATATTTATAACTTCTTTGGGTTGTACTTAGCGCAACATGTGGATCTTTAAATCATCTTTAAGTCTTGTATTATATGAGTGAACATTATTGCGATAACCATCCTCATTTTCCCTAATGTGCATAAGGTATGTATAAATGTGAGCAGAAGAAAGACTGCTGAAGGATCAGTTTGAATTCAGAAGGAAAGGAGTAACAAGAGAAGCAAGGCTGTGTTACATTATACCTTAGTAAAATGTATCATGGTCCGTGATTTTTTGAACCACTTGTATTTATGTTTATATTTATTTCCAAAAGACAATTGAAAATTGTTGTAAATCATTATTATATTTTAGGGTTCACTTTAAAAGTGTACCTTAAATTTGGTGGAACTAACCAAATAGAAACGAAGATCAGAAACTAAAATAGAATAAAGTCCTTGGCACACAGAATGAGGGCTGCGATTACGAGCAGGACGTTGCGAAGTACAAGGCATTCTTTAATCTGGAGACGTCACACACATTACGGCATGGTAGGGTCTGCGAGTAGGTAAAAATGTCAGTTTCTCACCTCTTCTATGAGTTTTTCCATGTCCATTTCAACAGAGCTCCTTCGTGGGTAAGCAGTTAGCGTACGCGCCTATGGCGTGGGAATCCGGGTTCGATTCCCGGCGGGAGCTCATGTGCTTCGGATTCCACGTTAATCAGTAGGTCAATGTCTCATATAGCCTCGCTGCTGAAAGGGACGTTCAACTCGAAATCTCCTCACCGCTACACAATATGTGGGCAACTGACTTGAAACTCAAGTGACCGCTGCCCGTTGCGTCCTGGTTGAGATCGTTATCGCAGACCGGAGTTTGGCTGCGGACATAATTCACAGAACATGATCGCAGCGTGCATTCAGTGTGTCAAGGCCTAAAGAAAATTAATTTTAATTTTTTTTTTACAGGACGTAAAAGGAAGATTTATTCATTATTTTATTTTTACGATTATTTCTTTATTTTTAAGAAAGAAAATGGTAATAGACTTTAAATCTGGAAATTATTAACATAACCAGGATTCTGCTACGATGGTCGGCAATAAACAGGACCTAAAATATTGATTGGATCTGAAGGAGGATTTTCATTAAACTTTGGAAATCTGGCTTTATACTCTCGTTCTAATTTACAGGTTAGATATCAGATATTTCTAAACATCATCGTTTTTATTTCTGAAAGAAGAGGTTGAAAAACTTAAAAGGATAAGTCAAGCACAAACGAAAGTTGGGAAGCGCCCAACTTCTAGAAGTGTATCTATCTATCTAATATATATTGAGGATATGATCAAGGGAGGGGCTAAACCATAGTTTGCCGTTTTATCCCGTGTAAAGCAGGATTGATGCCCATTTTATCCAGTGTATACTTGAGTACTTGAGCGTCAAGGGAAGGTCTATAGCCCCTCCTTGGATTCGCCACTGTATATATATATATATTTCAGTCTGGCAATTGAATGGTAGTTATGTTCCTGAATACGTTCACGGCAACGTAGAAATGGTAGAGAGGGAACGGAACTAAGATTTATGGGTTACAAACAAGTTAGGTAGGTCATTTATGTTGTGATGATACATCAAGCTTACTACTACAGGGTCTAATATTAAGAAAGCACTATTTTATTTAGTCCGGAGAAAATAAAAATATGGGGTAATACGCATGTAAAGAGAATATTCGAATTTGGCAGGAGAATATTCGATATCAAAATATATTTTCATACAAAAAAAAAAAAAATGTTCCACTCAATACTGAATTTGAATAAGCTTTCAGTAACTTAGTGATGGTAGATGACATAAGCACAGCAGACACAAGATTAGTCACTCTCTCGAGAACGTCTTTGGTCGTTTCTATTGTTATAAGGGTCACGGTGGCTCAGTGGTAGAATGCTAACCTCTGGTGCGTGGAGCCCCTTTTTCGATCTCTGACTAAGTAAGTTTGTGGTGGACAACATCATGTCCGTGGGTCTTCTCAAGGTACTCCCGTTTCCTCCTACATTCTTATTTTACCAATTCTTCCATCATCATTCATTTGCTTTAATCATCATCTGTCTTCCTTTGCCTAACGAGCATAACGTAATCGTGGGGCGTTAAACTGAAAAAAATCATTTCATTTTCTGGGGGTCGCGATGGCTCAGTAGTAGTGCATTCACCTCTGATGCATGGGGTCCCTGGCTCGATCCCAGTTGGCGCCAAGTGAGCTTTGTGGTGTACGTGGATTTTCTCGAGGTTCTCCTGTTTCCTCTCCCACTTTCTTCATTTTACCATTTCCTTCATTTCTCATCATCGCCGTCTCCTTTAGCCCACCCGGCATATTCGTGGGACGTAAAACACAAAGATTTCATTTTCTATTGTTATACATGGTGTTTTCCTAGTAACGCGTGATTAAATGACGTATTACTGCTGACACCTGATCATTGCAGTTGATTGGAGTGAGTGTACCAGTTGGTTGTATGAAAACAAGGATGTGTCGAAACAAGGAATGAACAGAATGACTATAGAAGGATCAATTATATTTAGGAATGCTCATAGGCATACAGTAAAATAAATGTACCAGGAAAGATCCAACGTATTTACCAGGAGGTCTAATAAACACAATGGTGTGATCACAAACAGTATCAGTATCATTCTGTACGAAAATATACTTTATAGTTGCAACATCAATATCAGCTGAGATTGTACTGTTTTCGTACCGATAAGGCATCTCTCGGGAATTTGCCGGGCCTGAGAAGATGCCAGTTAGTTGTATATAGGCCCTCAGCGCCCATGGCCTGCAAATTACAAAGGGGAAAGGAACCTGAGGAAGATACCATTAAGGTAAACAACCGTCGACGCTTCCTTTTCATACAGGGATTTATTCCAGGGCGCTGTTCCTCTTCCCTCTGTTGCCCCTAAGTAATCTTAACAGCCAAGTTACAAACTAGCATATTGATTAAACATTCATGCCAGTCATAATCTGAAGGAGGAAAAGCTCATTGCTAGTAACGTTTTTTCTTCAACGTCACTAGAAAAACAAAATGGGAAATATAAACAACACCGCATTTGACCACCACACAAATAAGGAAAACTTAATTCTTAGCCACTGCTTGATTGTTGTAGACAGTAAAATAATAATAAATCTTAACAATGCTAATGCAGTTCTTAATTTAAATCAACTATAATAATAATAATAATAATAATAATAATAATAATAATAATAATAATAATAATAATAATAATAATAATAATAATAATAATAGGTAATCCTTGGTACGGCACGTTTCTAAACCCACCATGACTACCGGAGCACATAATAAAGTGATCAGTTTCCTTGAAGCTTCTAAGCATTTAATTTTCTTATGTATTCCACGAGTAATAGGATATTTCTATGTCCTATTGAGTTGGGTTGCGCAAATTTAATGCATGAATTTAGGTGTTTACACTTTGTTACATAACTATAGGCATAAAACATGCTATCTGTATACTTTGTGGGTAAAATTCCAAAGGTTATGTTCTGTACGTTGTAGTATATTATAGGAAATATCAATGTGCTTTCGTCTATTTTCACGCCTGAGACAATAGAATGCCAAATGACGATTTTCTCTAAATATGATTCAACGTATTTAAACTCGGTCACAGAAAAACCTTAGAAGCTCAAAACATTAACGAATGCGCGGGATAAATTAAGACAGATGAGCGAATAAACTATGCAGGGTTTGTTCTGAAAATTCTTTAGTGGAATCAGATGCTTTTAAAATAAGAAAGCTGAAGGACTTCGTTCTGTAGTTGGCAGCTACGATCTGAATAACTATCTGTTGCATGATAGTTTTGCTTTGGTAATTAAAATAGAATTAAAACAATCTCTGAACAAAGCACAAAGTCACGCTAATAGAATTATGTGCTTTGCTAAAAGATTGTTTTAATTCTAATTTACGAATTGAAGGAGATTACCAAAGCAGATTCTCAGAAAATGACACGAAAGGTTACAGAGTAACTCAGCGTTGATCATTCGGCCGTAGCAAGCTTTTTAGAGAGACTAGAAAAGATGCATTGAAAAGTTGGTCTTTTGAATTCTGCTCTACATTGATGTTGCTCCTATTGTACACTCACATACATATGCAAGGGAAACAATGTTGTTTGGCCAGCGACACATTCTTGTACTTGTTCGATCGCGGTTCTGCTCCTGAAACTTTGCTACCGCGAAGTTGCATTCGAAGAGGTATTTTATTAGTTCTATAGTCGCGAAAATCTTCTAACTCAAACGGACTACCAATGAGATTCATGTCTAGTCTAAAAAGAATCGTTCTCAAATCCGACAGAAATTGCTGCAGTACATAGATAGATGTAGATCCATGCCTAAACAGTATTGCAATGGAGTTAATGAACTCTTTCGAGCTATCGAGAGTCTTATCGGGGATAGCATGGTTGAGCTCGATCGAGTACAAACTTGAGATATCTGAATCTAATTTGAGGTTAGTGAAGCCGAGCCTCGTTGAGAATAATGTAGCTGAGCCCGAGAGAACCTAACAGCAAAATGGGAATCTCTGGTAGGCACACTTCATTATACATTCTCGACATCAATGCAGTCAAAGGGGGTCGCCTGGCCAGTCTAAGGAAGGCTTCTCGTATTAGAAAAATGTGTATATACAGACCGTATTGCCATGGCAGTAATGGGTCTGTGGAAGCAATGAAGAGAAGAGAGTCGTATGCATCAGGGTATGGAGCACCAGGACCTGGGTGATCGGGCAGTGAACTTCGCAAAGTGCCATCATACGATGACATATTTTTTGTTCGAATGGCCGTGACACAGATTGTAGAACGGCATTCGCAATGTTAGCATGACTTTGGAATACGGTAACGGCCATGGACTTGCATGGTTAGACAGCATTTATTGAATGCTGGATTGTAAACACATCTATCCGTTGGTTTCCATTGACCCAGTACCCCATTAATGCCTTGTCAATATCTTGTGAACTCACGTAAAGCAGAGTGAGTTGATTTGATTCTTCTGGGATACATGAAATGCCTATTTGACTCGATAACACGATATATAGGAGCTCAGATTATAGCACGTGAAAGCTCCACTTAACACTGATCTTGAAGGTGGGAGGCATTGTTCAATTCGAAAATTGTTATTTCCGTGTAATCACGTAACAAATCAGAGATATGAATTTCCCACCGAATTTCATTGAAAGTTTTTTTGTTAGTGTGGCAATTTTCATACTATGCAGTATACTGTGGTGTATGGCTATTAAGAAGAAATGACAATTTATGAACTGGATGAGTATTACTTGACAATTAAATTGTAAGAATCTAGAGCTGAATACGCAGAGGAAACAAAAACGTATGTGGCGTACGTAAAAACGTAGGGTACATGCGTAAATCCTGTAGTTTTTTTTGGATTTAACGTACGTAACATCCTGCAGCAAACATATAACTGAAAACGTATCTTTTATAATACTTTCCGTATAATTGTTGCATCTATAATCATTTTCCATATGAAAGAAAGAACTGTATACATAGGTAGTAAGGATCTCATATACAGATGGACATATGTAACATATAGCTGACGTACGTATAATATACGGAAGACTGTTAGACGTAAGGCATCCTGCAGCGGCATAATGTAACATCTAAGCGGGAAAAAGGCAGTAGGTATGTAGTATATCAGGGTGTCTATCGGTCACGAAAGTCACGAATGTCACGAAAAAGTCACGAAATCAGAAAACGGTCATGAAAGTCACGAAAAGGTCACGAAATTTAGCTTTTGGGTCACGATTTTTTTTTAACTGTGCAAATGTAAGTAAAGCTTGGAAAATTTTGTTCTATAAAACACCAAAAATGTCTATGGTCGGCTTTAGACGCTACCAAATTGCAAGCAAAGTACGTTTGTATTGCATGGTTGGAAATTCGGTCTAACTCGCACCAAAATTCGCTCTTGAAAATGTTAGGAAATGTTATGATTTGGTAAAGAAAAGGTCACGAAAAAGTCACGAAATTTCATTGTGGAATTTTAGTAGACACCCTGTATATCCATATGTATATGCTCCATAGTATATGCTCCGTACAGATTTCCGTAGTAAACATATGGAATCCGTATATATGCACAGAATACTGCTGTCCACATAACGTATTTTTCTCAGTATATTGATTGCGATTTTTTTAAACGGTGTATAGGATTCTAAATATAAGCATAGTTTGTGTAAAGAGGTGCAGTTAGTATTACTTCTTTACTTCCTGGAAGTTACTATGCACAACAAGCGTTAATTTTGATTCCATAACCATTTTGTGGTTTTCATTGTTTCGGATTCACTCTCAAGTAACAGAAGCAGAATTGGAAGATGGAAGAAGGATTTCCCTTTCTCTCATACGTGATATCAATGGATATTTGAAATTCAAAATCAAATATCAATGAACTTACGAAACGTTCGTATTCTGATTCTATTTTGGTCTCAGTCAATCCTTGTCTCCATCCTTCTTCTTCCGGGTTTCCTTTCTGATGCAACTTTCAACTCTTGTCCTATTCAATGCAACAGAACGTTTTAGACTTTCAAATTGTCAATTCAGGTAAGATTTCTTCTTTTCCATTTCATCCACAAAGGAAATTTCATTTATAAGCTGCTTTTTAAACAGGTTTAGGCAACAATTTCCCTTTTCTTCTTTTAGGGGTGATTGATCTACGATTCGAGGATCGCAGTATAAAACACAAGGTCAGATACAAGGGTTAATAAATAAGACCATAACTAAGTATTTTCACATCTTTCACTGGCAGGTCACTGACTGCAAACTTAGAAGCTTCTATCCACTCCAGTGTCGACGATCTTGCATCGTTTGGCCTAATCCTCGTTTCGCCTAACCAATTATCTGACATTTTTATGGCAGATGAATGATAAGATTTGTGTTCACCATTTTAGGCGAAATAAGTATCCTCGTTTGGCCTAATCCTCGTTTTGCCTAAAATGGCGGACTATAAAAAAATTCGCGGAAGTAAGACTGGGGGTAAATTTCGAAAGATTATTTCCTACTATATAAAGAACTGAGAAATATTTTATTTACCCAAACTAATTTGTAGTACGAGCATTTGCTTTAGGGAAAATGCTTCGACATTTGTATTATGGTTTATTTTTCCTTTCCATTTTGAGAACATTAACATTTGATATACTATTCATTTAAACTTAACGCCCTCACAGCATCTATAGTGGCTATATTTCAGATGAATAAAAAACAAGTCACACGTACTTTATTCCCTATTATTAATTTCGTTTATAGGTGACTGTTTTAGTTTGCAGTTTGTTTCCAAATATCTGATATTGACAAATGGTACTGCTAATAAGCATCTTAAAGGAAATATAGTTTGCATGAGTATTACGAAAATATGGATTTTATATTTCTATTTCTTACTAATGTGGATGCAGAAGTTATATTATTGTAGGTTTGCTAGTTTTTCAGAGGATTTCATTCGAATTCCAATGCTTTTTTAAAACTGTAAGTCCATTTTAAGAGATCGTATAGTGATTCTATATTATTTTAATTAATATGAAATTTGAAAACGTTTCGAGCTAGATCTGACAAGATATATCTAAATTAGCTCATAAAAATGGACAACTGTGATTGAAATGAATGATTTGGACAAATCCCTCTACTGGCAAGTTGATTTTGCATAATTCCACAATCCAAATATCTCAATGCTCAGTGGTAGAGCGTTCACCTCCGGTGCTTGCGCTCTCCCAGCTCGCGCCGTGTGGACTTTGTGGTGGACAAACACCGTGCTCGTGGGTTTTCTCGTGGTTCTCCCGTTTCCTCCCACTTTCTTCATTCCACCATTTCACTCATCTCTCATCATCACCGTCTCCTTTAGCCTAACCGGCATAAACGTGGGACGTAAAACAAAGATTTCAATGTGTTACTAACAAAGAAAAATAAAAATACCTTTGAATTCTAAGTAACCATTAGCAAATAGCAATTGAAAATCTGTGAAGGAAATAATATTGTATAAACAAAAAATATATATAGGTATTCTTAGACATCCCCTTCAAATATCGTGGACAGACATTCGCACAATTCCAGGTAAGGATTTGTTTACAATTTCCAGTGTTTGGCCAATCAGAAGCAAGTATTTGTTTACATCTTTCAGGCGTGTCTATCGTGTATTCAAGTAACTGTTCTTTTACTTTCCTATAAATAATCCTTATATTTGCTTTTAAATCTTAATTACTGTTCTTAGGATCTATAAAAAAGATTTGTTATATATTGTTATTGTATAAATTGTTATTTAAAGTAATATTAAGTTTTAAAAGCAGTAGTATCAATTACTGATGACACTATTATTTACTTTCTTATTTGGATGCGTGTTTAAATGAATCCCAAGGTGAAGTCCGGGTAGGAAATTTTTTTGTCCACGAGCTTTCACGTTAAAAATGGCCTGGAACAAGGAGATGCTTTTTCGCCATTATCATTCAACTTTGTTCTGGAATTCGCTATAAGGAAAATCAAAGATAGCAACCAGGGCCTACAGTTGAACGGTATTCACCAGGTTATGGCATATGCTGATGATGTAAATTTAATAGGGGATGACAGGAGAACAATAGAAAGAAATGCAGACATCTTATTAAAAGCTTGCAAGAACATGGGTTTATAAGTAAATGCAGAGAAAACTAAATACATGGAAATGCGTCGGGACCGTAATGCGGCAAATTATGGATGCCTTGAAATGTTAAATAATACTTTTGATAAAGTGGATAACTTCAAATATCTAGGATCAATATTAACAGAAAAGAATCATATTCACGAAGAAATTAAATGCCGATTAAAAGTAGGGAATTCGTGTTATTATTCAGTTCAAAATCTCTTGTCGTCGCGAATTCTGTCGAGAAATTTGAAGCTTAAAATATATAAAACGACAATCATACCTGCTGTTCTATATGGTTGCGAAACATGGTCACTTACTCTGAGAGAACAACATAGACTAAAAGTATTTGAGAACAAGATCGTGAGACGCATATTCGGACCCAAGAGGAACGGAAATGGGGGATGGCGGAAACTTCATAACGAGGAACTACATAATTTATACGGTTTACCAACCATTGTTGGGGTCATCAAGTCTAGGAGGCTTAGATGGGCAGGTCATGTTGCTAGGATGGAAGAAAGTAGAAATGCTTTCAAAGTCTTGACTGGAAGACCAATCGGAAAACGACCATTAGGAAGACCTAGGCGCAGATGGGAGGATAATATTAAGATGGATCTCGCAGAGATAGGAATACAAAGTAGAAACTGGATCCAGTTGGCAAAGGATAGAGGTCGGTGGAGAGCTTTTGTGAACGCGGCATTGAACCTCCGGGTTCCATAAGCCATAGAGTTAGTTAGTTTCTTATTTGGATGCTATGTCGTAATGCATTCGTTTAGAATGTTAGATGACTGAAATGCTAAGTTGTGTTTCGCTTGTTTACTTTTAATGCAAACTTTACTTTTTAGTTGCTCATTTTACATAAAATTTTGGGAAATAAAAGTAACGTTCATTCTGAAAAAAATAATAATAGGTTTCTCATTTTCCTTTCAACATTTCTAAGAATTCACTATTGAAATAAGCGTAATATTTTATTTTTTCTTTTGTTTAAATCTCATTTTTATGCTCCAAGGCTAAGAGAGGTGGTGATGATGACAATGAACGAAACTGGTGGGGTGAAGAAAGTGGAAGGAAACGCATGAAGCCCAAGATAACTCTTACACAAAATTTTTAACGTGCACTTGAACATGGTATTTCATTCGATTCAAACATATCTGCTATTTGTGTAATTATTTAGTCATATGATGTTCCGTTATAGATTTTTTTTGTAGCAAGTGAATTTCACATAATACTGGAATATATCCCAGTACAGTATTTGCTCAAATCTTAGAAATTCGAATGCAGGAAATGACTACAAAGCTCTTCCACTACTTTCAACATTTGTATTTGTTATTGCAAAATGTTCCGAAGTACATTAAGGTCAGATATGCAAGAACCCATCTGAAAGAAGCTCAAGATAAACAAGTATTCTTTATACTCCAGCAGTTTTTTATGCGTCTCTGCTTCATTTATAGTTTTGTAGTCCCAATACATTACAACTTGAATTTTCTTAAAGCACTTAATCAAATAGATTTTTTTTTATTTGCATTGGTGAAATTATAACTTTTGAATTAAAATTTCACTCGTTTGACATACTACCGGAACATCCATAGCATAAGTCTCTGATTAAGATGTCTACGTCTCGGAGATGATGTAAAAATTGAACAAATTTTAATACTAGTTAAGAATAATCCGGAGTTGAAGACACGCATGATACAATCAAATTTAACTGGTGTGTATGATTGTGAATGTAACATCCTTATTTCATAGTAATGATCTTTTTGTCACCCGAGCGGACTCACTCTCTCTCTCATACAGATACACGCACACACATTATATATACGGACATGGTAAATACATAAAGGAATTTTGCTAATCCTAACTGCTTGAAAATATTGACCACGGGTTAATATAATATCAATATTAATTTAAAAAAATGCATTTCTTTCAAGGGAATTTGCTTTTGTAATTTCCCTCTACTTGAATTTCCGTGATTTTTTTTCTTGTCTGCCATTTTAGGCGTAACAAGGATTAGGCCAAACGAGGATCCTTTTTCGCCTAAAATGGCTTACTGAAATCTTATTATTTATCTGTCATAAAAGTGTCAGATAATTGGTTAGGCGAAACGAGGATTATGCAAAACGTGGCGACACGAGTGTCGACTAATCTATGTAATGTGACGCAAGTAATACGAACTTTTTAAATCTACTTTTATCTCCCACCCGTTGACGTAACTACAAGGTTTTACTCAGGGGGTGGACATGGCCGTTACTTGTGACAATTGAAAGTACAAGGTCTGTATGATAAGTAATGAGACTCGCCGCGCCGCGGCGCGCGTGTCGCTGGAGCGGGTTTGTCGGTGATGGAGGATGTAGGGGGGGGTCCGAGCAAAGCAACGCACCGCGCGTCAGTTGGCTCCGAGCCTTAGTGGAGCGCGGACAAGCCTTGGACAAAGCCCTTGTGAACATTCTTGTCACGGCGGAAAATCAACAAACATGGAGGGTTCCATCGAACAGCGTTATGCGATCAAATTTTGCGTTCGCCTGGGGAAAACGGCTACTCAGACGCTTTCTCTCATCACGGAGGCCTACAAAGAGGAAGCCCTATCCAAAGCCCAGGTGTTTCGTTGGCACAGTGCGTTCCGGAACGGCCGGGAAAGCGTTGAGGATCTGGAGAGGGCTGGACGCCCGACAACAGTGACTACGGACGAAACTGTGGCAAAAGTGAGGGATCTCCTGAACTCAGACCGTCGATTATCGTTGAGATTGATTGCTGATGAACTCGATATGAACCACACAACAGTGCACAAGATTGTGACGGAACAATTGGGAATGAGAAAAATCTGTGCGAAACTGGTGCCGCGAGTGTTGACTGACGAACAAAAGCAACGACGTGTTGATTGTTGTCAGGAACTGTTGAACCTCATGAACAGTGACCCTAACTTTGAAGATGACGTCATAACAGGTGACGAGTCGTGGGTGTTCCAGTACGACCCTGAAACGAAACGTCAAAGCGCGGAGTGGCACACTCCTGCGTCCCCGCGCCCCAAGAAGGCCAGAATGTCGAAGTCAAAGGTGAAAACAATGTTGATTGTTTTTTTTGACAATGTGGGGGTGGTCCACAAGGAGTTTGTACCCCAAGGACAAGCCGTCAACGCCGCCTTCTACAAACAAGTCCTTGAGAGACTGCACAGGAGCGTCAAGCGGAAAAGACCGGCGATCGCTAGCCGGTGGAAGTTGCATCACGACAATGCCCCTGCCCACACCGCCTTCTTAGTGACCTCCTTTTTGACCCGGATTGGGGTGGAAGTCCTTCCACAACCACCCTACAGCCCAGATGTGAGCCCGGCCGACTTCTTCCTCTTCCCGAAGCTGAAGCCACGCTTGAAAGGAACCCGTTTTGCAGACGTCACAGCCATCCAAGCAGCCGTGACCACATTTCTAAAGGACATGCCGGCTGCTGACTTCCAGGGGGCGTTTGCAGCGTGGAAACATCGATTGCAGAAGTGCATCGACGCAAGAGGAGAGTACTTCGAAAGCTTTTAAGTCCCTGTACAGATCAGATCAATAAAACAATGTTTCCAGACCTGGTCTCATTACTTATCATACAAACCCTGTATCTTCCAGAAGATCTTATAATAACGTTTATTCTCTTTTTTAGACAACTTCCTGGATAGCGTTGTCCGAAAGACGAGGTTTAAGACTGTTTTTTTTAACGTGTCCCATAATAGCACTATCTCGCCTGTTACTTTCTCTTTGGGTGCATCCAAATGGACCCCCCCCAAAAAAGAAACTTCCTAACTCAACATACATTTGAACACTTTCTCAATAGAACTATACTTATTCAACAGCACTGACGCAAATCCCGGGGGGATGAGGAGGACATGTCCCCTTGAATCTTGGAACTGGGGGAACTGTCCCCCCAATAATCTGATTTGAAATGTGTCTTTTAAGGAGAAATATGATGATATGAGTCCGATTGCCACAAAGGAAAGTGAGATGAAATTGATGTGCCCCCAGAATAGTAGACCTGTCGCTATTTCTCGTAGACAATAGATTTTATTGCCCCTTAATTGCTTTATTACCTAACGACTTTCGATGTCAATATGGCCGTGTCGGCCTTGGGGAGACCGGCCCCGGGCTTGGGGGAAGTTTCTGGGGGAAGTGGTTTTATTAGTTGTGCAATAGAGGTTGTTTGGAAAAGTGGAATGACCTCCTTTCTTGTTGAAACACGCTCCTATACGATTCTTGAATCGAAATTTTAAAAATTATAATCAAATTAGAATTAAAACTATGATTTAGATAATTAGAGCAATGGTATACGGCTTTGAACGCAATCTCTAGCTTTAAACATGATCCAACACGATTTTTGATTGAGGATACGGCTTTGAACGCTGTTCCTAGCTTTAAACATGATTTAATAGTTTATTGAATCGAAATTATAATCAAATTAGAATTAAAACTACGATTTAGATAATTAGAGCAATGGTATACGTCATTGAACGCAATCCTTAGCTTCAAACATGAAACAACACGGTTTTTGATTGAGGATACTGCTTTGAACGGTGTTCCTAGCTTTAAACATGAACCTATACGTTTCTTGAATTGAAATTATAATTAAATTAGAATTAAAACTATGATTTAGATAATTAGAACTTCAGTATATGGCTTAAAACGCGGTCCCTAGTTCCCACAAGGTTTTTCCCCATTAATTTAATTATGATCTGACTTGTAAAGCTCGTAACTAATTGAACACTCTTATTTGAACTAGAAAATTATGAATAATGAATATGAGTACACCCTTTAAGCTCAAATGTTTAGCAATGATTTTTAATGGTGTTTTGTTTTACGGAGTAAAGTATTAAGATGGAAAAGGAAACGGAAGGATAGGAAGAAATATTTATTTATTTTCATTTATTTTTCTTGTTGCGAACTGCACTTCTTTCGTTTAGCTTGCGTGGTTCTTAAATGACAGACTTAACTCTGCTATTTTTCAACGGTACAGAACTGAAGATACGCAAGGTCCTGTGTTCTCTTCAACATTCATTGCAATACTGAGGGTGAAGAATGAAGTTCAGTTTCTCACACCCTATGCAAAAAACCTTGCGATATGATTGGCCAGGAAAAACCAGTTTGCTCCACCTCCAATGTTTAACCATGGGAGATAGATACCTGCCAATCATTACCTTTAGTTTGAGTGAACGGGAGAACCAAGCCTTCCCTCCCCCTCTCTTTGGTTTCATCCTGTGTGATCAGGTTTTTTACCCGCTCCCCACCCTCTCTTCCAACCCGCAACAAGTGACATACATTTTTTCTCCCCACCCTTCACTGCCTCTCTTTGGCCGCATCCTGTGTGAACAGGATTTTACCCCGCGACAACTGACACATTTTTCCTCACAAAGGATGTTTTTCAAACCACTTGTGGTGAGTGATCTTGCGATCAACAACCTTTCCCCGCCCACTACCCTGTTCGGACAAACAAACAGGGTGTTGCCAGGCTGTCCTTGGATTTTATGGCGATAGCGTCATTTTGAGTTTGCAAAACAACACACAAAAAAGAACCTGTAGAATGGTTTCTGTGTATTGCCACATACAATAATTATGCTGTTCTTTTCGGCAAAATACAAGTTATTGAAACAGATAGCTATATAGCTTACTGAATAAAGCCGGAATTTAAAATCTAGGAACCCAGCTAACGAATTTTATTGCTTGGTAAACAACTATTACCCTGAAAAATACGACAATTTGGCGTCTTTGATGTACGAATTCAGACATGCTGGCGATGTTTTTCAAACTTTAGGCATTGTGTGAAAATTCCATGGTATTACCTCTATAGAAAAGAAATATTTCCTTCGATTCGCAAGAGACCGACAAAGGAATTCTTTTCTGCTTTTTTTCAGACTGAGGCAATTCTGTATTATAAGGCAAATTCATTTACTTTATTTTTTTTCTCCACCTATTCCATTCCCCTTATGTTAATGAATAAATAAAAAAAAAATATTATATAAATGGAGTACACATTCCTGTATTGACAATTTTGGTCGTGAAGTCTTTTGCGTTTGCTTCTTTAAAGTGTTTTTTCTGGATTTTTTCTGTGTTTGTTCAAAGAAGATATTATATTCAAGTAAGTTTTATATCATTATAATTGATTAGATATATTTGCATAAGTATCGAATGGTGGGACTCCCCTAGAAAATTAACACATATTGTTTTTTCTTATGAAAATAATTAACACAGTGTAGAAACGAACTAAGAGTTTGCCAATATGTTTCAACTTGTGGGGAGCATAGCCCCCCCAAACCTGAGGGAACCTCCCATGACTTATATTACCTTCCGTCTTTACCGAAAACCGGGGGAACCATACATGGTGGGGGCATAGTGCCCCAAACAGGGGAATCGCGGTTGACTTATAACGCCTTCCGTGTTTACCGAAAATCGGGGGAGCTGTGCATGAGGGATAGTCCCCCAAACAGGGGAATCGCGGCTGCCTTATAACGCCTTCCGTGTTTACCGAAAATCGGGGGAGCTGTGCATGAGGGATAGTCCCCCAAACAGGGGAACCTCCCATGACTTATATTGCTTTCCGTGTTTACCGAAAATCGGGAGGGGGAGCCGTGCATGGGGGGAATAGTGCCCCGAACCTGAGGGAACCGCGTCTGACTTATATTCCCTTACGTGTTTGCCAAAACAGGGGGATCCATACATGGGGGCATAACGCCCACTGGGTTTACCAACACCGGAAAAGCTAGCTTCCTGAACGGTCACCACGAAGGAACGAAATATTTGTTTTTTTTTTTTTTAAATTGTTTGAAGACTATGTTTGAGTTTTGATTTCGTTTTGGTTGACCACAGGAAAGAGTGAAGAATGGAATTAGCATTATTATTATAGTTAAGAATATGTGGGGACACGAAAAATATCTTGGCAGTGTTAATCTTTTTAGAGAAAAAATGCCTGGTGACATCCCTTAAGAATTGCCAATGACGGACGGACCTATAGTTTTAAAAATGTATGGGGACATCCCTTAAGAATCACCAATGACGGACGGACGGACTTATAGTTTTAGAAATGCGTGGTGACATCCCTTAAGAACCGCCAATGACAGATGGACTTATAGTTTTAGAAATGGGTGGTGACGTCCCTTAAGAGCGGTCAATGAGATACTTTACATAATAGTTGGTATTTTAGAAATGTTTGACAATCTACCTTAAGACCCGCCACTGATGGACTTTACGGCAAAAATCAAGTGTGCAATTTCTTTGAATCTTTATAACTGAAATTGTGATTAAACAGAATTGCGTACTGTCCAATATTTTTGATGGTAGATTTTATATAAATACATTGTGTCTGTATTCATATTGGGAAGTCTTTTCGGAAAATAAGCAGTTTACACATAAAGAACACTTTTAGAACAGATACATATTCAATATTTACTACAGATAATGTTCAAAATATATTGTTTAGTGTAAAATAATTAAGTTCAACAGAAAAGATAGACATTTGTCTTGCTTGTATCCCTAATATTTAGAAAATCAGTCAGTATTAAGTGTTTTTTTATATATAAAGAGTTCTTAGTTGTAGTGGATGCAATTTTCCAAGATACATGTGAATATTGCAATTTTACGTAAATGTGTAGACTTTTCTTTCCCACAGTTAGACTTGAAAGAAAAGAACTACGTTCATTGATTCATTTTGGATCATAGCAGTGGACTTCTCCCTTTGAATTCGTGTTAGAATAGCTTGACTATCACGAAACGTAGTGAATACTCAAATGGATCTTTTCCAAGACATGACGAATAAACGAATATAATTAAGTGAGAAGTGTTGGGAATATATTTGAAAAATGAACTTGCGTATTTTAAACATATGTTGCAGTATTCAAAATCTTAATCATATGGTAGCCGCATGTTTTTGTACATACTAAGTCTATATTAAGCAATGTAATGAGTGAGAAAAAATAAATATTGGCTTTGTAAAAATGAAATGAAATACGAAATATTTTGTTAGGGATGCAGAAAGAGAATCCAATGCAGTGTGAACGCGCTCTGTTGCGTGGAGAAGAGGGGACACTATGCCCGGACTGAATTCCCCCTCATAACTTTTAATTACTGAACGCGCTCTGTTGCGTGGAGAAGAGGGGACACTATGCCCGGACTGAATTCCCCCTCATAACTTTTCAATTACTGAATGCACTCTTTTTGCGTAGAGAAAAAAAAGGGGTATACCCGTCTTTAAGAGTAATGTAGTAAGAGTAATAAATGTTATACATGGATTTTGCAGTGAGGCACTAGGATTTTTGGCACTAGGATTTCAATGTAAACGTAATGCATCAATACTAGTAGAGGGGTCCCTCACTGAAAGACTGGGCTTCATACCCCAGAAATGATGCGGTACCGCACCACTTAAGTAAATATTTGCTCTGTCACTGAAAGACTTGGGTTTATATTCCGTATTTAACCCAATAGTTTTACTTATACGCGTTTGATCTTCAATATTTTTATAGAATATTAAGACCAACAGAATATACAAACATATGCTATGGTTTATTGCACATTGAAAACATATATACTATACTCACCTGAGAAATATACGGAACTCTGTCACACACGCGTCAGCACTGCGGGACTTTCAACGCACAACTAATTTTTAATTATGACTTTTGCCGATAGGTGTCACTACTAGTTCTATTAAAATAGTATTAAATCACTATTGCTAATGTACTGGTTCTGATTTTTTTTCTTGGAAACATATTGGTAGTATTAGTATAAAAAGTATAAGGAATCCGCAGACATAGTGTTTGTTCAGTTGGCATGACCTAGGATTGAACTACAGACCCCTAAACATATAAAGTGAACACCTTACCACTTTTTAAATAAATAAATAATTTTGTATGAATCCCGTTTTATAACATCAAAATTTTGCTTGTTATGATGTTGGACTGGAGTCATATAAGTTTTTTTATCGGGATTGAGATATAGAATTTTACAAGTCCAAGAGTTTTTGTGGATGAATTAGATTTATCTTTTATACGATGATGAAAGATTGATTTGATTTTATATTTCCGATCTCTAAACATTTTAACCTGTGAGATCAGACAATTTTCAGCGAGCACACTATTCGTGAAAAAGAGGGAAATTAGGTATCACGCAAGACATTTTGTTTGGTGTAAATGAGAAAAACATTATTATTATTTTGACTAAATGCCACGTCGGTAATTGGAACAGAACCGTTTGCTTTGAATGCGTTTTCGGCTACGTCCGCGTCGCGACACCTTTATACCGGGAATCGGGCCCGGGACCGCTTACATTGAACGCAAAAGCGAAAACGAGTATGCTACACGGAACCACCCGCATTAAAGCCAAAACGCGTTAGCGACTACGCTGTGAGGGAACACTAGTTCCCCTACCGGGAATTGAACCCGGTGGTGCTCGCACCGAATGCAAGAACGTTAGCGATTATATTGTGAGGGAACACTAGATTTGATCTTAAGTTATCGGTACGTTTAGCTTTGGGTCTTACACAGCACAGATAGTTTGCTTGTACAGATTTATTGAGAATTGGAAAATGTATAAAGTACTTTGCCAGAATCCTACATAGCTCTTGCAAACTAAAGATAGCTTTTATAGGCTAAAAGAAACTGATTTTCGTACGTGGATAGAATAACAGAATTTTTATTTCTATTAAGTATAATTTGCACTATATTGGTGAAATTATGTTGTACTAATAACATTTTTTTTTTTAATTTTCCAGAAGAAATGGAGTCCCAACACCAACCAACAAGATCAAATAGAGTATTTGTTGACGAGGAATGGTTTACAAAATTTGATGAACTGCTAATTCCCATTGAAAAAAAGAATAACGTTGCTAAAGAAAAGAAGAGAGCACGAAGAAATGATGATGTGAGGGAGGAGATGAAGAAAAAGAAAAATCAAAGGTATTTTCCAGTAGTTAAACAAGTATCATCAAAAGAAGAAGAACTGATGGATGTTCAATTGTCATCACCTGGGGAAGAAGTAGCGTTGGATGTTCGACCATCAACATCATCAACAGCAGACGGAGAAGTACCAGTGATTGTTAAATTGGACATAGTGGGGGAGCGGGGTAATAGCGAGGCAGCGAATGAAGCTGATATATATTTGAACGATGGGGAAGATTGGGTTATAGTGAAGGCAGGGGAAAAGTGGGATCGATTAGAGAAGGCAAGAAAATTAAAAGAAAAATTTTTGAAATAAAATAAGTTGTATATATATTTGTAAATAAATCGTGTGTTGTTGCTGGATGGGTGCTGGGAAATTTGTGTTTTCTTTCCTATGAATTTTTAAAACCTTTCCAATTTTTTAACAGTACTGAGGTATTTTGATAATAGTCTCAATAACTAATGTGCAAACATATAAGGTTTCTTCTTCCTTTATATATACTTGAAATTAATGCAGGTTCTATTTTGATGAATGGTTGAATTTTGAGTTTATTTTTCAGCAAGAAGTCTCTATTTTTTTTTCTAAATTCTTAGAACATTCCTTGTAAGAATTAATCTGTTGTCACATGACCTATCTTCGGGAATCGAATCCTTGACGAGTGATATTAGAAAATGTTTTCGTACAAATAAAAGTATTAAATGTCCAACACTGATGTACTATTCAGTTAGCCATAACGATCATACTAACCACTTGGCCATGAAACAATTTTAGTTGGTACAGTAGAAAACAAACTGTACAAACCTTGAAGATTTCAAAACAATTGAAAAGAGAGAGAGAGAATTGTAGTAGTATTTTTTTATTGGTAATTACTTATTTGATTTTTCACCAGTAATATTTCTCTTTGTCTTGTGGTAAACTAATCAAAGTTTAAACTTGGATATGCTAAAGGAGACAGTAATTATGAGAAATGAATGAATGATTTAATGTTGTTTCGTCTTGAAAAACTCCAAGAGAGTTCACTACAAGTCTAACTGTTGGTACTACCACTGACCTACTGCTGTCTTATATTGAAATTTGAAATCAGATTCTTTACTAGTTAAATAAATAATTAGTGGTCTCTCTTCGCTATGTATTGAAATGATTTCTCCCTTGACTGTGTATTAAAATGAAATGTGACACCTCACAATTATTTTGTTTAGGGTAAAGCAATTGGTAAAATGAAGAAACTCTGAGAGGAACGCTTGGAAAATGCTCAAGAAAAAAAAGTTACAGACACATTATGTTCAGCCATAATTTTAGTTGGTCAACCCGGGATCTCAACCATCTAAGGTGAAGTTTGGTTCAACAATTAGTTTGAAAATATTTATTCGTGAGGATAGAACAGTAAGCAAGTTGTATGTTAAGTCTCATTTTAACATTTAATTGGTGTAAACCTCCCTTGGTTTTGAATTTGTGAGCGTAATGTGAAAACAATCTTATTTTATTTGACATCACATTTGCGTTGCAGGATTAAGGAAAACTTTACGTAAGATAGTCATGATACGTATGAATTTGTTTGGAGTTCACCATCATCAAAGCTATTTTCTTTGTAGTCCTTAGACAGTAAACTGATAGACTTTGAAGTTCTTTTAAACATTCTACTTGGGAATCGAATCCTCTTATTACTTATTTCTTATTCTTTTGAGTATTTCTTTTATTGGATTATCTGCTTTGCGGTATGTATTTTGACTTACCAATTACATTTTAACGAATCGCTTGTTCAAGCTCTGCTTTTGTGTTATTTCGTTTTTTATTAAAACTCAGCTTTTGAATTCTTTCGTGTTATTTATAATAACACTAAAGTCTATGACCATATTAAGACCTACTTGTGAAATTTAGATGTCAAAGACATGTACGCTATCCGCTTAACCATACAAACTTTTGTTTCTTCTCGTCTCATCTCATAGGTAAGGTAGAACAAAAAGAGAAAAACTATTCTTATTACTTTTAGTACAGAGGTTATATGAGACGTGAAATCGATACATCGATCATTTAGTGTAATCTCCTTTCCTTATGCTCTGTAAGCTAAGAGAAAATGAATAATGCTGACAATCAAAACAAAACAAAATGTACATTTAGAGGAAGAGAGAGATGTACAGAGAGGGAGGGAGGGAGAGAGAGGAACAGATAAGGATAGAAAGAGGTACAGAGAGGGAGATAAGGAAAGAGAGAAATTCAGAGAGAGGTCCAGAGAGGGAGAGAGATGGAGGGAGAGAGAGGAAGAGAAGGATAGAGAGAGGTACAGAGAGGGAGATAAGGAAAGAGAGAAGTTCAGAGAGAGGTCCAGAGATGGAGGGAGAGAGAGAGGTACAGAGAGGGAGATAAGGAAAGAGAGAAGTTCAGAGAGAGGTCCAGAGAGGGAGGGAGAGAGAGAGGTACAGAGAGGGAGATAAGGAAAGAGAGAAGTTCAGAGAGAGGTCCAGAGAGGGAGGGAGAGAGAGGTCCAGAGATGGTGGGAGAGAGAGAGGCACAGATAGGAAGATAGGGAGAGAGAAGTTCAGAGATGGAGAGAAAGGTACAGATAGGTAGATAGGGAGAGAGAGAGAAGTTCAAAGAGAGGGAGAGAGAGGGCCAGAGATGGATGGAGAAAGAGGAACAGAGATATAGGGAGAGAGGGAGAGAGAGGTCCAGAGAGGTACAGATAGGGAGATAGGGAGAGAGGTCCACAGAGAAAGAGAGGGAGAGAGAGGTCCAGAGATGGAAGGAGAGAGAAGTCCAGAGATGGAGGGGGAGAGAGGTCCAGAGATGGAGGGAGAGAGAGGAAGAGATGAATAGAGAAAGGTACAGAGATGGAGATAGGGAGAGAGAGAAGTTCAGAGAGAGAAGTACAGAGGGAGAGAGAGAGGAAGAGAAAGAGGATGTACACTACAAGAAGTTTGTATTCAATAATCTTCATGGTTTTGCGGAATATGTTCCTATCTTTCTTTCTTTACAACGATTTGATAGTTCACATCATTTTATTTCTTCAGACTCAACTGAATTCCTTATAAGCAATACGAAGCTAGAACTAACCTAATGATGGATTTGTCAACAATTTCATAGTTCTCACTGTAATTTTTCGTATTATTTTAGAGTGCATATGCGTAGCAGACTCCTTGTTAAAATTGTTTGAACACTAAATAATGATAAGTAAGCACTTCAAAATTAGACCTGATATATAGCTCAAGCTATTAAATACCAACAAGTTGAATGGGGTCAAGTCAGAAAGTATACTTGAACTGAAATCTTTATTTCTACTGGGTATGAAGAACACCTCTTAAGACACGCTGGTAAATAAATGAAGGAAAACATGAGTGTTGGGAATCGAATCACAAACTACCACATCAGAGATGTGTACCCTATTACATATAAAGCTATTTGATTGTACAACAGATAAATAGGTGATATACTACACTTTATCCGTAAAAAATAAATTCCAATTTCATGAAAACGTAAGAAGGAAAGGGGGCAGAGGCTGATGTTGGAAACTTTTATAATTTGCTCAGTTTACTTTAAATATTATTAGGAATTAGATTTTTTTTCTTTCTTTCTTTGTTTGAGCTTATCAGTATTTAAGGACATGTTAGCTATGAAGGTCTCAGTATCTATTTATCTATAAAAAGTGTACTGCACTGTAATCAATATCAGCATTCGGAGATTTATCAAGTGAATATGAGAATTTGTATAAGTTTGTAGCAGAATAGCTGATTTGGACAGCGAGTACAACTGCAACATATATTCGCAACCTACACTAACCAATGCTGACAAACATTCTCGTTCTCCTTAAACATTGAAATAAATGAAATCTTTGAGTATTACGTACCACATTTATGTCGGTTAGGCTAAAGGAAATGACGAAATGAATAAAACTATGAGGGAAAACGGGGAAAATTCCCAAGAAAAGATACGAACACAATATTGTCCGGCACAAAGTTCACTTCTCAGATCCTTAAACAATTTATTACTCCCATTTGATCTTTCCTATAACCAATATTATTTTAGATATTGTTTGTTGTATTTATCTGTGCACATACTTTTCTGCATTAGTAGAGCAACTATCCACATCCCGGTGTCAACTCTGTTGAATTTTACGCGGAAACCAAATCAAAAGCAATACCAAAAGCAAATAGAAAGGGGAGTAAACCGCTAAGGCTTCAATGGGTATTAGGATGGGAGGAGTGTGGACAAAGTAGGAAACTCAGCATGAGAGAGAGAGACTGGTCAAAAGTAAGAAAATGATAATTAGATACAGCTTAAGATAATCATTATTGGAAAATAACAAGAGCAAAGGACTACTTAAGAATCGGAAAATCTAGTAGACATTGTTAAAATCTTCCCTTTAACTTTTAAAAGGAATTATTTATCGATCAAATCAAACTGTCACATTGCGTTGGAATGCAGTAGTCTAATTAAAACAAACACAGGCAAAGGATCTATTGGTGTTCAGGTATCGTGATTTCTAATTATTAATCTAAATGTCAGTATATAGAAATTCAAGCAAGCGCGGGTAAACGGGGTGGGTGACTTTGTCTGTTGTAAAAACTTTTGTAAAAAAATGAAAATATTTTATTACAAAAATGTGATATTCAAGCAAGCGCGGGTAAATGGCATGGGTGACTTTATCTGTTGTAAAAACTTTTGTAAAAAATGAAAATATTTTATTGCAAAGATGTGATATTCAAGTTAATTTGAATATAAGAATCACTTCATAATCATAAAAGAATAGCAGCTAAAACTAATGGGGGTGGAAACTATGAGTTTCAGGTCTACCTTAAACTTGTTCAAACCTGTTTTCATTGGTTAATCCAAATAATACAATACATCCTACGATGAAACGTATAAATACCAGGGTTAACAAAGGTACATATAATAATCTTGTGCTGTTGTAGTCGATGAAAAAAGATTTCTTCTTCTTCGTATGGTGGGCAGTGAAAATATTTGTGCCTAGTGTTTTAGAAAATACATAAAAACAATATTTTCAAAACTGTCGAAGATTTGAACTGAAAAATGTCTAATGCTGAAAACGTATGGTTTTGTTTCTGCGATAACATTCGCATAACCACGCAGTGCTTAATAAATGCGTTTCAAGTGTGGGAATCTAAAAGAAGAAGTATGCTTCTTTGCAGTGGATGTGCACGAGGATTAAAAGACGCAATAAACCATGACTGTATTCTGTTAGATAAAAATATATTGAAAACAAAAGTACTAAGCATTGTTATGGATATTGATACACAGGATGAAATTTGGCATGAGTTTCAAAAGATGCACGGCAATACTTTTAATAAATTAGAACAGTTTTTTCATATATATGATGATGCCATTCATAATGATACATTTCTTAATCAACTGATAGAAATATTCTTGCAGAAAGATTTTAAGAAATTCTTAATTTGGAATAAAAACCATAGTGATAGTGATAGTGTTTGTGATTGAAAAATATGAAGAAATAATAGACGTATGGATGAAAATGTTACTCCGCTGTAGGCATATTACACATACAAAGTGTAAAAAAAAAAGGATTTGGTATGACTTGATTTCTTCTGTGAGCGTAAAAACTGATAACAAATAAATCTAACTGCTGTAATTCTCTAAGAAACTTGACAAT
Organism: Thermobia domestica; assembly: GCF_964235325.1. Lineage (NCBI taxonomy): Eukaryota > Metazoa > Arthropoda > Insecta > Zygentoma > Lepismatidae > Thermobia > Thermobia domestica. The sequence goes on from NC_137468.1 coordinate 149,218,627, forward strand.
AGTTACTGCATAGTTCGGTATAGTGCGATAATTTTAAAGATATGTTTTGATAATGATGAAAAGAATGTGGTAAATGCTGCAAAGAACTGATTAACACCAATACAAAATGAAAACTATGTACAACCCAATTTAAAATATTGAAAGATACGCTTCTGCTAGAATTATTTGGGAAATAAGTGATAGTAAGATATTCACTATAATACATTTAAGATCCTACAAACAATAACCACAAAAACATTGGGTTACAAACGTTTATGTAAGTTAGTTATCAATTGGTTCTCATACAAGGTGTAAATTTTGTTGTCATCTTTAATTCACGGATATATTATACTCTTAACTCGTTTGTTCTTCTCATAAATAATAATAATTATCTGGTGTTCAGAGGCTAGTTTGTTTTTGAACTTCTTCGCATCTGCATTAGTACAACCATGTTAATGGTCAATACTAACATTGGGATCAATGCACAAATCCTTAGTCTGTTTTAATACTAGCTCAGGATAATTCTTTAGTTTGTACATGCAGTTACGACGTTGATCAGTCTTACCCATTCCGAGGATGACAATATACATTGTTTCTCCAATGGGATGGAACACTTTTTCCGAAGCGCTGCATAATCTTCATATTTGACCGAACCACGGGTTCAACCTTTTCCCATGCATGGATCTCCCTTCTTTCCAAAAATGTTCATTACTATTTAAAACATTTTCAACTATATGGAACAATACATCGGGTTTCAATTCCTTTTTAGGATGTCATGTCATGTACATCGTTTGTTTAATTTTGACGCGAACTTTCAATAGTAATACCGATAAAAATATCATCATTGACGTCATTTATCCTATATTCTTGTACAAATTCAAATAATGAACGAACGAACATATGTTTGCGGGTCTTCGATACCACTAGTGTGCATACATTCAATGGTAACTTCCTTTCCACGCAGACCAAAATAAGGATATTGCATAGTTTTACTATTAACAATGCGAAAGTAATCCCGAGTGCCTGTACCATACAATGTAGAACATATACTATGTTCTGGTGCAAAACTCGTACTAACCCCGAAAAAAAAACACCCATTAACTCGTCGGAATCATCAGCAGTTAAGCCAGTAGTCTTCCCTACAGACACAAATTCACTAATTTTTTCACACGTAGCTTTCAGCATATTGTCTTGACGAAAGAAGCCTACACAGTACAGATCAATAATATCTTTTGCGGACTTGCAACTCTTCAACACAATAGCCGGTACACAGGCAAAATGCAGGAATGCTGCCTGCAGTAAGTTTACATATGTTTACCCTCACACCCGTAGCATAGCGTTGCATTAACACCAAGTAAACAAAATCTTTTTGTTTTGCAGTAAGGCTGATCGTTATGTTTACCCTCACACCCGTAGCATAGCGTTGCATTAACACCAAGTAAACAAAATCTTTTGTTTTGCAGTAAGTCTGATCGTTATGTCCATTTTCCGTACATAGACGTGTAGATTGTTTTTCCATTATGTTTCATGCAGGGGTTCGTCCTAATGTTATCTTTCATTAATTCTATTCCTTCATATACATGATACTCTTTCATGTATTTTTCTTTGTCTCCTTTGGTTTGACATGAGGTAAAAATCTTAAAGCTTCCTGATATATTTAAATGACTAAGCTCAGAACCAACAGATCAAATTCCCATACTTCAATAATTTGCAGAATTTTATATTCAGTCTTTAACGCTTTATAAAGTTCTGGGGTACAATATGTGTCTGTTAAGACATGTTGGACGTCACAATGATACCTTCTTCCTTACATGTGCAACATAAGCCAAACATAAGTCAACCGTTACACGTATATGTCTACTGTTACATGCATAATTCTTTACTTTGTGTATATGTTCTGTATCATGAAACATTACAAGTGGATATAGTACTGTAACATCCAAATACTGAATTGTCATCCAATTAAATCTGTATGAATAAAATCATGCTTTCTCACACTATATTTTCATAAGATCATGTATATAATTAATGTTATTCTTAAGTTAATATTATATTCAATCAAAATAAAAAAGTGCAGTTAGTCTGACGTATCAAATTAAATATTTTTTTTTATAATTAAAATACACAGAATCTAATTCAATACGTAAACAAATATTGTAATGGGAAAAAAACTTTTAAAATATTCATACTTATTTTCTGCGCATTTGTTTCGCGCATCCCCTACCTTTGCACTATAAATCCTGCGCATGCGTGTACTTGTACTAACAAAAATAAAGTGGATGATACGTTGTTAAGATGTACAGTCAAAAGGTAGATGTTTCAGCAGTTGCAAAGCGAGAAATAAATAAAGACCTGCATAATGTTAAACAATTAAGAACATATTCTTCTTTTCATAATAATAAGAAAAGAAAAGGTGAAATTGAAACCAATCTTTCCTTATCGCAAAGTAAACATGTAAAGTACATTTCACCACGTGAAAAACGTTTTGAACTTGAAAAACAAAAGAAAATTATTGTTGTACATCCAAATGATCCTGACATTCCTGAAGAAGACGCTGAAAAATATAGGATTATTTATCCAACACAAGAAATTAGCATAGACGATACTGTGTATAGACGAAATTTCAGATACCCAAATGAAATACCGTTTGAAGAGGAAGTAGTAGTGCAAGATCAAAATACAATTTCTAATGACATTCTGATATTCAATGATGTGAAGTGTGGTTGTACTCCTAATGAAGTAAATGAAGTTTGTGTAAAACAGTTACTAGAAAAATATAAACTTTCTGAACCATTACTTTGTGAAAGTTGTGCAATTCGTAGTGAGAAAGAAACTGAGCATAAATGTGTAAGTGAGAGTGATGAAGAATTAAATACTACTGTGTGGAATTTCCTAATTAAGAAATCAACACGCGAAGAAATATTAAAACAATATCTAAAAATTCATGTAAAATACATAGACGTAAACATTATTCCGCATCTTATAAACAAATTTAACTATACATATCAGGAGATTACATTTAATGATTATCACATTTCTGATTTAAGAGAAACATATCTTGAACACGATAAAAATGTGTATCAACAATCCATACTGTGAATACCAATGTCGTTTCCTAAATACATACAATTATTGTGAATATCGGTGTTCTTCTTTTTCTATAGATGAACAGTGTTTGTTATTATGTATTGACCGTTGGAAACCACAGCGAGAACTTTTGTGTTACGGCTGTTTTCAAAATCGCGATAATTTAAATGAACATGAGTGTATTACTTTAGACTATGATATGTTATGCTATAATGCATGGCGTAGAATGGTAAGCACGCAAAGTTTTGATGACTTATATAAAGATTTTGCAACAGTACATTGTGATACTGAAATTGATGATTGGACATTTACATATACATTATATAACATTTTGTTAAACAAAGATAACATTCAGTTAATTACAGAGTTATTCTTACAAAAAGATTTACATTATAATATGCACAAAAAATAGTAATAATGGAAAATAAAAACTTTTCTGCTAATCAATTACAAAATAATAATAATAACAATGTGTATAAATTAACAAAAAGAAGTGATAAAAGACTTTCAGCAAAAAATTGGCCAATATGTAATTGTACATATACTAATATAAATATAGATTGTATTAAACAATATATCAAGGAATGTTAAAATCACAAATGTATCTGTATGTAAACTATATATATATATATATATATATATATAGATATCTTATTGTAAATAAAATTTTATCACTGTATATTACTTGTTTTCATTTATATTATTTCCTTAGATGTATGATTTTAAAACTTTCTTTTGTGTAAATGCGTTTTACATTATCGTGCTTAAAATATTATGTGAAAATTATTTCATGCAACTAAAAACTTTATCATGTGCACGTAACAAAAAAAATCCGTATGTTATGATCAGCGTGCCTAAAATTTGTTTGTACACTTTTATATTGCATGCATGTGAAAAAACTTCACATTTTCATTTTGACAAGTTGCATTTTAGTTTGACAACTTGCATTTTTATTTTGACAAGTTGCATTTTTAATTTTGAAATTACATTTTAGTTTTGACAACTTGCATTTTCATTTTGACAAGTTGCATTTTTAATTTTGACAACTTGCATTTTCATTTTGACAAGTTGCATTTTTAATTTTGACAAGTTGCATTTTAGTTTTGACAACTTGCATTTTCATTTTGACAAGTTGCATTTTTAATTTTGAAATTACATTTTCATTTTTCACAAGTTGCATTTTATTTTGACAACTTGCATTTTCATTTTGACAAGTTCCATTTTTAATTTTGAAATTACATTTTCATTTTTCACAAGTTGCATTTTTATTTTGACAAGTTGCATTTTAGTTTTGACAACTTGCATTTTCATTTTGACAAGTTGCATTTTTAATTTTGAAATTACATTTTCATTTTTCACAACTTGCATTTTAGTTTTGACAACTTGCATTTTCATTTTCGTAAGTTACATCTTTTAATTTTAATTTTGTTCAATCACTTCATATTTTTACGGATCGTATGTTATACATACTCTGAACAAATTTATTTGTGAACGTTTTAAAATTGGTGTTAATTATTTGTTTTTGAAAAACACTTTTCGACATTTATACCACATGTATGTGAAAAACTTTTTGCATGTTATGATTTGCGTTTGTAAAACAATTTCTGCATGTTATGATGCTTGTATGTAAAACACTTTCTGCATGTTATGATTCGCGTTTGTAAAACACTTTCTGCATGTTGTGATTCACTTTGTAAAAAACATTTTCTGCATGTTATGATTCGCGTTTGTAAAACACTTTCTGCATGTTGTGATTCACTTTGTAAAAAACATTTTCTGCATGTTATGATTCGCGTTTGTAAAAACATTTTCTGCATGTTATGATTCGCGTTTGTAAAACAATTTCTGCATGTTATGATGCTTGTATGTAAAACACTTTCTGCATGTTATGATTCGCGTTTGTAAAACACTTTCTGCATGTTGTGATTCACTTTGTAAAAAACATTTTCTGCATGTTATGATTCGCGTTTGTAAAACACTTTCTGCATGTTGTGATTCACTTTGTAAAAAACATTTTCTGCATGTTATGATTCGCGTTTGTAAAAACATTTTCTGCATGTTATGATTCGCGTTTGTAAAAACATTTTCTGCATGTTATGATTCGCGTTTGTAAACATTTTCTGCATGTCATGATTCGCATTTGTAAAAACATTTTCTGCATGTTATGATTCGCATTTGTAAAACACTTTCTGCATGTTATGAATCGCGTTTGTAAAATTAGTTTCTGCATTTTTTATATTACATGTATGTATGTAAAAAGTTGTTGCATTTTGTAAGGTAAGTATATAAATCATACTATAATATTACTTCATAGTATGCATATTTAAATTCATTATTAGATCAGTTTCTGTTTTTATATATATTCTTTTTTTTCCCATTGCAAAGTCGGTGTTAATTTTTTATTCTCTTGTATTATTTAATATCTCGTAATTATTTAATCGAACACTTTGTGTGAACGTATTAAGAATGTGATGAACAATCTTCTTATTTCGTTTTACTTACCGTAATACTCTTACATCAACATAGTTATGTAGTGTTAAATAATTACTATGTAAAATACTAAGAACACTTAAGTGTGAACTTAGAAAATCCTTTCTCATTGCAAAGTCAGTGTTAATTTTTTTTTATTGTAAATATATTAAAAAGTTTCTGTGGAACTCTGAACAATCTATGATTGTGAATATAATAAAAATTCTTGCAGAAACTCTGCTTACTTTTCTTAACACAATACTCATAAAGTGTAATTCATCAAATATTTGTTGCACAAATTCGTTCTTATTTATTTATGTGGATCTTTCGTTACATAAACTCTTCTTATTCAGGGTATGTTTTGTTTGTTACACAAACTTTGAGGATCTATGTTTCAAATCGCAAACTTGTAAAATACTTCAAAGTATTAGTAAAATCAAGAAAAATATAAAACACTCATCAAATACCAATTTTAAACGATAGAGACCATAAATGAGTTTCACCTTGTAAAATGTCAATGATAGCTTTTATTTAGGAAAGTTTCTTTTATTAAATAAAAATCAAGAAATGAAATTCGTATATATTTATTTGGAGATAAAGATATATATACAAGCAAACAAGTATAGAAAATATTATATATATATGTACACATATATAAAAATAATATATACAGATTATATTACATACAAAAAAGAAATCACTTTGTAGCGTTTCTATCTTTTTCTAATAAAATGTTCACTAGTCCTTCAATATAATTTGGGTTCTTTAATAAATTGTCATAGGTTTCATGAAATAAATGTTCACTTCTTTTGTTAGCAGAATGCGATTTCACATAATTTGAATACACATTGTCTCTCACATCTTTGCTTGCCATAATTTTCCATGCTTCTGCTTCGAGAGTTAATATATTCACAAGAAGGCACCTGTGCCCGAACTGGTTGAAAAAATTTAGGGTACAACCAGGGCATAGTAAAACTGTATCTGGTTCCCACTTTAAAATACTATCTTTAACTAATGTTTCACTTACAAAGTTACTATTACACTCGCACTGGTACTGCACACGCAAATCCAATGGAACCTTTTGGGGTGAAGATGAAAAGTCCAACGGTGAAACACTTGGTGATGGCGTGCTGGGTTTGCACTCTTCTATCTCACTGAATAACTTACAAATTTCTTCCTCCTCTTCCTCATTAAATAAATCAGGAGATGTTGATCTTTCTTCTTGTTCTTCTTCTGCAAGTGTCCACTTTATCGTTGGAACTTGAAACTTTTGCTCCGGTGTTCCTGTTACTGGTACTGGTGAAGATGGAATTAATATTGGCTCTTCTCTTAAATCAATGATTTCTTCCTCTATAATAACATCTGGAGAAGCCGGTGAGCAAGTTTCTTCCTCTATAATAACATCTGGAGAAGCCGGTAAGCAAGTTTCTTCCTCTATAATGACATCTGGAGAAGCCGGTGAAAAATAGCAAGTTTCTTCATCAATAAACAAGTCCGGAGATTCTCTATGCAATTTAAACTTTTTGTTGGGAGATTCAACATAGTCAAATGTAGAATCCCAATCTACTTCGTTGCAAAGTTGAATTTCTCGCTGTACTATACTGGCAGACGAATCCATGATGATACTATGTCAGTCTTCTCATCATACCCAGTATATAAGGAAAACTTATGTCGACGTCACATCACGTGGTACTTTAAAACACTCCCCTTACATCATTTAAAATATTTTCAGATGTACTTTCCCAATTCTCTATACAACTTTCAATAGGTATAATGGACGGAGAAATCATATACTTACATTGCATTTATGTTCTCATGTATCATTTACTGATCAAACATTCTTTTGAAACAACATCGTCAATATTATTTACATTGTGTTACGATCATTCACATCTTACAACGGTATTCCCTCAATAATGTTATTCATATCCTGTACTAATCACTTAAAATGTTATCTACGTACAAAGAAAAGTGTCAACACAATTCATACTGCAAACTTCTTTTGTGTTTTCATTCGGTATCATATCAATGTGACAATCTTCTATTGTATTCAGTACCGGTTCATGTTTCAACAGGATCAACAGTTCTTTTGTATTTCCGTTCACTGTCGCGTCATGTACCACCATTCGTGGTGCCAAACTTCTTTTGTATTCTTCGTCAACAATGTTTTATTTTCATTTCCTATACCATTAAAGTTGTTTTTATTACTCTGTCGGTATTCTGTAATGTTTATCTACCGTAACCTTAATCTTCTTTGTATTCACCATCGACATTGTTTTGTGTTCACCTAACGCATTACCAAACTTCTTTTTATTACTCTGTCGGCACTCTGTGATGTTTACTTGTTACGACCTCAATCTTCTTTGTATTCGCCGTCAACAATATCTTGTGTTCAACTACCCTGACGCCAAACTTGTTTTTATTACCAATTAGCATACAGGTATACCACGACCTCAATCCTCTTTGTATTCTTCGCCGACAATGTCTTGTATTCACCTACCCTGGCGCCAAACTTGTTTTTATTACTCTGTCGGCACTCTGTGATGTATACTAAACGCGTCGTCGGTTTTCCTTTGTATTTGTCTTCATGTTTTAACACGCACCTGTTACCCAACAACGCCATCTTTTCCTCTTGCCCAACGAGTTTCCAATAAGCGCGCGAAAAGTTCAGTTCATGTCTTAAGTTCAGCAGCGAAAGACGTACAAGAACCACGCTCTGTATATGTACCAGCAATGCTTATCGTACCGCAGTATACATATTCTATACACGACGTCTTTCAGACGGAAAATCCACAATGTGTCCCGCATGAATAAAGTTTATTCCCTCCAATTTATTAGGAAAATACAAATAAGAAAGAGCTTCTAATGAAGCGAAAGAATAAAAAATTAATATGATCACAATCAAAGATTGTTCTGAATTTGCTATGCAAATGGTCAAATTAATTAATATAATCACAATCAAATTTAACAACGTGTATGCTTTAGCATACGATTTGGGAAAAATAATAAGGAGCTTGCAGGGCAGGCAATCCAATAGAAATTGTTCCGATTAATTTATTAAGAGAATGCAAATAAGAATGAGCTTCTAATGAAGCGAATTAATTAATATAATCACAATCAGAGATTGTTCTATGGAGTATGCTTTAGCATACGATTTGGGAAAACCATAATATAATCACAATCAATCGCACAGCAAACGATCCAATAAATAAGCAGAGTATGCTTTAGCATATGATTTGGGAAAAATAATAAGGAGCTTGCTTAGCAAGCGAACCAGTACAATTGTTCCAATTAATTTATTAAGAAATACAAATAAAAGAATAATTAATTTGATCATAGCATAGCTGTTAGAAACAACCCTATCAAAATCATGTCCTTCAACCTCTTTTCTAGAAACTACTCCATCCCTCCTAACACTCAACCTTTTCCAGGAACCCATCTAACCACCTAACAAACAGGGTAATAAAACCACCTCCCCCTAAAACCTCCCCAAGGCCGACACGGCCATATTGACATCGAAAGTCGTTAGGTAATAAAGCAATTAAGGGGCAATAAAATCTATTGTCTACGAGAAATAGCGACAGGTCTACTCAGAATAAGCTTCAAATCTGCCCGCTTCCCAATGTTGAAGACAACTCTGCTTCCCTGATCCTCCACAGCATTGTTTTTAAACGTCATTAATGTTTTGATCATTACAAAAAAAAAAAAAGTGGAAATGGTCTTATCCGTCCCCCCTCCAATGTCGAAGACAGATTCGCGCCGCTGTTCAACAGGGAAATGATTGATTTAAACATGGAAAGAAAGATCTTATGCTTAATTTCTCTTACAATTCTCTTCTTATGTGTTCTTTCTCTTACAAAACTAACCCAGTTTTGTTGAGTTTTCTGTAAGTACAAATATAGGTGGAAGTATTTTACAATTACTTATAGTCTTTTTGAGTGCAAAATAATACTGATTCAATACTATATAGATGTAGTGGTTTGAACTTTGAATTTCAAATAGATCAAAGATAAGTAAAGGAGAGAAAATCTTATATGAGTAAAAATGAAGTGGAACATCAGTCAGCCTATCTTTCTGTACGTAGAGTCCACAGCAAAAAACCTGCAACATGAGCATATAAGTTTAATGAGAAACGACGAAGTCCCTTGCTCCAAAATAACTGTCTTTTGCTCCAAAATGCTGATTCCCTGCGCTGTTTGGCGTAGTTCCACAATAAACTTAGATGCTTATGTTGCAGGTTTTTTGCTGCGAACTGTACCAGACGTATTGTTTGGAACGAAAATGTAAGTTGTAGAGCCTTGCACTTAGGTTTAGTGTAGTAGTGATGAAATCAGTTAACTCACTCATTTATCATAATTTTCTTCCATTACTACCACAAGTTAAACTTTACATACAATACGATCTTTTGGTAACTTTTTTCCCTTGACATAGGAATTAGAGGTACTCTTAATACTATCCATTAATTTATTCTTTCTCTACCTTCCTTGTTTTCCTTCTACACTGCCTCCTACATATCATTCGGAATATAGTTTATTCTCCAACAGTGTCTTAATTACTTCCATTTATATTCTTTTTACTCGTTATTCCCAATGTACGTACCTCATTGGTTAATTGTTCCCAAATTTTACATTCACCTCAAAGTACAAATTTCCAAAACTCGAGTATTTTGTGTTGTTTTCTCTTAATGCAACGTTTCTGCTTCTTTCAATGCAATACTCTGTATCTCAATCTCTTTTGTAACTCGTCATTCGGTGACTCACACCGTATGCTTATCATCACAATCTTCTTAAGAATTTTTCACCATTTTCCACGATGTTTCTATATAAAGTTTACTTTTTATAACTACGTTAATAATATCATGTAGATATTGTAATAGGCAGCTAATCTATTGTCTTGCTCAGACGTCTATCACAGCCTCAATCATCTACCCATTACTGCTTTAATTTTTTTCGTATTTATTTTCATTATATTATTTTCAGAGCCTTTCCTTATCTTCTCCGGCATCACGTTAATTTTCGAAATATATGTATTTGAACTTGTCCGTTATCATCCCAATTCCTTTGGCGTCCTCATTTATTTCGTTTTCCGTTTTAACACCTAAGACATAAAATTTATTGTTCTATCATCTGGTTCCGCAATGTATTCTTTCCATCTTTCTCAGGCTGCAATTCTTTCATTAAAAGTTCATTTCTATGTTTAGTTTATATATTGTCATAGTAGTTTTCTCTTGCTACCTTCTATTTCCATGAAATTTACCTTCATATACTTTATTAAAAATTGTCTATACTTTTTAATTCCTCTTGTCCTTTTTAGTTCAATTGTATATACATTCCTCTATCTTTGTTTGTAGATTTTCTTTTTTTATTCGCAGATACACTTTCTATACATTTTTTCCACTTCTCTGGTCATCATTTATCATGAAATTCAATCATTGCTAGTTAACCAATGACAAAAGTGTATGACTGAACCCGAGACTACTTTGACTAATCAAGAAATGTAGTTGTATATATATATATATATATATATATATATATATATATATATATATATATATATATATATAGTGGCACATGTCAAATGGGCAACCTAAAATTTAACAACACATATAAACTAATTTGTTCTGCCTCTCTGTACGCAGCTAGGCTAGTTGTCGCCCGGGACAAGAACTCACATTAGCGCCCCCCCCCTGACTAACCAAACCAAAGCAAACCGCTCCCCAACTACACCTGATGTAATAGGACAATTGCTGTGTGATGTTGGCATCACACAGCAATTGTCCTATTACATTTTTCCTTCAAGAGGTAAAGCTTGATTTAAAAATTGCAGGACATAATTTAACTTTTGGAACAAGATAAAACACTAAACTCAATTAGTATGTGGTTGCCAAATAATCTGAAAGTAGCATGCAGGACATATTCTTATAGTCTTATCATAATAACTGCAAATCAAAATGTTTTTGTAATTAAATCGGGATGTGCATATGTGTAGAATGAATCAACAATCAGCTGCTTTAGAATAGAATATTTAATTGTAACAAACATCCAAATTGTTGTCTCGAGTATAATAATCAGACATTTTACACACCTCTTCATTCGACGCAGTTATATGAAAACACAAAAAGCTGAAACTAAAATTTAACTTTGCGGGCTCTTTCGCCTGCAAAGGATTTTACAATGTTCTCAAAAGATAGCTTTGAAGCTAACTTATTGCTCCATGGATATGATCCTAAAGTTGATGAGTCGTTGATGTTCTCTTAAGTTTCTGAGGTAATTTTTTTAATGATCTTTAGGTTGTTAAAAATCCTTTCCTTGCCTTATAGTGAAAATAAATATTTGCTCAGTTTGCTCCCCTTGGTTATATTGCTAAGTCTAATAAGACTCCACGTAATTATGCATTCCATACACTGGAAGTAAAGAGGAAAAAGAATCTTCCCTTTGTTAAGAGTTCAGAAACGAATTTGCTTTCAAACTTGAGGATGATAGAAAGTAGGAAAACTGAAGGATGTTTCACAAAGAAAAAGTACTGAAACATGGAGCTTGAATTGATTTGTAATTTATTGTTTCTTTGGTTCAGCTACGATCAATATTGACTCAACATACGAACTTAACTACGAACGAGCAACAGATTACAAGACAAGTAGGGAAAAACATAAAATGGAGCTTTTAGGATTTTAGATTTCTGGGTTTTCAGCATCTATGCCCATTCAGCCCGTTACTGAGTACTTAGCATTGACATGACCCTCGGAAGACAAGAGAAGGCCGTGGCACTGAGCCATTCAGCTCGTATGAGGGATGACGTCCCTCGGCGAGCACAATAGACGAGGAAAGGGAAGGGAGAAAGGATTGGGGAACGAAGGAAGCAGATACCTATAAGTTAGTGTGAATGAGGAAAATCTCTTGCCGGATGGCTGGCCTGAAAAAGCTTTTTACACTTTTTCGACCGATTGCCCTCACCAGGAATCGAACCCGGCACCGCTCGCACCGAAGGCGAGAGCGTTAGCGACTACGCTACGAGTGGCCACAAAAGGACCTTTTTTTTCAATAATTTCTTAAAGTTCCTTTGACCGTTTTCAAAACAATAGAAAAAGGTATAGAAAATATATAAATATTCTGTAGTTATCTTACACAGCATTTAGTTAGGAGTCTATGCATTACAAATTTACTTTTGAAATCCCAATTCTCGTTCCCCACTCCAAGCCTTTGGTTCTTTGCGACTTGCCTGAATGCTATCAACGTCTCTTGGCTGCGACACCTATTAGTCTTACTGTGAACTTTTAGGAGCGTGACTGACAGACTAAGGCAGGATTGTAGTAGAAGGTACACAGCTTTACACGCCGTGTACCTTATGCTTAATCCTAGTCATTAGAGTGTACTTCTGTTTCAAACCGTATACTTTTTTTTCTATATTTTTGTTTCAATTATATTTATTTAATCGGGCCATGACTCCAATGTTAAAGTGACTGTATCACTTTTTCAACGAACTTTAAAAAAAGTTCGTTATTGAATTCACTTTCTATGTGTGTGTGTGTGTGTGTGCCTGTTTATTATTTGTGAATTTTTCAATTTTAAGGTCTCCATTTCATAGAACATCAAAAACTATCTGAGAAAGTGATGGAATTTTTCGCAGATATTGGCCAAAAAAGTACCGGTTTCGGGAGATTTAAGGAACCCTATCTTGGAAACCGTAAGTCATAGAGTGATGATATTGGTGTTGATCAATACCTACCCAGATAGCAAAAATGACTTGTAACAAACCTGCAGCAGATTTGCAATTCAAGTCCGGCAAACTTGCAGCAGACTTGTTGTGCAAGTCTGCAAGTTTAATGCAAATTTCCTAGTTGACGCTCTTCGAACTTGCAGCACGCCTGCAGTGTAAGTGTATGGTAAGTTTGCAAAGCAAGTTTTTGCAACGGGTTTACTTGCACAGTAAGCCTACTGCAAGTTTCTAATTGCACTACAAGTGTACAGTAAGTCAGAAGTAAGTTAGTGCAGGTTTGATGCAAGTCTGCAAGCATATCACTTGCACTGCAAGTGCACAACAATTTCGCAGCAAGTTTGTGTAGGTTTAAAGGAAGTCTCTGCAAGAACTTGCACTGCAAATCCCCAGCAATTCTACAGCATGTTTGTAGTAAGCATTCTGCAAGTATATACGTGCATTGCAAGTCTACAGCAGGTCTTCAGCAAGTGAGTGTAGTAAGTCTTCTGCAGGTATATACTTGCATTGCAAATCTACTGCAAGTGTGTGGGAGTTAGCGCAGCATGCCTGCAGCAAGCACTTTACTGTATACGAACACACACACAGTATATTTTTCCCAACAACTTTGTCAAACAATACACGTTTAAAATATAAATTATCTCTACATATTGGATACTTACGTAATTATCTTAATTATCCACTTCTTTTAATGCTTCACACACTTCGCACCTACTACAAATGGCGGCCTAACGTGGAGATTTCTAAGATTAGACTTTTGTGCCAACTGTTGGTAGAAACTAGAACTGACACACTTGCTACAAAGTTGCAGCAAGCCTCCGAGGCAAGTAAAATCTAGCAAGTGAAAATCAAATTACGACAATTGCGGGTAACTCTGTCAAAAGGCCTGCAGCAGTTGTACAGTGCACGGAAAGTCTAGCAAGTTAAAATGAAATATAGTGAAAGACTTGCTGCAAACCAACATGCTATTAGGGTAAGAGGATAGTGATTATTTTGGTACCAAATAATAACCAGGGCCATTGGCAAGTAGCTTCCGGAGAAGACTTTATCAAGGTTAGTGTGAGGTCTTATATTTTATCGAAGATTTTCATTGTTACTATTGTTAGGAAGGAATTAAAACAAAATTATTAGTTTCAGGATCAGCTCGATAGATCGATGCAAAATGGCGTATTTCTGTTCTGAGAGGATATTCAAAAGTTTTGAAAGTCGATGGCTGTGGTATTTCAATTGCTTAAAACCTTGTTCTCTGCTGAAGAGAACCAAATTGTTTGACATTTTTAAACTATGGTTGAATATTTTCAATATCATGCCAATGGTAATAAGTAAATTCGAACAATACAGAACCTATCAATTAAAAAAAATAATGATTTTGTAGAGTTAAATTTGGGCACAAATTTCTTACTTATGGCACATCAGGCGCGATTCTCTCTGTTCCTTCTCGGAGTGGTAGTTCCTTCTCTATACCTACACCCATTTATGTTATTAATAATGTGATTTAAGTAAGGAGTGCCAACCAGGGGTGGACTGGCTATGTAAAAAGGGCGCGGTCACATACTCTGGGAGGGCGCCGTCCATCTGAGGCTTTCGCTTGTATCGAATACCCCCTCCTAATAAAAGAAAGTGTCCGGGGGCTTCCCCCGGAAAATTAGTACACAAAGCAACAAAAGATTAAGTAGCTATTGCAGTTAATCACGATAGAATTATACAAATTCAATATTTTTATAAACAAACAAAGAGACTTTGCGTACTAAATACGAGGCGTGTTTTTAAAGTAAGGTCCGTTTTGTTGTAGACACGAGTAGTTCGCGCGCATATCGCAACTAGCGTGTGCGTCGTGTACCGCCATGACTCGGGAACAACTGTGCTCAGTTTCAACTCTGTAGCTGACCTGTGTGGTTGTGTTCTGTGCTTTCACAATGTTTAAGACTATCAAGTCGATCGCCGCGTGTGAGGTTCGCTCAGTGATACGGTTTTGTCAGCAAGTAACCTGTCTGCTGCAGAAATTCATCGACAGATTTTCGAAGTGTACGGTGATACTGTTATGAGTGCAAGCAAAGTGCGTAAGTGGGTACGGGAATTCAAAAATGGCCGTGACAACGTCCATGATGAGGACCGCTCCGGTTACCCTTCTTCGATTACAGACGATTTGATGGCTTCAGTTGAAGCGAGAGTTCGTGAGAACAGGCGCTTCACAATAACAAGTCTTTCAAACGAATTTCCTGACGTGTCGAGATCAGTGCTTTACAAAATTGTTTCTGAACACCTAAAGTTTAGGAAACTGTGCTCCCGTTGGGTCCCGAAACAACTAAAGAGAACCACAAAAACCAAAGATTTGAGTGTGCCATGAAGTTCTTGACTCGTTATCACGAAGAAGGTGACGGCTTCTTGAGTCAGATCGTAACTGGAGATGGAACATGGGTTTCGCATATCACGCCCGAATCGAAGCAACAGAACATGGAATGGAGACACACACACTCGCCTGTAAAGGTGAAGGCCAAACAGATTCTGTCCCAGCGCAAAATCATGGCGTCGGTGTTTTGGGATAGGCATGGTGTTTTGTTGGTCAACTTCATGCAACGAGGAACCACTATCAATGCAGAAGCATACTGCAAAATCCTGTGAAAGCTACGCAGAGCGATTCAGAACAAACGACGCGGCATGCTGACAAAGGACATTGTTCTTCTCCATGACAATGCAAGACCTCACACTGCAGGTCAGACCCGCGATTTGTTGGACAGTTTTGGCTGAGAAGTTTTAGACTACCCATCCTACAGTCCTGATCTTGCGCCGAGCGATTACCATCTGTTCCTCTACCTCAAACAACACCTCAGTGGCAACCGTTACAATGATGACGACAATGTGAAAACGGCAGTGAACTCTTGGTTATCGGAGCAGGCGGCAAGTTTTTATGAAAAGGGTATTTTGAAATTGGTTGAGAGGTATGATAAGTGTTTGAACAAACTTGGCAACTATGTCGAAAAATAGAGTAAAGTATGTACTTTCTGAAAATATATTTACTTTTTTGAAATAACCTTTCGTTGTGTACTTATGTTCAAATGGCCTTACTTAAAAAAACACGCCTCGTATATTAGGCCTATATAAATTTGCAGACTTCAACTGAGACTACAAAAATCACACCAGTTGTTTAAATTCTTCGGCTACATTTGTGAACAGCCTAATTATAAATGAAGATTTGAGTTAAGTTTGGGGCTTATGCTATTTTTCATACTTCTGTCTTTTTAAAGCTATGTTCATCATAACATTAACTTATTTTTCATCTATTTTTAAAACCGTTAATAAAAAGTATACATGAAACATTCACTAAAAATTAGCAAAAGTAAATTTAGAATTATATACCTGCCTAGCGAAAAAAAGAATTCAAGAACAAAACTGGAAAATGAAAGTAAAGTCACTACTTTATGCTTGAAGGAGCCTTTGCATCTCCTTGCTTTTTTCACACATTTTGTCAATAATAAGATTGTTGTCTATTTTGGTCAGAATGTCTTTTTCTGAGTTCATCAAGAACAATGATTCCAGATGTTCATCTGTAAGTCTTGAACGGAGTCTTGTTTTTATGTAACGCCACTAGCGCCTCTAACGGCGGGAGTGGGAGGGAGAGACATGTATAAATGATCCAAAATGACCGAGATTAGAGTCAAATCAATATATTTCGAAGTCGCTGAGATCATTAATGGTACCACCAAAGACTAAAACAGAAAGGGCAAGGTCGTATGCCGAGTAAAGACGGGATCTGGGGGCGGAGCAGTGGGAGTGGGAGGGTTGATATATAAAAATCATCCAAAATGACCGATATTAGAGTCAAATTATAAATTTCAGCGTCCCTAAGATCATTATAATGACATTCCCAAAGCCAAAACAGAAAGAGCGAGGCCGCAGGCCGAGCAAATACTGGGATTTGGGGCGGAACGTGGGGTTGGTAAGGGTGATATGTAAAAATCGTCCAAAATGACCGATATTAGAGTCAAATCTGTATATTTAGGGGTAAATCATTAATAGCATTCCCACGCCGAAAACAGAAAGAGCGAGGCCGCAGGCCGAGCAAATACTGGGGTCTGGGGTGGAGCCCTAGCTGGCCAAAGGCTAGCGAATTTATAAAATAATTATGTAGCTTTTTTTTTTTTAATTGTGTTTAGAGAGTAAACTGTGAGCCTTCCCGAGGCTAAGACGAGTCTTAGCCCCTCCCGAGGAGGTCGCAAAGGCACTGATGTGAGGAGGGCGCAGCGGCCATCGGGCCGGTACTTAATTATGGCCAGTCCACCCCTGGTGCCAACAAAACAATAGCATGAAATGCTTTTAGACTACAAAACAGTAATCACATCTCTGAAAATTTTAAGACTACAGCACTGGAATAAGGCATCTTGCTTTCATAATTAGAAGATGCTTAACATTCAAAATTAGCACAAGAAACAAGTGAATGGTACAGTACAAGAGCACTTGAGGAACTGTGACTAAAGGAAGTGATTGATGTGTGAATGTTGAAGTGTGTAAGTGATGTTATGCAGCGGAAATCTAAAGAAAACTATGGTCATAAGCTTAAAGATTACGTCCTGTTCCTACAATGCTTATCTTACATCAATAGACCGTCCATAATTAGCTACTGCATTCCGCGCGTTTAGGTATGCTAGAGGGCAGGAAAGTATAAGCTTGACTTTGGCGCCATCTCTTATAATGTTCGTGAACTATTCTTTCTTGACATATTAGCCTTTATGTAACGTCCATCTATTGGACAAAGTCATAAGTAAAGCCGCAACTTGTGTGGTTGGGACATAAAAGAGAACTGCTCCCAGATTTAAGAACCGCGCCGTTCGAGAAGAGGAGGGGGGAGGGAACACGTGAAGAAAAAAAAAACTTTAAAACTTAATATGATACAATACTAGTGAATGTATAAATGAAGCATGAATAGGTTCACCACATAAAAGTGAATAAAATAAAATAAAAATAAAGTATAAAAATGTGATCTAGGCTCACATCAGTAAAATATCTACCAGAACGGCCCCAGAAATAATATATATTTCTTAGGGATTTAAATTGCATTAAATAATGTCCCTTCAATTTAACTTGTGATCCCACCATACCATTTCCAAAAGAAATGACACTATTGCTGTTCCATCATCTGATGAACAAATATTTCTCAAAGATGAAGTATAAAATATGTATCTCTGGGCCCTACTTCAATAAAACGCCAATAGTGGCCCCAAGAAGTAATAAAAATGTTTATTAAGGTTTTAAATTAATATTCAAATTTCATATTTTAATTGGGGGCCAAGTTCATATTTTTCTAGGGGTCCTACCATTAATGCATCTCCTTCCGGAAAAAGTTTTAAATTATGGCGCTGGTTAACTTAAAAGTCCATCTTTTCGAGTTACACTCTTTTCTTTCAAGGTTAGAATCGTCATTTTCAAAAATTGAAAGATAAATACTCTCCAGTCAATATGGTAACCTGTGGCGTATGCAGACGTTCGTGAAGGTGGGGCGGTTCAACCTCCAAATATCATGTAATATCAGGAGTTTTTATGTTTAACTTCATATGGTAAATGTTTATTTCTTGCATAATATCTTGCTCAAAAGGGGGTTAAAACCCTAAAACACTTATTCCACATGCCACTAATGATAGTATTTCCTGCAAGATTTTCTATTTCAGAAACTTGAATTTTGATTCATCTGGTTCAAAATGAATGGTCTAGAATATCAACCATTAAAAAGAATCTACAGACCTACTATACAAATTACTATACAAATTCTACTACCAATAATAGTCATTATTAAACCGAAAATTATCAAACATGTAGTTATCATGTTCTTCCTCTGAGCCTTTAATTTTATTGTGGGAAGTTGGTTGGCGTGGGTCAATGAAAACTTGACCCACCACCCATCGTGACCCACGACCCACTGACCCACCACCCATCGTGACCCACGACCCACTGACCCACCACCCACCATGACCCACTCTGACCCACGACCCACCATGACCCACCACCCATGACCCACTGTGACCCACCACTCACCGTGACCCACTCTGACCCACCACCCACCATGACCCACTCTGACCCACCACCCACCATCAACCACTCTCATCTACTGTGACCTACTCTCACTCACCAAAATCTCGTCATCAACTCTTACACATAATCCACGGCCTCTTTTACTGACTAAAGAGTTTACACTTGTAATAAAACAAGACTGTGAAATTGAGCTCCTCCGTGGCTAAGCGGTTAGCGTACGCACCTTTGGCGTGGGAGTCCCGGGTTCGACTCCCGGCGGGAGCTCATGTGGTTCGGATTCCACGTTAACCAGTAGGTCCACGTCTCATATAGCCTCGCTGCTGAACGGGACGTTAAACTCAAAATCAACTCATCAAGACTGTGAAATTGTCACTAATCGGAGTTTGAATTTTTACGGCCAATCGCTCAAGCACCACTCTGTTACAATAAAAGTGGATCTGACCTTTACGATATAAAATGGTAAAGTATTTGTCAATGAGGAAATTGAAGCACTTCGAGGTAGGGGGAAATTAGTGTGTGCCTAAAATATACTTGCACGAAGAGAGCATTCTTGCGAGTGTTAGTTTCTTAACACATTCCAAAAGAAACTTCTATTCGCAGAAAAATACTTCTGTGCAATACGGAAAAGGTTATGATTTCTCAGTTCACAGTATTTTTCTCTAAAGACTTCAAAAATCAGTTTTCCATAGCGTATAAAGGTGCTCGGGTACTGTATGTAAGAACATCTCCATAAAGTATGCTCATAATTGTAATTTGTGTAATCACTAAAACACCACGTTAAATTTGTTACAAATATGCATAATTGCAATTATTATGAATATTTATTCAAAGTAGTTTACCTTCTAGATTATGAAAAGGAAAGAAGAGACGTATTAAAAATTAGGTACAAAGTTGAAAAAACACTAGGGATGGGTACGAGCGAGTTTTCTTTGAAACTCGACTCCACTCGAAACATACATCTTTCAGCTCGACTCGAGAACTCGACGACTCGAAAACTCTCCTCCAACTCGACTCGAATTTGTAATATAATTATTATCAATGATACTACTATAACATATTATTATTATTATTATTATTATTATTATTATTATTATTATTATTATTATTATTATTATTATTATTATTATTATTATTATTATAACATCATGTAAAAATATGAAGTGGTTTGTAACTGAATACTAAAAACTAGTTGACTGCCGATCTCGGTAGTCGTGAAGTCTAAGAGGCAAGAACTTCGTTCACAAGGTTCCGGGTTTATATTTCGGAGGAGGGTGATGGTAGGCATGGGGTCATACGTTTATAGGACCCACCAAATTAATTGTCCTAAGACATAAAGTACATTCCCAGGGAAAGTGCATTCCTTGGCATCTCTACCAGAAGCTGGTAGACCTCGGATCAGCTTAATTTCCTGCGTAATGATTGAAAACAGTATAGTATTACACAATGAAAATTCTCTTCGGTGCTAGCGGTTCCGGGTTTGCTTCCCGCTGGGGGCACTCGGTCGAAAATGTGTAAAAAGCTTTTTTAGGCCAATGATCCTGAATTAGGTTTTTCTCATTTACACCAGTTCAATGCCGGTGTGGTACCTAATATATAGGTCCCAGGCCGCTTCCTTCCTTCCCCAGTCCTTTCTTCCTTCCCTTTCCCCGGAGACTGTGCTCGTCGAGGCATGTGATCCCTCAAACGTGACGGGCTAAATGGCCATAGGTGGCGACAGCCCAGAAATTTAAAATCCATCCACAATGAAAATTATAGCACCTTTTCTGTTCCTAACTGTTCACTCTCCCTTATCCTAAGAGCTTAGATAGCAGAACACACTTAAGATAAATAAAATAAAAAAAAAAAAAACGTTTTATTGTTTAAAGAGACCTAATGTCATGTGGACTCTTGTTCTGCGCTCCCCTCCCTACTTCCACAACACGCATTGATTGAAATTTCATCGAGAAGCATTCAAAAGGCTGATAGGTCTAGATCATGACAAATCTGTTAGACGAGATTTATTTGCGTAAGACAAGTGGAAGTTACCTTCTAATTTCAGAACTATAATTTGTGATGCTTTTGATCTTCACTTAATTTATAACTTCAATGGTATCTCCCTCGAAAAAACTGGGGATGCGAAGAGTCACTCAGGGCAACAACCACTATTTCGGGGCAAAATTTGGGAAACTTAAATAAAATACACTTCTAGTCTCCTTTTGTGTCATAATATTTTTCTCCCATATTATTCTAGATATTCTTACATCTTTGGTCCTGAAAAAGATTAGCTCACTCATTCCACATGATCTATTGAAATATTCAATATTTTAATGTTCCTGGCAAACGCTACGTATTATTACCACAAAAATATTATAGGCATGTCCTTTGGACAAATCATCTAGGTGGACCGCAGTGGCTCTGTGGTAGAGCGTTCACCTCTGGTGCATGGGGTCCTTGGATCGATCCCAGCTCGTGCCAAGCGAACTTTTGGTGGACAAACACTGTGTGCGTGAGTTTTCTCGGTGTTCTCCCGTTTCCTCCCACTTTCTTCATTCCACGATTTCTTTCATTTCTCATCGACACCGTCTTCTTTAGCCTAGTTGGCATAATCGAGGAACGTAAAACTTAAATATTTAATTTTATTTTCTTTCAAATCAGGTAGGCCGCTACTTAGACAAGCTCGTAGGTATTTTCTTTCCGCATCTTTCTGTTGATTTTTTCTGGCCCAATCTTCTCACTATCTAGAAGTTGAGAGGTTTTACCGCTTCAAACAAACGTACAGGACACAAGAAAGAAAGAAGATTTTGTCCGATTTGCCGACGGTAGATTCACAAAATACGAAACATATGAGTAAATACATTGTTCCAAACAGCATGCTGTAAATCATAACCAGTCAGTCTCCAGAGATAAAGTTTTTTTTCCCTCTCAACCATAAAAGACTCAGGAACCAGTGTTGTCAGATTCAGAATAACAAATTTCCCGCTCAAACCCCTGAAATTTCCCGATCGATTGCAAAATTTCCCGCCAAGGAAGAATATCAATAATTAATTTAATTAATAATTAATGATGAAATTATTAATATAATGATGAAATTATTAAAATCAAATAGCTATGAGCAATCAATCATAAGTACATCTTTTCCTACGGGAGGAGAAATCTATCATAGGGCTATCCTTCTATTTTCTAACTGTAGTTTAATCCGTATAGAGAGAAATATGCATTTTGTCTGTGTGGGTGTGTGTGTGTTCTACTTCCAAGCATATTCTTTCTTCCTATCCCTCACTTCAACTTAACATTCTATTAATATAGTAAGCGAAGGGTCATAAACCCTCCCTCCCTTCTTTCTTTTTGCTGAAAATGGATATTGGCGCGATTAACATTCAGTTCCATTTGGTTCGGTTTATAAACGTCTCTTGCTGTTCTGGTTCTCTTGATCTTCAAAGATGCTTCCAATCTATGTATTATTTCAAGTACAAAGAGATGAAGACAAGGAGTGAGAAAGAGATGACATGAAAAGGAAGAAAAGTTGACAGAATTTCCCGTTTTTAACTAGAATTTCCCACATTCTCGCCAATGTTAAGAATTTCCAGTTTTGCGGGAAATTTTCCGCCATCTGACAACACTGTCAGGAACACAGATAAAGTATAACCGCTATTTGCAGATGCGGATATAACAGGTTGCCAGATCTACATATTTATTTTTAGATCTAGGGATTTTTCGTCACAATACGGAAACCAGATTTTTTAAAAGTGTGGTCTGTTGATTTTCTGTAGTGTAGGAGAATATACTCAAAAATATTGTATGGCACATAGTTTTTTTTTCAGTGAGGTCAATGAACTATACAAGGCCTATATTTTACTCCTTGAAGGTATTTTACTAGGGAGAAAATGCCAGGACTGATAATAATTGTCAAAAGAATGTTTCGCTGTCTTCACCTTCCTTTTCCCCCTTCCGTTTTAGGTTTCCTCTAAGAGGT
Organism: Thermobia domestica; assembly: GCF_964235325.1. Classification (NCBI taxonomy): domain Eukaryota; kingdom Metazoa; phylum Arthropoda; class Insecta; order Zygentoma; family Lepismatidae; genus Thermobia; species Thermobia domestica. Next base: position 149,241,851 of record NC_137468.1, read on the forward strand.
CTGTCATAAACAGAAAAGAATGACCATAGAACATACAAACTCGACCTTTGTTTCACCTTATGTAGATGTCAACTGTTGAACTTGCCGCTATTTCAATACTATCACATTGCTGCACGAAGCATTGTTGTTAGCACGAGTCTCTCCTATAGGTTTCTCTATTATTATTACCAGTGGCGTATTTACGATTTTGTTTCGGGAGGGGCTTTGCTAACTTTCGGGGGGGCTTTGCCTGAAAATGTGAAAATTCTGCAAGATATTTTATATACTTTACTATAGTAAGTAAGATTTCGGGGAGGGCTTAAGCCGGGAAGCCCTCCCCCTAAATACGCCACTGATTATTGCATTCACGTAATTTCTTGATGAATGCATTTGCTACCTATATATGCGTTTGTATCTATAATTGAGTATTGTACATAGGTCTAAAGTGAAAATTAATTGTTACGTTAAGGAAACTTTAACTGGGAACAGTGGTAAGTTTTGCTACCTCTTTCCTGCCAAATGGCGAATATGCTTGCCCTCTGTGTGTGCGGTGTCCCGCCTCTATTCTCGACGAGTTTGCTTGCTTCGGTTTGAACAGGCGGTAGAAGCAAGTTTATTATTCTTTTCCGGTTGATATTCTGTATGAGCAAAAAGCTCTCAAAGTTAAGGAGACGATTTAGAGTACCAGAGTCATACAGAAAGGGAGCGCTAGGGACCCATGGCGCAATGGCGGATCTAGGCAGGGGTCAG
>NC_137468.1:149242779-149393412 GCF_964235325.1 Thermobia domestica
AACAGACTTACGAACTCCTCAAATAGGTTTTGTTTATTATTTTGGGTTTCGGGTAATAATTTTTCTATATTATTTTAGAGGGTGACCAGAACATATCACGTAAAATAATCCTTCAAAAATTCATTTCTTGCTTTTGTTTTGTATTATATTGTTTCAACGATAGGGATCAAGTTGGCTGAAGTGGTAGAGCGTTCACCTCCGGTGCTTGGGGTCCCTAGTTCGATCCCAGCTCGCGCCGTGTGGACTTTGTGGTGAACAAACACCGTACTCGTGGGTTTTCTCGGGGTTCTCCCGTTTCCTCCCACTTTCTTCATTCCACCATTTCACTCATTTCTCATTATCACCGTCTCCTTTAGCCTAACCGGCAGAACTGTAGGACGTTAAACTTAAAGATTTCATTTCATTTTTCTCTCCTTCAAGCGAAGAGTACTCCCTCGAAAGAAGTGTTTCAGGAGTGTACAAAAAAAAAAAAAAGTCACATTCAGTTTGTGATTCTGATGTACATACTGCCAGACGTTTAAGTGGACACATAGCTTCATAAACTTATAGATATCTTTGAAGTTTGTGCTAAAGAAAGATGATAATACAAGACAAGCTACAAAATATGGACCGAAAGGCACTTCAAGCATTGTGATTTTCCGCTAGTGCGAAATTTCTCATGAACAGCAATCAGAGTTGCAGATTCCATCATAAATTACTAAAATTCATGTTCTTTCGTTCTGTATTCGTATATAAGAATAGATGTTCATCACAGTTTTTAAATATATATAATCATAGTCAACCATTCTCAATCTACTCCTGGATGAAGGTTTCTCCAATTTTTTTTGACAACCATCCATCTTAAGCAACTTTTTTCTGGGTTCCTCCGTTGTGCTTCTTAATTTTGTGAAACCACTTTGTATAAGGACGTTCGCTAGGTCATTTATTCTCTCTTGATATCCAATAAAGAAGTGATTTTATCCAGCGATCATCATTTTTTCTTGCTGTGTCCACCCACTACCATTTCAGATGTCTTTTATTTTCATTATCATATTTCTACATGTTAGTAATTGAGAAGAAACGTGACTTTGTGACTATATGGATACAGCCGCACCTATTAACACTGTAAGTCATTAGTTTGTTTGATGTAAAAACCCAAAATTGGAAGTTGAATAAAGAAGACATTTAAAAATATATATTTTCCAAATAAAAGAGTTTTCATTATTTTCCAAATAAAAGAGTTTTCTGACTTTAAAAAAAACTGTCCTCCTCCGAAAAGAAAATAAAACCGGCTTAGTTGCATATGCGTAGGTATGAGACACTAGTTCAAACGTTGTAAATCGCGACTTTTAGATATGGGTCTACAATTCATACCCATGACGCTTCTTTTAATAGAACAAGAAACAGAAAAATAATCTTGAAAGTGCAAAGCTCTTGTAATGTATAACATATCCTCTCATTTGTATTATGCAAAGTTGTAATAGCAAGAAAATAAGTGAAAAATGATTTCAGTTTAGAAGAATTAGAGAGACAACATAAAAACTAAGTGAAGCTCGTAATTTGATGTAAGAAACACTTAAGAAACCCTCGCAGTACATGAAAAGTGCATTAACTAAGTTACTTGTTTTTCCAAGTGTTCAGCGCACGCAAAAGCAATATTCTCTTCCAGGACAACTGAAGGGACCCGTTTGTGAACAACCACTGTCTGAAGGTCGCTTCAAGAAGTACCACAAATAAACTTCTGGAAAATAATTAACTGCCCTGGTTTCCTGATAAATAATTCATTGGTCATTTCGCACAACAGGAAATATGCATAAAAGATGTTAAATATAGACACAAAGGGATGTAAGTGAAAAAAAATATATAAGGATAAAAGCTGATTTGAATGCTCTACTATCACTTGCAAACCACACGTTTTTAAAACAACAAACTTAGTGGTATCCACTGAGCGTTACGTATTGCGACGAAATGATCTTTCTTTCCCCTTCAGAAATTATTGCTACCTAAACCAATTTTCTTTTCATTACCGTTGTGTACTGTAAGCAGGGTGCGAATTACTTACGTTCTTTACACTGAGAAAACTCTGTTATCCGGACAGCGGTATATTGTACACGGAGCATACGTTATCCATATGCTACACACGTACTGCCCGTTCCCTTCTTAGACGTTACAGTATGCCGCCACAGGATGTCTGATATCTAATAGTCTTCCGCATATTACATACAGATGGTGATCAGAAAAATGGAAACACCAGAACGAAATTGCAACTTACCAGATTAATATGCTGTCGGGCCACCTTTCGCTTTCAGAACAGCCTTGATGAGACGTGGGATGGAGGCATAGAGGTCGTGAATGGTAGCAAGTGGAATTTTACACCATTCCTCGTGCAGGGGATCGGCCAGTTCTGAGAGAGAGGATGGAGGTGGAAATCGTCGCCAAAGTCGTGTTTCCAAGACGGACCACAGATGTTCAATTATATTGAGATCTGGGGATTGGGCGGGCCAGGGGAGGTGTTGAACTTCATCCCGATGTTCCTCAAACCACGCTGCAACAACGCCAGCTGTGTGAATGGGTGCATTATCATCCTGGAAGATGGCGTCACTGTCCGGGAACAACATCCGGACCATAGGATGCAAGTGGTCTCCTAAAATTGCGACATAATCGTTGGCAGTGATTCGTCCGCTAAGTGTGACCACAGGACCCAATGAAAACCATGATATGGCGGCACACAGCATCACCGAGCCTCCGCCACGTTTCACAGTTGGGCGGAGACACTGCAGATCATAAGCTTCTTTGGGCGTTCTCCACACATAAACACGGCCCGTAGTTGGGAATAGGGTGAAGGATGACTCATCCGACCATATCACACGTTACCAGTCCTCAACGGTCCAAGTTGCATGGTCGCGGCAACAATTGCGGCGTGCGAAAGCGTTATGGTCCCTGATGAGCGGTTTGGCCCGTGCAACACGACCCTGTAAGCTCATGTCATGTAATTCGCGGCGGACTGTGATTGTCGAAACAGGGTGGGGGAGGTGGTGATTGAGTTCCTCCGTCACTTGCTCCGCAGTGGCACGACGGTTCTGCGTGACAATGCGCTTTAATACCCGGCGTGACCTGTCACTCATGATTTTCTTCCGCCCACTGTTCTGCTTCCCCGATGTGGTTTTCCCGTGTGTTGTCTAGGCCGTCATCACCTTCGACACTGTCCCACGCGACACACCTAACACAGTAGCCACTGCCGTCACATTCACTCCACATAACCGCGCACCAACAATTTTTCCTCTTTGACAATCTGAGAGGTCTTCCATTTTACACTACCTCCGTCTGCTGCAGCCACTGGACACTGCTGTTCCACTGTGCCTGACGTAGTATGGAGACCGACCTAACACACCACCACCAGCGGTCCGGCGCTGCGGGCGCCACGATATCACTGCTAACCCATACATCTGACGTGTTGCCAACTACAGATGTTTCCATTTTTCTGATCACCATCTGTACGTCAGCTATATGTTATATGCGTCCAAATGTATGTGAGATCCTGGCCGCCTATATACATTTGTTTCATACGGAAAATGACTCTAGATTGAACACTTAAACGGAAAGTATTTTAAAACATACATTTTCAATTATACATTTCCTGCAGGATGTTAGCTACAGTCGTACATTAAGTCCAAAATCTACAGGATTTACGCATGCAACCTACGTTTTACGTCACCATATAAGTTTTTTTTTCTCTGTGTAAGCAGGGAGAGACGAGGGGGACTTTTCCCCTTAATCAGATTGCTTGTTCAAATCAATCAGATGCTTGCCATCCCCCTGAAACACGTTTAGTGATAAAAAAAAAAAAAAATTGAGTGTATGGTAAGATTCCACTAGCTTTTGTTTTCGTATGCAGGCGTGTACGAAGGAATTTATTTCAGGAGTCCAAATTCAATATAGGGATAAATTATACTAAAATCTGTAAAATCACTCCTAAAATGGGACTAAATTTACAGAAAATACGCGATTTGAAGGTGTGGACACTCAGGACCCATCCTCTGCTTACGTTCCTGCTTGCATATACAGTGGCTCGAAAAAGTATTCGTACAGTCTCAGGTTTCGTATAATTTTAATTTTACTATTCATATCAAGGATGTAAAGTGGGTGATAAAATTATGTGTATTAGTGTACACATCTATGAATTCATTAATGAAGTGGCTTTCAAATAAAAGCTATTTTCTCTCTGTAACAATAAAATAAAAACAAAATAATTCTAAAATTGGACGTGGAAAAAGTATTCGTACAGCTAACATATTAAAAAAAAATAATAATAATAGTAATAATATCACTTTTCAATTGAATAATACTTTGTATGGTCCCTTTTACCAGCTATAATTTCCTGAAATCTGCTGTAAATGGAAACGACTAAGTTCGCTGTATTTTTGGGTGAACTATTGTCACATTTTTCCAATAAAGCATTTTAGAGAACCGCTTTGTTAGAAAGAATGCATCTTATTTTTTGGTCAAAAACTTCCCATAAATACTCCATGGCAGTTGTTCTCAAAGTGGGGTTCGTGGAACCTAGCCAGGGGGTCCGCGATGCCTAAAAATTAAAATGTGTTGTAATGGAACTCTCAGCCGTTATGCAAGAAGTATGTTTTAAGTTACTAAAAAGAAAGCAATTAGAAATTATAACTATGTTTGTAAATTTGAGTGATTTCTTACTTTACAAAATTTCTGCCCTGAAGCTGGTCAACAGTTATATAGGACTACTTCAAGTGAGGGATATGCCTTCTTTGTTAGGGCACTTTTTCAAAAGCAGTTGTACATTAACTGCACGACGCTTCGGAATTTCATGGATTTCATCTTCAAGTGGCGGAAAAGCACCACCACTACCACCAATTCCAGATTTTTTTTAAAAAAGAAATAAACATTAGTCGTTCCTGTGCTCGGGTCTCATCCTAAACGAAGAGAAAATCCCAACCTATACCTCCTCGCGGGAAAAAGCGGGCAACGTCTTTGGCGGCTAACGTAGGTGGGGACCGACCGATTCCCGGGAGAAGGAGTCAACTTCTACCAAGTGCCAACGGCCTTCTCGGAGGGCGGATGAGCCCTTCTTGTCCTTAGGAGGAGAAACTGTCCTAAAAGGCGGATGAATCACTAAATGGTCAACGGCATGGAGATGTGGGAAGGAAATGGAAATACTACCACATTATCTTTCCCCAGAAAGGACAGAGGAGGAGAATAAATAAATATGATGGTTCTTCCTGAAGTAAAAAATTCCGGAGGTAAAATAGACCCCGTTCGGATCTCCGGGTGGGGACTATTCCGAGAAGAATCATCAGAGGAGAAAACAATAACTTTCATTTCAGGATTGGAACCTGGAACGTACGAACTCTACGACGTGAGAAAAAACTTAAATTTAAAAGTGGAAATGGACAAATGTAAAGTGGACATAGTGGGCTTGAGTGAAGTGAGATGGCCAGGGAAAGATGAGATAGTATCGGGAAATTACAGAATATACTATTCGGGTGGCGATAAGGCCGAGAATGGTGTCGCGATAGCAATGAAGAACGAAGTAGCAAGAAGTGTAACCAAAGTGGAATACTTCGTTGACCGCTTGATGTTTGTAAAACTGCATGCAAAACCAGTGGATATTGTGATAATACAAGTGTATATGCCAACAAACCGACCATGATGATAATGAAGTAGAAGTATAATATGATCAGATGAGTGACATATTGCATCAAGAAGGAAGAGGTAAGGTCAGCGCCGTAGTAATGGGAAACTTCAACAGCGTAGTAGGAGAAGGAGCTGAGAATAAGGTAGTGGGACCGTCTGGACTAGGTAGAAGAAACGAACGAGGTCAAACGCTTATCGATTTCTGTAAGCAACATGATCTGGTGGTTATGAACATGTGGTTTAAGAAAAGAAAAACCAAGCTGTACATGTGAAAAAGTTCAGAACGCTACCAAATCAATTACATTCTTGTGAAGCAACGTTTCAGGAATAGTGTACGAGACGTAAAGACATCGCCAGCAGCGGACATTGATTCGGACCACAATTTACTGGTGGCGGAAGTGCAAACCTGGTAAAATCGATCAAGAAAAATTGGAGGAGACATCGAAAATGCAACTTAGAGCGACTAAGAAATATCGACGATGATGTGAGAGAAGATATTGAAGAAAAATTCTGTGCAGTGGGAGATATGGTTGACAATATAGAGAATAGTTGGGGAAAAGTTAAACAGATTCTACTTGACACACTCTACAATAACATTGGTAGGATGGAAAGAGCACCGAGAAAACCATGGATAACTGAAGCAATGCTTAAGAAGATGAAGGAACGCAGAAGGGCAAAAAACACGGACATCAATAAATACAGAAGGCTGAATAATGAATTGAGAAGAGGAACGGACAAAGCCAAAGAAATGTACCTGGAGCAGACGTGTGAAGAAATAATGGAACTTCAACGGTGCGGCCAGAAAGCGCAAGAATTAGGAGGGAGAGCTATCAAAAGTATACGAACGTTCGGCATCGAAGATCAACAAGATAATGTAATCACTGACCATCAAAGAATCCTTAGAATTTGGGAGGAATACATAAAAGATCTGTATGATCAGAAGAACCGCCCCAAAGATATTGCGATCGAAGCAGAGGAAGAGATGAATGATGATGAAAAAGGACCCAGTATATTGAAAAGTGAAGTTGTACAAGCAATCAAAGACATGCGAAGGAGAAAGGTCACTAAAGACGACGACATACCAGTAGATTTGCTCAAGGAATTAGGAGACAATGCAATGAAAGTACTGACCTCACTTATTAACAAGATCTACCTGAGTGAGAATGGCCAAAGGATTTTCTTGATGTTACAATGATTGCATTGCCCAAGAAAAATCAAGCAAAGAAGTGCAGCGATCACAGAACCATTAGCCTGATTCCCCACACTGGAAAGATCATTGCACGCATACTGAACAGGCAGCTGGAAAGCAAGATAGATGAGAGGTTCAATTTAGATTCCGGAAAGGAAAAGGCACCAGAGATGCTATTGGATTGATGAGAATTATATAAGAAAGAATTCTTGATGTAAAGGAAAAATTGTGTTTGTGCTTCATCGACTGGCAAAAAGCTTTCGACCGAGTCAATTGGACGAAACTTCTGAAAATACTTAAAGAAATCGGAGTCAACTGGAGAGATCGACGACTCATTCAAAACCTATACATAGGACAACGAGTGAAGATGCGCTTGAACGAAGGAGAAACCAATAGTGTGGAGGTTGGACGATGAGTCAGACAAGAATGTAGTTTGTCGCCCCAATTATTCAACATTTACGGTGAATGTTTAATGAATGAAGCATTAATGGGAACTGAAGACTTCAAGATTGAAGGACAGATCATTAACAAGATGATACGGTTATAATAGCTAAAACCGAAGGAGGACTACAGGAGATGATTGACACAATAGTTGACACTAGAAAACTGTATGGAATGGAAATTAACATCGAAAAGTCGAAAGTCATGATAATATCCCGTGGAAACACACCCTTACGGATCAGAGTAGAACAAAGAGAACTTGAAGAAGTCGATAATTTCAAGTGGTTTGGGTACAAAACCTAGCTGCCAGAACATCGCGGCGACAACCTCGCGGCCCAAAATCTCGCCGGGCCGAAACATCGCCTGGCCAAAACGTCGCCGCCCAAAACCTCGCGGGACAAAATCTCGCCTATCCAAAACCTCGCCGCCCAAAACGTCGCGGGGCCAAAATTTCGCCTGGCCAAAACCTCGCGCCCCAAAATATCGCCATACCCAAAATCTCGCCTGACCAAAACCTCGTTGTAATGATCTCGCGACACAAAATCTCGCCTGGTCTAAATTAAGCGAGACGTAGTGTCGCCTGGGAAGAAATGTCGTCAGGATAAAACCTCTTCACGACGATGTCTTCAATGTAGAATGTTCTATATATTACTAAAGTTCATTCAACGAACCTTCTGATCCTGATGTAAACATTGCAGAATTGTATTACTCCGCCAGTCATCGGATGATTGGCTATCGGTCAGCGATTCTTTCGAGAAGCACGTGCTTGTACCCTGTCGATGTTTTACTTATTTCCCGCATGTGGCCATATTGTTAACTGTGATTCGCGCTAAAGTTGGGTCAAAACCACTTTCAATGTATGCGTATTCTCCTTTATTGCATTAATTCAATTTAGTTCTTAGATAAAGTGTTGTTTCTGTTGTCTAATTCTAAGGAATTCTGGTAATGAGCCTTATAAGCAAGGACTATTTTCTTCTGCCGCATGGGTGTTCTAAGGCTCTCTAACCAATAAAATCAAACAATCACCACGTGTATTTGTTTACCTGAGGTACTGAACGTTCCTTGAATAAATTTTATATGTATATATTTAGTAATTATGATTACTAAAATAAAATATAAAATACATTAAAATAATGACAAGAAAAATTCTAATACATGCTTTTGAAATCTCTATATATAAAAATTAAATGACTATGTTTGGTACATTATACCTCTTAAGCCATCCTACCGATCTCAATCAAATTTTCAACATAAATGAGGTTCGACCCTAGGATGTCTTTTATAATTTCACTTTGTCGGCACAACAAAAGGGAGTGGGATATATATATATATATATATATATATATATATATATATATATATATATATATATATATAATACAGAGCCGTAGCTAGAGATTTCGGCGCCCCTACTCTCACCACACCAAGCTCTTCCTTCCTTTTTTTTTCTTTTTACTTATAAGAAAAGCAGCAGATATTGTTATACTACACTGAATTTTTATTAAGCTCAGGCGATATTTTGGCCCACGAGGTTTTGGCCCGGCGAGATTTTGGGCGGCGATGTTTCGGCCGTGAGATTTTGTCCGTATTCCATTTAAAGTATCTGGGAAGTATTTTGAAAAGAGACGCTTACTGCACCAAAGAGATCAGGTCAAGAATTGCCATAGCTAAAGAAGCATTCGACAAGAAAAGATCACTCTTAAATAGCAGGCTCAATATTGGACTTAAGAAGAAGTTGGTCAAGTGCTATAATGGAGCATTGGGCTGTATGGTTCAGAGACTTGGACATTACGAAAGTTAGAGAAGAAATATTTGGAGATCCTCGAAATATGGTATTGGAGGAAGATGGAGAAGATAAAATGGACAGAGAGAGCAACAAACGAATATGTTTTAAAACGGATAGAAGAAAAGCGAACACTTCTAGCCACCATTCTTCGTAGAAAGGCCAATTGGAAGAAATTGTCTTCTTCATACCGCCATAGAAGGAAAGATGGAAGGGAAGCGAGGAATAGGAAGAAGAAGAACACAGCTGATCGATGATTTGAAAGATAGGAGAAAATATTGAGAGTTAAAAGAGGAAACTGAAGATCGACAAAAGTGGAAGAAACATTTCCAGGCCCAATGTAAAATTAGAAAAAGAAAATCCTCATTAGAACCAGAACCTGCCGAAAGGCAGAATACCTAAATAATAATAATAATAATATAATGCTTATAAACGTCAAGCCTTCCCCCAATTCTGTGATTTCTTTTTTTTTTTTAATTAAAAACGCCCCCAAATATGTTCCTAGATCCGCTACTGCGAGAACATTTTGACTCAAATTGGTTTGCGTGTGCGCTGTGAGTATGAACAATTGTCTAAAAAGGCATTGCAACATTTGATACCTTTCCCTACCACGTACTTATGTGAGCAGACTTTTTGGACTCTTTGCGGTATTAAAACTTTACAGCGAAATCGCCTTAATGTGGAATCCGACCTAAGATTGATGGTGACAAAACTTGTTCCAGATCAATAGAATTATGGAAAAATACAAAGAATTTCATGAGAACATTGTTTATCAAGTGGATTTCCTTTTAAAAACACATTGATTTTCAGTCTTGAAAGTTACTGTATTTTCAATTGAAATTTCGTTCATTAGGAAACAATCATGTATCTTTAGAATAAATTACTTATTGCATTATTTTTCTTGATCTGTTTCTTGTCAGTGGTAATTCTAATTAGTATATTATTTTTAATACCATGTGAAATTTCAGATAGCATTGCAAGGGTGTCCGAAAATCACTTCCCGAATGAACAGAGGGTCTGTGATATCGAAAAGTTTGAGAACCACTGCTCTATGGGATTGATGTCTGGTCACTTAACGTATGTGTGAATTTGTTTGGGTACATTATTAGCACCCACATTCTAGTATTGCGTGTGGTATGTTTTAAATCCAAATCCTTATTGTGCAAAAATACGAAGTCGTTATCGGGACCCATTTTTGCAGTTCTTTGCCGAAGATTGCTATTTAAAATATTGATATAATTTCATCGTTTCTTCTACAAAACATAAATTGTCGACACCAACAACACTTCTTGACCGCCAAACAAACATAGATCGTCCAGCATGTTTCACTATGGGAGTATGATTTTTGGGATCGACCTCTGTTCTCTTCATTCTTCGCATAGCTTTTTCTCCCATTTGACCTAAAAAAGTTGTATTTAACTCTCATCGAAGAAAATAACTTTGTTCCAAATGTCAAAGGGCTTATTTATGAACTTCAGATCGTATTCTAGACGCTTCTTGCGATTATTGTTAATCCCCCAAGTTTTGTTTTTTGAGATACGGCAATTATAGCATGCTGTTTCCGACGTATTCTTCACTGCAACCAATGATACTTTTACTCGTGCTCTCTGCAGCTCATTTGAAATCTGAGGGACATTTTCTTTGGATTAATCGTGTTAGTATGCACTGTTATGTTCTTGTAGCTATTTGATAGTTCTTTTGGGTGGCCACAGCTACGTTCGTTTTAAAATTATTTCGTAACTCTCAATCTATTGAATATCAACTGCACCATTGAGGAAGTCATTCCATGATTTTAGATATTTTAGACACCGATTTAGTCTAATTGGGAACCCTGATAATAATTACTCTTTCACCTTTCGTTGTTTCTTTTCCTTTATGCCCCATCTTACCTTTTTTTTTCCTAAATGTTTGTGGTAAATGGAGACTGAGAAATAGGTTGATGCTTCTATCAGCAACCTTCTCAAGCACCAATGCACGAGTAATCACACCAACAGTGCTTGGCAGGTATCTTTACTATTAACAAAACTACGATGTACGAATACTTTTTTGACGAGAGTAAGACGTGAAACCTGCAAACTACATTGAATATGCCGCAACTGGGGAACTAATGGCGCAAGATAGTGTGGACGTAAATGCATTCGGTTCATACATACGACGTGCTGTATATCATCTTATCCTAATTTACTCGTTAAACAATCGTGAATAGGCATTCATTCTTTAAAAAATAGTAACTGTACGAATACTTTTTCAAGTCACTGTAATTTTAGTCTGTATTCCGAATTAAATGTAAACTAATCAGCTTTATAGTCACAGCTACCAGAATGTAGACCTTCTTTCTGCCTGTTTTCACTCTTGCTCAGTTTAACACTGTTATTGTGTCTGTAGTGGTGATCACTTGCACATTGTATCTCCTATCTTCCAAATAGTTGTACAACTACTTTTTCATCGTGTTTGTAAATGTTTATAAAATCTATGTATTATGTGTTGAATTAACGCCTTTGTATTACCACTTAAAGTGTCATGCATGGTCAATGTAAAATATTTTAAAAGATTGCAATCGTTGACATTTTGTTTGTAATACTGTGTCCAGTTTAGTTAAATCACTTTCAGCATAACAGAAAATCTCCTACACATGCAGCCAGTACATGTTTACAGCAGTTAGGATATATGTATATAGGTTCGATGTAGGGAAAGGAACTTCACACTTAGGGAAAGGAACTTGCCGATTTACAAAACCGCATTGAAGATGCATGTGAACAGTTACGCTACAAACCGGGAGTGATGGAATACATTCGAAATTCACGATTATGATGATGAATAGATGTAGGAGGACAGCACTTTGAACATCTCTGGTAGGTATGTTTATTGTTAGCACGTATGGCATAGTATTTTACAGTGCTACTCTGTGTATGCAGTGCTACTACATTACAATTACAGTACGTCGTTGTGGATTCTGCCTGTTATTTCATTATATGGCACAACTAGTTATATTTGTTCTTATTTTTACCCTCTCTTTGTAAGTTTCTCTGGTATACCACTTTCCATTGCCCCCTGAGATTATGCAACCATGCTAAAGTGATCTTTTCTTTGACTCCCATTGTACATGTGCATGGGAGTCAATCGTACCATGGAAAACAACTTTTTTTCTGTATGTTTTCCATCTTTACTGCACCGTTTCATTACCCCTGCCGTACAGACGTTCGGTGAATCCCTAAATGACTTATGGAGAATCTCTGCCTCAGTTACGTAATATGCGTTTAACACCTCAAGCCGATATGACTTTTATGTCTTTCTGATCCCCCTTCCTAGCTCCTATCATTATTCCACTGGCAGATGTGAAGTTCTCTTCCCCCCACATTCGAAGCTGTCTACCTTCGCCCCTGTCCATTTCTAGACGGTGTGTCATATAAACATTTTTTCTTGTTTTGGTGTCGGGAATCTGTGGTTTCCATTACTTTTCATGGTTTCCCGTGACTACTTTTGGGACACCCTGTATATTGTAGGAATGCCATCTTGACCTAGTGCCGTTCTAGTTTTGACTGTTTTTTCTTTCTTTTTTTACTTGCATGCATAGTCACCAGCGAAAGTAATTCGCCCCCCTCCTCCGCTTCCTCCCTGACTGCTACAACTCCAATAGGTCCAATACCTCTTGTTTTCACATTTGTACATGGACAGATGTTGTCCGAGTGACATGTATCATATCAAGCCGTTGATAATCCTCTGAAGCAGTGAAACAGGTTTTTGCTGTACAATTGATGCACAGAACTTTCTCCACTTTACGATTAATCCCATTGTTTAGAGCGTTTTGCCAATGAGTGCCATATATCAAAAACATAAGACCTCGTTAACTTGTTGTGTGCATAATGTATTGTTTCATTACATACCACATATCAAAATAAACTAAAAACACTGATTGTAGATCAGCTAGAAAATGGTTGAAATATAACTGAGAATATCAAATCTGGAACAATTGAATGAAATGAGTTTGTAAATCTTTGCCTCCATTCACGGTCCTTCTCTATTTCCAACAATCTCTTTCCTTCTTGGCAAGAGAAGATATTGCTTATCATATTGGGTATGGATTAAAATTGAAATTGAAACGCTAAAAAGATCAGACCTGCCGGGAATCTAACCGTGGTCTTCAGCCTGGAAATCCAATGCGATAACCACGTCCCTTTGTCAGCACTTACTGGATATTGCATAAAAACTTTGGACAACAGTGCCTTTCATGGAACTGTTGAGAACCTTTTATGTAAGACTAGACTATATATATATTAAGGCCTCCATGAAGATACGATCAATAGTTGGGTTAATTAATTTTCTTCATCAAATTATATTGTTTAGATAATTATTTTGCAATTATATTATTCCTTTATTATTATTAATGATCATTCCAACCCCCATCATTTCACAGATTCAACCTGTTTTGCATCAATTATTGTGAAGTAAAAGAAAATGTTACTTCTGCGAAAAATACGTTTTTACATTACAAGAAGTGTAACTTCCAACTACTGTATAAGCGCAAACCCAGTCATATCTCACTGTAAACAAAACCTGATGTGCAACAGAAAGGCACCTTATACAAAGTCACAAGCAGTATTGTTGAGTTGAGTTTGAGTTTAACGTCCCGTTCAGCAGCGAGGCTATATGAGACGTGGACCTACTGATTAACGTGGAATCCGAACCACATGAGCTCCCGCCGGGAATCGAACCCGGGCCTCCCACGCCAAAGGCGCATACGCTAACCGCTTAGCCACAGATGAGCTCTCACAAGCAGTATTGTAAGAAATAGTCGAGCGTTTTGGGTGAATACTTTGCTAATCATGTGTCTGTGTGTTCATACCTTGGTATAGTTCATTTTTTTCCTTTTTTTCATTGCATGCTCCTAACTTCACCCACAGACAGGACATTTCTTTGTATAATCCTTTGGAAACTCCTTTCCGTTCAAATTCGATTAGGAAACAATATTATATGAATTGTAAACGTAAGATCCCAAAGCTGAAAACAAACTATAAAATATGTTCACTATTGATTCGGATCCAACGTTGAGTTGTGAGCTCATGTTTCATATTGACTCGCTGCAAAAAGGGACAACAAACTCTAACAAACCAACTATTATCCTCTGATTGGTAACAAATTTTTCCACAAGGTTTTCTTAAGGTGGAGGATCAATAGGTGTTCTCGGTGCTATGCTAAACGCTGCTTGAATGTTGCGGCATTGCCAGATAGAGTCGAGTGTTTTCTGATGCCAGATAATAAAGGAAGTAATCATGGAATTCTGCCTGGATACGTACGGGAGAAATTAGTTTTCGAAACTTACCGCAATTTATAGCTAAGTTCAGCTTCTCGAATTGCAACGCTATTGCAGGAATTTTCTTATTGTGACTACCACAGTAAACGTACAAATTTGGCAACAACGCATTATGGCGTTCGGCGCAAGTTTATTCTCAAAATATATTTCCTTAAATAAAATGTGAAATGTAACATGAAAAACGGTCAAACAATATATCTATTTCATAGTAAGACAGTTACTTTAAAATACTTTACACATACAAATAAACATTTCATAAAACTGAGCACTTCTAGTAAGATCTAATAGCAAGTGCCATCTTGTGTGCTCATTGTAAAACGAATCAAATATTTTCTTTTATTTGTTACCTTTTTCGATATCACAAGACACAATCAAATGAATCAATGTCTTGTGTTGTAGCTGAAACAAAACTCTATCTTATAGTTCAGTATTTATAATATGTAACGTTTCATTGCGCAGTAGTTAAGGAAATGAGCTAAAATATGTACTGGCTTCCGAGTGGTGATCCACCTTAACAAATAGAATATTTCATTTATTTCCTAATATATATATATATATATATATATATATATATATATAATATATTAAATGGCAAAATCATAAATTATGTGGAATATTCACGTTGTTCCTTCTGTAATTATTATGTATCATACTAATTCCCCCGGAGGAGAGAAAGGTGCTTAAAATTCAGATTAAAACTCGAGTACTGTTACGCTTTGCACTAATATCCTCTCTTATATTGAAGTGGTGGTGAAAAGGGATATTAAAGTGTAATTAATCAATAAATCAAGCAACGTAACACAGTCAAAACTATGACACAGTCCGTCATAGAAAAATAAAAGTAATATCAACTGTACATAAGTTAGGATTCAGTAATATTTTTGCTATTCAATGTTGTGGACATTTGATTTCCAAAATTAAAATCTCGCAAATGGATGTTGGATAAGTGCACTTTCGCACATAAATTTATCATTTAGACTACGAATATGATTGATGGGTTCTATTAGATCTCAACTCAAGTATAAACGACCCCATTGAACTTAGCAGACTCAAATATAAATATACTCAAATTTTTATCCACTGTAAAATGTTGAAATGGCAGAGAAGAAAGAAAAATATACTTTCGTCCAAGTCAAACGAAAGATAGAAAGAAAGAGAAACACACTTAAACTCCGTGTCGAAATCTGTTGTTTGCTATGTGAGGTTTTGCCATCAGGTAAAGCACAGGTGACTAAGTCCCTGGCTATTTGTAGCGTTTGCAAAGCGTTTTTATTGCTAATGCGTACGCTTGGAATACGCTGACCATGTATTTAAAGGTGGATGGCGAATCACAAACGCAAAAGCAATAAAAACGCGGAGTGAATGTCAGCTCGAGCGTATTAGGTGCGTTTCGGAACAATAGACCGCCTGCTGTTTAAAAGATGTCAAAAGGAAGGAAAAAAGAAAAGACGTGTTGCCAGGCAAAGGGATTTTAGCAAGAAACAGCTGCTTTAAAGATGCTTTGTGCAGAGTACTGGAACTCTGCTTGTATAGACCTGGACTTTGAAAAAAAAAACTGGAAACCCTGACTGGCTCACAGTATGATTTATAACTCTGGCGAAAGTAAATTTACCAAATAGCCACCTTGGTCGCGTTCGGTCTAGGGAATAACGCTTCGAAAACGCATTCTCAAATAGCCACATACTTAGATACTGTTGCTGTGATTGTCCGTGAGGATCGAAGGATAACATTATGTAAACTCACGGACAATCACAGCAACAGTATTGATGTTTCTTTGTCACAGCAGAGGCCGAAACACCAGGTCCACCTTGCTTAACGCATGAAACTCGTCCTTCTTTAAATTCTTTGAACCACCGAAACACTGTTGCTCGAGGTAATGCACTTTCACCGTAAGCTTGCTTGAGCTTATCGTATGTTTCAGAAACTGTGCGGTTCAAGCGAAAACAAAACTTTATTGCTCCATATTGTTCTTCTCGTGTAACCTCCATTGTATGCATATACACAGCACGTTGTGAGGCGATATGGAAGCAGTGTCTAAGAGCGAATTACTCCCATCCTACCGATACGATAATGCTGCCACCTAGTGGGAGTATACATGAAACACAACTCTTTCAACTATTAAACGTGCCGGCATTCGGCAACAATGGAAACTGCGGTATAATTAGTCTCAGTCTTTGTTGATCAGCCCTCGTATATATGTAAATGGCCCCGGTGTGGTGGGTAAGTGGGAGAGCGATCACCTCTGACATATAAGGTATCTGGTTCGAACCCATATCCCGTAAAGTGGGTTTCGTGATGGACAAACTTCATGTTACGTGGGTTTTCCCGTTTCCTTTCACTTCCGTCATTCCACCATTATCATCCGTCTTCTTTAGCTTCTGTGCATATTCTTAAGACATGCCCCTTTGTAGCATGCAATCCAATTACATCTAATGTTAGGTTGCTTGCATATTCAAACCCAACTTCTTCACGTGGTGTACATCTTACACTGATACATGTACTTGTTTTAAAAAGTGGATACTTTTTCTGCACGTGGTCCTCAAATCGATTACCAATGGGGGTAGGGAGACCATAATTCCAACAGCTAAAAGTAGGATTGCTAACAAAAAGATAGGTTGCAGCAAAAACTTATTTTGGAATACATGAACAACCTCTCAATAAAATAACACTACAAAAGTGAAACCGGATTTATTGTGTAATTGGAAACATACTAAAGTAATGTTATATTATGAACATACATTACAATAAAACTAATGATTAAAAAACTGTCAAAACATCCTATTAAAAATCAGGAGGGGCCGTGGTGGCTCAGTGATAAAAAAAAAAAAAAAACTCATCTCTGGTGCGAGACAATTCTAGTTCTATTCCAGCTCGCACCAAATAGTCATTGTGGTGGCAAACACCATGTGTGTGTTTAGGGAATGGTCCGTTTCTTCTTTCGTTTCACTGTTTCGTTCATTATAATCATCACTGTCTCCCTTAGTCTTGAAGCATGATCGAAGGACGTTAAACTAAACTTTAAAAAATCGGGACATATTTGCGTGTTCTCAACGGTATAATCTGGAGTAATTGGGTTGTAAGGTCACTCTAGGTGGAAGTTGTCTCGGATACAGATCCGAATAGGGTTCTGATCCTGTTTTACCCTTCAAATATGGAATTTTGGGGAACAAGTCGCTTTCGGAAAGTTTTTCTTTTTTTGTAAAGTGACTTTTTGCAAATTTTCTTTTGAAAATAGTAGCAGAAAAAATAATTATTGAATTGAAATGAAATCTTTGAGTTTTATGTCCCACGATTATGCCGGCTAGGCTAAAGGAAACGATAGTGATGAGAAATAAATGAAATGGTGAAATGAAGGAAGTTGGTGGAAACGGGAGAACCCCAAGGAAACCCACGCGAACGGTAGAGACCTGCACGGGCTGAATTTTGTCGGCCCGAGCCCAATCCAACCCGAATGTACCTAGGACCGTCCCAGCCCGGGCCCGAAAAGTTTTTAAAATTTTTGGCCCAAGCCCGGCCCGGGCCCGATATTTTTTTTAAAAATTTAGCTCCAGCCCCAATCTTTCTCAAAATTTAGTATTAAACTTGACCTAACCCTTAGAAACATTTTCTAAACTCTGGTTCACAACCTGACGCTTGCCTCCCGAACGGTCCTAGAACTTAGCCTGTCATCGAGAGAACGAAAACTCCATTTCCTGTAACAAAAATCTAACTTAATTGATTTTTAGCATAAAGTCAAGATGGCAATATTCTTTAGGGACAGGTAAAACTTTCCACCCTTTATTGTCATATTTTGAGTTCAGTGAAAGTCAAGGTCAGAGCTCAATTTACCGCGCTATGCCTGCAATCCTCTATAGTGAAAGTGAAGCCGCTAAGCAACACAAACTGTAAATAGCTATTGCATTCTTTAGAACATTTTTCACGGGCACACTTCTTCAACGTTGGGCTTTATTCCAATTATCGTTTAACGAAAGTCAATAATTTTTAAAGAATTGCAATTAATCGGCCCCAGCCCGGGCCGACCTGAAGAGAAATCAGTGTCGGCCCGCCCAAGCCCGGCCCTGCCCAAAGAAATAGGCCTAACAGAGTCTGCCCGCCCAGGCCCGGACCGTGCAGATCTCTAGCGCACGGTGTTTGTCCACCACAAAGTTCACTTGGCGCGAGCAAAAAAAAAAATGTGGAATGAAGAAAGTAGGAGGAAACGAAAAACACCGAGGAAACCTACTCACGCCAGTGTTTGCCCACTACAAAGCCCATGTGGTGCGAGCTGGGATAGGACCAGGATTTCCTCACACCAGAGGTGTCTTCTTTACCTCTGTCACCGCCACCACAACACTACTACTACTACTACATTCCATAGAAAAATTGTGAAGTAAAAAGTATCTGAGAGTGCATTTACCGTATCCACACTCAGATCTAATAGAACCAAATTTAGAAAGTATATGTACACTATTCGCATTACAACTTTATAATACAGAAGGTTTATATCTACCATATACACTTAAAGAGTAAGCCCTGTCTCATGTAGCCTCGACACTGATTTAAAAAAGAAAGATTAAACTTTAAGGAACCAAAATTCTGTAACACTATCAATCAGTCATTGAAGTATGTTGATAGTGATTTGTTTGTTAACTTCACTGCGCAACTTAAAATATCACAAGTTCTTATTTTAACTATACTAAGGGACGGTGTTTATAGCTTTTGAAGGTGTGCTTCGATTTCTTTTTGAACACTGTTAGCAAATTAAAGAGCTGCGATGTTACCCTATTTTTGTACACATTTAAATAATTGCACACGAAAGAAGTGGCTCATCAAACACAGAAAGAGATTTATCTGTCAATTGCTAGCGTCGTAATGTGTCTGCTCAGTTACATTACTTTAAAACACGGCAACATCGCGTTCCAATCTTCATTCCATTTGCCTAGCCGATTCACCATTAATTGTGTCCCACGCTATATGCAATTTTTTTTATTATTATTATTTTATTTACGTACTATTTTCGATTTAAGCAGCTTGTCAAAATCAGCAAGACCTTAACTTCAAAAAAAAATTAAAGTCTGGTTTTCTATCGTGTAACGTGTTTTGCCGCCACTTTAACGAATTTTTTATTTATCAAATTTACAGTAAAGCTTTAAAGACATATTGAACTTTAAAAAGAAATGCTCTTATTATGATTTGTGAAAATAGGTGTTCAGGAAACGATCAGTTTTCATGAGACGTTGAGCAGTATTTAAGAGCAGGATAATTTTAAGAGTGGTCGGTAAAACTGAAAATTAATATGAAAAATTAAATGTAGATGACATAAGTGTGTGAATTCGCATTTTAATGTACTTCTAAAGAAAAATTCACTAAAGTCTTTTAGTAGGGGTCACCTCTGTTTAAACAAGTCAATACCCTCATTTTTTCCCCGTAACTTCTGCATTGTATTCGTTCATCTTCTGGTGTTTACTCAAACAGCATGGCCAAACAAGTACTGTATATACTTCGACGACAATAGAAAAAAAAATAATATTATAGTCTATATATTTTCTACGCTATTGTTTATTTTAAATGCCACTATGTTTAAAAAAGATCTTACACACTTGGATTGCTTTACCATACTTGTATAGGTATAGAAGTTGTGAAACAGGTCTGCGCTAATTGGCTGTTATTGCTTCTAATTAGATGGTGCTGCATTTCTTATGGCCTGTAGGTGCAGGTGCTGCCGTGTAGCGGCACGGTTTCTAAACATAAAATTACCAATGAGTTTTTAAAACCCTATTGTATTGTACGTAGTACCAGACGGTATCTTTCTCTTCCTTAAAAATAGCTCCTATTGTGGCTTGGTAATATTATTTATATTGCGTACTGTCTCCATTTTAAATGAACTATGATATTCTATATATACACACACAGACACACACATTTCGTGAGATTCTAGAACGGAAATCGTTTTCCTGTCCACAAACCAAACCAGTTTTTTTTCTTGTTTTTTAATATCTTAAATGTCGTCTAGAACTGATAGGCTTATGTGTGTGTGTTTTTTTAAATAGTTTTATTGCTATTAAAACGAGTTCTCACGCATGGTGGTGACCAAAAGCGTGATCACAAATGCAGTAAGTAACCGACTAGAACTGAATACTCCATCTAATTTTATTATCATCATATCCTTCAACCAGTGTGGGTGGCTTTTATTACAGAGATCAGTTGTACTGTGTTAATTAAATATTTAATTCTTATTGATGAATATTCATATGTTAGTTAGTTTCTTCCCATAGTCTCCTTTAGTCGATTTAATACGTATAACTCACACTTAAAACCTGGCAGCATTGCCTTAACATCATGCCCAGACCACATTTGCACTGAAACCGGGAATAAAAGTGAATCTGAAAAGGTAGGGAGACGTATGATGTCACGGCGTTCCCGGTGCCTATATTTGCCCATTGTAATTTTTTTCAGGAATCGGGGGACGTCATATATAATTTTTGGAAGTGGGAGAACGACATTCCCTCACGTCCCTCCTCACTTTTACCCCTGGTTGAAGCCAACTAACTTTTAGGAAGTTCGATTTACCAAAAGTCTTTTATGTATAGGGTTATTACAAATGATTGACCCGATTTCATAAGTTCACTTAGCTTCATTAATGGACATATTGACACGAAACTTCACAGACGCATTGAAAAACTCAAAAAGCTTTCTACTGACATATTACAAGTGCTGTACTAATTCTGCAAATAATAAATCGATAATCAAGTTCTTCTTTCTCCCACACTTCATACAGCATGTCCCTATCAATCTGTTGGAAACCACTGTTGATACGATTTCTCAGTTCTGTTAGATTTGTTAGTAGAGGAGGCGTAAACATTGTATCTTCACATAATCCCGCAGAAAAAAAATAGCATGTGATTAGGTCTGGAGAGCGTGGAGGCCATGACAGAAATTGCTGATGATCATCCTCACCACGACCGATACGTTGGTTTTTCAATCCATAGTAAGCGGTAGGCCGATCCCTTGATTTCCCCTTACAGAGGCATTCTGAAGATGTAAACTGTGCATACCATCATCGAATGGACTTGGTAGTTGGTAGCTCTTTGTTGAACTTCGTTTGAAAGTGACGTTGCACTGTTAGGACAAACTGATGTGAATGGAACTAGAGCATAACACAAGTTTTCTCTTCGCTTGTCATCTTGAATAAATGCTTACTGCTGGGCTCTCGTAGCAGAAATCAGAAGTGAACTTGCAGCACACATACGCACATACAAACAAACTTTTTAACTTTTTCAATACACCTGCAAAGTTTTGTGACAGTATGTCCAACAACAAATCTACAGTGAATTTATGAAGTGGGGTCCATCTGTAATATAACAGTATTTACTCTGTCCGTCCGGAACACACAAGATCTGAAGAATTACTTAATGGATTACCATCAATTTCGTTCAGGGTGTAAAGAGCAAACACTTAGGAATTGAATCCGTTGATGGAGGTAATCCCGAGATACGGGCAAATAAAAATCAGTACCTAATGTATTTTATAAACAATAGGCCCCTTTGTAATTATGCAACCCAAATGTACCTAAACATTAGGTTGGTTGCATACTATTCAGTTAGTTTCAACACAACCAACCTTCTTGAACATACATATAAACACGTGACACTGCGACTTGTTTTGATATTTCGGAAGGTGTGACTTGAACCACGAGAATTTGGTACTTTCCGCATTGTATTCTTCAACTTTCCTCCTCTTTCACACGAATGAAACAAAATCTTGTCTTGCTTCTGCAACCATTCAAGGCCGAATCAAGAACTTTTTGGGTATCCGGCGAAAAAGGAAAACTGAGGAGTTTCACAATGTTCAATAACAATAATAATATATTCACCGATTTTGAAATCCAAAGTAATTTTATTGGTGAATCTGAAAGCTGTACTTAAAACAAAAATTACTCCGTTCCTATACGCACTCTTCCGCGTTGTAAATTGGCTTTTCTACATTTTGATGTGGCAAAATCATGCATTAGGTCGTAAAAGTTAATATTTTGTCACGTCACATTTTGTGTGCTCATTAAGCTTGGATTAATCGTGATTATGTCATTTTTTAAGTGATCTCATCTTACAAGACGGACGCTCGTCGCAGGTATTAGTATAGTAATTATCATGGAAATAAAATTTATAATCCAATGAGGTTGAATATAGCAATTTTTTACTTAACTGCATTTTTAAAATGTGAGTTCGGTTTCTTTACTAAATAAAAACAACAAGAACATGAAGCCCCGTAAAGAGCGGGAATCTCGTCGGTTGGTTTGCTTGCAAAACCACGTTGCCGAAACCTCACTGCCAGAACATTTCGGACGACAGTCTCACCTAACGCAAATCTCTCCACCTAAAACCACGCGGACAAAAAATTTTGGGTGTTCAAAATTTCACCTGGCCAGAAACCTCGCTGTCCAAATCTCGTGCGACAAAATCTGGTCGTACCGATTTATTCTGCGTAGAAAAGTCAAAATATCGTTGTGTGTATTTACAGGATGTTTGGAAACAATAACACAAAATTTTCGGAAATGAATAGGCCTACATATACGAACATATGAAAAATAATTATAAATCAATTTGAATGCATAAATGCGTTATTTCGAAATTATATTCCACCGAGAATTGGTCTCAACAATAATTTGTCGAGAACGAAATGTCGAATGGAAATCGGGCAAAAGAATGTAGAACTTTTTATGCACTATTTCGGGCGTAGATTCAATTAGTTCACCAATGTATATGGAACATGGGCAGCGACAGTATTAGCTTTGAATATGTAGCTTGCGCCGCGGTGGCTCAGTGGTGGAGCGTTCACTTCTGGTGCGTGGGGCCCCTGGTTCGAACCCAGCTCACGTCAAAAAGAATTTGTGGTGGAGAAACACCATGATTGTGTGTTTTCTCGGGGTTCTTCTGTTTCCTCCCGCATTATTCATTCCTAGCTGGCATGACCATGGGACGTAAAATCTGAAAGATTTTATTAAATTTTTGAATGTGTGGGAATGATCCGTAAAGTCTTCTAGAAATGGAAAATGATAGATCGGAAGAAGTTGGTCCGATCTCAAGTTACATCTCTTTGTTTTATCGTCCATTCCAATTTTCGGCGTGCTTTAACTTCAAAATTAAGCATTTGTGAATCCATGTTGGCAATGTTTCCGTTTGAGGAATATTTCGTTGGTATTTGTTGGCAGAAAAGACTGAAATATTACTGCCAGAATCTCTGCACTTAGTTACGGAATTCGGTCTGTACATTTTTAGTGCATATTGTCTTGTTGTATAATGACATGAATGTTGTTATAATAGTATTTGATGGACTATTATATATTAGAAATGGTTTCAGAAGATTGTATTATATTCGATATCAAGATTGCAAGTTGGACCAAACCAAAGATGGCGTGGCTGTCAATGAAAAGTTCACCCATGACACACACACACACTGTGACCCACGACCCACCGTCACCCATTCTGACTCACCATTCACCAAAACCCATTATCATCAACACTGACCCATGATTCACACCCTTTTCTCCATTGAATAAAATGTTGAACAAAACAAGGATGTGAAATTATCACTAATCGGAGTTTGAATTTCTACTGTCAATCGCTCAAGCGCCGCTCTGTTACGATCTGGTCTGTATTTTATACTTTTTATACCTTTACGATGGTAAAGTGTTTGTCATTGGCCATATTACGATGAATTTCTCTTTAGTTATCATATCTAATTATTTCCTTGTCGAATTACAGATACTTTTCAGTGGAAAATAGGATGAAATTTGAAAGTCCCAAATCAAGGTAAAGTATGCCAGTGTAAAAAAAAAAAAAAAAAAAAATGTAAAATTCGACTGTATTTCGAAAGCCAAGTAGTAGGTCTCATTGCTATTATTACAATTGCAAATCAATATCCAAAAGTACCAGAGGTTCTTTTTTCACTTAGATATAGGCCTAATCATCTCAGAAAATTGAAACAAATAGAAGTAAATAAAGAAACAAATAAAAAGGGAATGGAAGCCTTGAAAGTAAAACATAGACAAATTCACCAGTACTCAGAAGACGCTGTCTACAATGCACTGAGCAGAGTGGGTCGGTGAGTCAGAATGGGTCACATTGAGTAGTGGGTCACGGTGAGTAGTGGATCAGTCGCTGATAACCCACGACGCACTAACCCACTCACAATATTGACCGATTTGACCCACTTGACCCACGACCTACTGATCCACTCCATTTCTGGGCGAAACTAGGTTGCCTCTTTACGGTTGTTATATTAGAATAAGTGAAAGAACTACTACAATTATCTGTACCCTTTCGATAATATATCAGTATTGTTTCGAACACCTTGTATATTCGAAATTCATTCACATCACAATTCAATTAAACATACTTGACTTGTTATGATGCTCACGACACTACGAGAGTAAAATGTTGCATTTGACTAATTATTACAGTAATGAACTTTTTTTTAAAAAAAAAAAAAATCCTTTCTCGTATATTTTTTTAAAATTATATCTTTTGTTCGTTTTAAAACATCATCATTTCTTTCAGTACGTTCGTGTGCCTTGCCTCGACAATTGAAGATCCCTTATTTAGTGTCGTGAGCTCGCAAAGAATGAAAATCGTTACTTTTTTTAGACACTATATAATTAGATTTCGTGCTGTTGCACCTAGGAATCGTGTTTCTCGTTTGTTCGTATTATTTTGTAATTTTACTTCTTCTCTTTTGTCTACTTATGGGACAATTTTCAACAAAAAATTACTAGCAGTTGTAATAATAAATAGTCTTTTCGCCGACCTTCCAAAGAGTTAGAACAACTTGCTCTTCTTTTCTTTTGTATTGTCCTCAAATAAAAATAAACACGAGAATCTTCTCGACTGAAAAGGTATAACTACAGATCATTCTTCTTTTTCTTTCTTTAGGTTCTTATCACTTTATATTTTTGAGGCTGTTTTCCTTTTCTGCTTGGTTCCCCTTTCCAGAGACTCATGGTCTGGCACTCATTCAGATAAGGTTTTTAAGTGGTCTTCGTGGTTCATGGCTGACTTTGGTCTTGTGAGGGCGTCGTGGATCCGTCGACTAATGGCCCTTCGTCGCACAGATTGAAGTGTTTCCCTTGTTTGTATCTATACCAGACAAGATGAGGAGGGTTTGTGACTCTTCAGTATTTTTTCCTCCGGAGCAAGCCATTCCTTTTTTTGATAACATTCACGAGAGAACTGAATGCATGTTCTTTTCAAATAACAGAATCTTCCAAGGTCAGGTTGTTCACAAAAGCTTGTTCATCGTCGTAAAGGTAACAGAGTTCGAGCGAAGTTCCAGTTTTTAATATTGACTTTCCTTTATCAAGCTTTCGAGGACCAGCTCGTTCACATAAAAACTAACTACTTATGACGTAGTAGCTTTTTTTAAGCCTCATATTTTTAGTATCGAAAGCAAATTTAAGGGTTAGAAGTAGCTATCCAATGACTGAAAGCCTCATTTTTATTAGAGGAACGGTGGTTCACTGGTAGAGTAACGCTTATCTCTGGTACGTGGGGTTCCTGGTTCAATTCCGGCTAGGGATGCGCACGAGACAAGATTTGAGGCTGTCTTGTCTCAAAAATGTGTTGTAAAAGTGATGTCTCGACTCGAAAAATGTAAGTTTTCTATTGGAAGAGCTGTGTATCGACTCGAATTTTGTTACAAAAATTCTGTGTCGTCTCGTCTCGTGCGCATCCATAATCCCGGCCAAGTAAGTTTGTGATGAGGAACATTTCTCAGTGAGTTTTCTCGGGGACACTCTCGTTTCCTTCCACATTCTCATTTCACCAATTTTTCCGTTATCATTCACTTGTCTTAATCATCTGTTCCTCTTAGCCTAACGGGCATAATCGTGGAACGTTAAATTGAAAAGATTTTCATTTCATTTTGAATGGAGGAGTCAATCCGTGCTAGAGTTCTCGGGAAGATTGTTTGTTGAATGTAATCATATGAATATTACACTAATGGGGCAAAAATACGAGAAATACCTAAAATATTAAAGCCTGCCGATTATGAGTATGGAGAACAATGGAGACGAATTAACTTACATGAGACGAGAAATCAAAAAGGAAGTATTAGCAAAAATTGGCGACAATAGAGTAAAACTGGATATAGTTTAATAGTAAATGTAACAAAACAAAACTTGAAAACAAAGCTTCTATAAAATGCCCTGAAAAGAAGAAAGGAAGTGTTTGGTGTGGTAAAACGTAGAACAAAAAGCATTGGGGGCTTTCCCGAAGGCTGAGAGGTTGCGCCCAATGCTTATTGTCTTAGTTTCTTCGTGGCGTCGCCTAACATAGTCGCTATCACTCTCACCTTCGGTGCGAGCGACCCTGTGTTCAATTCAGAGCGAGGACACTCGGTCGAGAAATTATTAAAGGGTTTAACAACCAGTTCAAGCGAATCGACTGAATGACACACTGGCTATGGGAGAAACTCCGCTGTAGTATATTGTTCCAGATGATGTTGAAAATGGTTCTACAGTACTCTATTGGAATTTTACTCGCATAATCAATATTACTAACATTTTACGTAATCTGGATATTATGAGTAGTCCATTTCATTTAAATTAACATTGTCAGTAACTACCTAATTGATTTAAAAGTCTGTTCTTCACCTGTTGTTATCCCATCCCATACGTCACAGAATGACGGGACGAATAAATAAAACAAAAAGGTGTTTGTTTTGTTTAAAAAGTAAGAAACGTAGGGAAGTCCCTTGTGAAATGTACAGAACAAAAACTTAATGCTTTTATATTGCCTTGTAAACGGCATGACAAGCGTCAGCAAATAATAATACATTTGGGAAGTCTATTCACTCACAGAGCAATAATGATCGTCAGAGGAAAGAAATATTAAGCGATCGGAGTCAGTAGAGATGCACGGTTGCATGACTATGTAAGAGAGCGTAAAATGGGCTTAGAATTAACGCAGATAGCACCCTGCTGCCTTTACGACAGAACAGGGTTGGACATTTTCTAACATGTAATTATCATTAACATTGTTGTATTTAGTCGAAAATTTTCATTCTTTTTGTTGTTGTTGTTGTTGTTTCTTTACAAGTCATATGTCTGTCAGTTTTAGGATGATATGTTTGACTGTGAGAAGTATGTGTGTCGCTGTTAGTACTATATATATAATACTGTTTGTCTGTCATTGTTGCCGACACTAAAACAACAGATAAAATCAGTTCATCAGATTGACAATCACCAGCAGCAGCATTTCAATTTTTTTAAATTGAGGAAGACTCCCTGATATAGTAGAATTTAAGACTTCATTTAAATAACCAAACCACTTGGCATAACAGACCATTTGAGGACCTCCAACGCCATCTGTCAGCGACCGGACGAACTACGCCAACCTAGTGACGAGTACGTGGTCAGCGCGTTGCGTCGACCTGTCACTGACGAGTACGTGGTCAGCGCGCTGCGTCGACCTGTCACTGACGAGTATGTGGTCAGCGCGTTGCGTCGACCTGTCACTGACGAGTACGTGGTCAGCGCGCTGCGTCGACCTGTCACTGACGAGTACGTGGTCAGCGCGTTGCGTCGACCTGTCACTGACGAGTACGTGGTCAGCGCGCTGCGTCGACCTGTCACTGACGAGTACGTGGTCAGCGCGCTGCGTCGACCTGTCACTGACGAGTATGTGGTCAGCGCGTTGCGTCGACCTGTCACTGACGAGTACGTGGTCAGCGCGCTGTGTCGACCTGTCACTAACCAGCATATCAGGAGTTTTTAAAGACCTAGTCTTTCATTCAGATGACTTCCCAGCTTGCCTCACGACGCTAGGTGGACGCCGGGAATCGAACCCGGGACCACGCGGACATTAATCCGACACTCTAACAGTAGACTACGGTCTGCATTGATATAATTATATATTATTCATTATATAATATATCTTATTTCATTGATATATTATTATCATATTGATTAAAATTGATATGAACCTCAAGCACAGGGGGATGAATTCCCTTCCTGAAGCCCAAAATGATGTCCCTGTTGGCAATGAACGACGTACTTTTTAACGCCATAAAAAGTTTTTTTTTTTCGAAAACTACACACGAGGATTTACACTGCCTGTTCTGTCTCATATAATTTTGTTTAGCTCAATAAGATATATCGTTTGGTTTGGTGTATATATATAATATAAAATATCTTTGCATATTGTTTTTCGTAAAATACTGATAAAACTAATTGAAATTTTTCAGTTTTATATCCTACGGTTATGCCGGCTAGGCTGAAGAAGACGGTGATGATGAGAAATGAATGAAATGATGGAATGAATAAAGTGGGAAGAAACGGGAGAAACCCGACAAAACCCCCAAACACGGTGTTTGTCCACTACAAAGCTCACTTGGCGCAAGTTGGGATCAAACCAAGGACCCCATGCACCAGAGGTAAACGCTCTACCACTGAGCCACCATGGCCCCGATAAAATTAAATGTAGAAATTAAAATACTAACCATTATATACACAAATACTTAACTCCTCTTACAGTCATGCCATATTTATGGATCCTGTAAGATTGGACAGACCGTACCGCATAAATATGACGCTATACTTGTTAATATAAGGACGTGGTGGTTCAGTGGTTGCTGGTGTGGGTTCTTGAGCGGTCTGATATGTTATGTTGACGGTCGTGACGAAACCCATTCGGAGTTCGAGTCTCTCTGAAGGGCATGATTAGGTCGTTTTTAGCTGTCATTGATATTCCTGTGTTTGTGTCCGTGTGGAGTCTAGTAGTCATGGAAGGTACAAGAATGATTGGTTGATTGATTTTGAATTTTAGCGTTTCGTTCAGCACCAAGACTATAATGTGCCGCTATGATATAGCTGTACCGTCGCATTACATAACATTTTGGAAGTATTGAGAAAGATACCGATCTGTATCGGATGATTCAAAATTTAATATCTAAATTAAATCTTAATTTTCATTCGCATCGAAACTCGTAAACAAACTATTTAAAAAATGACCTGTAAATCACATATAGTGTAGATGACATTTTGTGATTATTAACTGGTAATTTAGTTTGAAAATATGAACATGTAAATGGGTAGAGCCTCGGATCAAAATGTCTAGTGCTAAAACCAACTGTAAAATTCCATTTTTGCTTAGATCTAAAAAAAATAATAACTAGATAAAATTAAATAATTAAAATTAGACCGAGCTGTCGCAATATGTCCATATTCTATGAAAGATTTGCAGTTTTACAGGAACATAGTGATTTATAATCAATTAGTACTTTTATGATGCCTATATGCATATATACATTGAGAATATAATTCTAGTTTTGAAAACAGCCATTTACAGAATTCGATGAAGAAATACGAGTGATTTTAATAGTACGATAAAGTATGAGAATCATGTATAAATATAAAGAAGATTATAATATATATAATGAATACTTTATAATATGTAAAAGCTGTGGAAAGATTTTAGAATTGATCTTAATTAAAATATGATATAAATATATATGTTTTCTTAATGCTGCATAATCTGGTCGACATTTTCATAGAGTTTAATGCACAGCTTGAGTATTACTAGTTAAACATTCTTCATTGTGGGAGTTTCTTCATCAGTACACGAACCTTACAATACGAATATACATTAAATGTACAAAGTAACATTACTCTGAGAGCAGATGAGTTACAAAAATGGCGACCGTGACAGGATGAAGAATTGTATGTCAGTTCGTCGAGGAACTGTTTTTGGAGGTTTAAAGTACTAATGGAAGAGAAGTAACGACACGCGGTACGGTACGTTTATCGAAGGTTCGAAGGGGCGAAAACTGAAAAAATTGAAATGAAAGAAAAACAAAATAAAACTACGAACATTAATTGTGAAGTGAAAGACAGCAATATATACGGTTGTTGTAGTCTGTATATGATGTCATTGGAGAAATCTAGAAAGATAGTGGGCTCCATTAAATGTTGTAATTTATTATACCACTGGAAGTGTGTTAAAATAGATATGTATGATATTTTAAGTATGTCTACTACTGCTTGGTGTTGTGTAAATTGCTGTAGAAAACAAGATTGTAAAGTACTAAATGAATTAAGATATAATGATGAAGTGCAAAAGAACGTAAAACAAAATGACGAAGAGTACAATGACAAAAGAGAATAAAAAAGATACTCTAGAAGATAAATTTGACAGAATACTGAGAGAACTTCGTCAAATACGGCATAACGTACAAAGTTCCACACAGGAAAGACAAAAATGTACAGAAGAAATTAAGGAAGAGACTCAAGAGTTCAACAAAGGAATGAGAGAAGAGTTTCAGAAGTTGGTTAAGGTTACAGAGGAAGAGTTAAATGATAATAAGTCTAACACTGGGAAAGGTGAGAAAGTCGAAATTAATATAACTGATGAAGAAGCACAGCAAATCCAACTGTTAGTAAATGAGCATCAATTAGGAAAGGTTAAGACACCGAAAATAGATAAAGAACACCAGCGTAAACAAAGTAAATTTCTTGCGGAAGAAAGTGGAGATAAACCAACATTTGAAACGGTATTATGGTATTGTGTGTGATTCTTACTAAATGTGGAAATTTAGCATTAAATATAACAAAAAACGAAATAAATATCTGTAATTAAAGCGTAATCCAGGTAAAAGACTAGTAATAACATTTTACTATCCATTGAAAAGTTATAATTTGGTTGAAGATCAATTGATGTTGAAAATAATGTGGTACTGAATAGTTAATTTCGTCCTCTAGAACCAAATTCGATACAACCTACCGCGTGATATCCAAATTTATGCAAATTCAATATGATTAAATTAAAAACTTTATACATGAAAATATGTTTATGAGAATTGTTTGCTTCCTACATGCCTAAGTTGTTTGTTCGTATCTGTTTATGCACTTTCATGGTTCTGCACTTACTCTTATGAGCTAATTACTTTTAACCATAAGCAAGAGGGGGATACTCAGCGTAATAACTATAAATAATCACTTGATTCGAGTGACAAAATATCAATTTGTGCAAAAAAATATAATTATTAGATTTACGATATTGTGATAATCAATGAATTTATGATAAATAAAAGCAATATAATTGTGAAATGAATAATGTTGAATTCTACGTACGATATGGATAATGAATGGTTAATTAGTTAATGTTAATGTTTACAATTTGGTCACTATGAATCCTGGTGTGTGTTCTGTCTGATTGACTGAAGCTTGCTCCTGAGTTTCTATAGTTGCTATTGCATGTAATTACCCTGTCAATGTTCCGTGCTTTTGTTTTGCATGTTTTGTAGCCTATGTTACGTTGTGCTTATGACTGTAGAACCTGATTACTATTTACCAAGTCTATAATGAGTGCATGGATTTAGCTATTAAACTATATATATAAACAACTTATACTAAGTTTAGGTTGCCTATTAATAACAATTCAATAAACTCAGATTGAATAAAAGCAATTCATATGGGATATTTGGTGTAATTTGTTATTTTAAAAATGATAATGATATTATATTGTTGGAAATCTTCATTACTTCTCCGAATATTGATCAAAGCTCAACCTGATGGTTAACTTCCAAGGATGGGTCCTGTCGTTCTGACACGAGTCCTGTGATCTTCCGGCTGGGCCAACGAATTCATTAATTCGTTTACAACTAGAACATCAGCGCTGTACTATCGTCACGATTCATCTTGGGCAAGTACAGTGTGTTCACAAACCTACATAACATTACCCTTAAAGAAGTGGTAAAGAGGGGAGTGTTACAACATGGGCCTACAGCTTAATGTGGAATCCGAATCATATGCTCCAACAGAAAATCAAACCCGAGCCTCCTGCACCTAAAGCCTGTACAAGTACAAGAAAAAGAAAATAAAAATCGAAAAGATTTTATAACTAATTTCAAAAGTACCATAATGCTCATCCATGGTGTGAGGAGTCCCAAGCCATTTGAGTTTGTCGTATGCAACATTGTATCAGTGTGTGTTTCTGAAGGGGGAGAGGATTTCCCATTTTATTCCACATTCCACCGGAAGTACCCTGAACAGAGTTGACAAATGCATTAAGGTTGGTGGTGGTACATTTCAGCATTTCTATGAGTTACACTAAAATACAAATGCTGAGCGAAGCTAGTAAAAGAAATTTGTATTTTAGTGTAAGTTATTGAATATAGCAAAGCTAATATGAATCAGTTATTTCTGAGAGATGTGTGATACGTACGGAGAAACAGAAATTTTCGATATTATTTCTCGTCCTTATGAAATTGAATGGTATGTATTTTGTAATGACTACGTACTGTTTAGCTCAAACATTTTTTTTTTCAATTACTTTTCATTTTATTCTTTTTGCATGAACTTCCATGAAATTTTTCTGTCATTTTTTTTTCTTTTTATGATTATTGTCCGTCTTTAATAAAACTTAC
Organism: Thermobia domestica; assembly: GCF_964235325.1. Lineage (NCBI taxonomy): Eukaryota > Metazoa > Arthropoda > Insecta > Zygentoma > Lepismatidae > Thermobia > Thermobia domestica. Next base: position 149,275,540 of record NC_137468.1, read on the forward strand.
CTTCTGTCTTACTTAGGTTTTATTATGATTATTCACTTCCATATTTATTTCTCTATCCTTGACATCAATTGGTTTCCAGGATTTCTAGTGGACGAGTTTTTTTTTATTACCAGTCATTAATGTTAATACAGGGTGGCCCAAAAGTAGGTATACAGTACCATATTGATCAGCTTATTGCATTTTATATAATTTCTTATTGTTATCCATCAGGTAAACTTAGGTTCTTTATTATTTGTTCTTAATTTGTCTTTAAGCTCGGAACACCCAAAGCAAATAAATCTAGAAGCTAGAATACTATACTTGATCAATGAAAACGCGTATACCTACTTTTGGGCCACCCTGTATTGTGTTTTCCTCATTCACTAGTATAAAAGCTAACGACTAGAAACTTTTAATCGATGTTTGGCATATAACGAGTTACACTGTACTTTTTTTTCTTTTTGTCTGCCTCGGCGACAGTGTTGTCATCCAATTCCCACAAATTATCCAAAAAATGGAAATTTTTGGAGACAAATTGGAAATTTTCCTTTTTTCTGTCATGTGAATTAGAGTACAATGTTATATATCATTCAAAAGATCATTCGCTCATCTTTCCAAAGCGCTATAGCAATTCCAAGAACGGCAATTACACGCTGGGTAAAGTGCTTTTCTGTGGGGAGGTGCCAAAAATGATTAACAACCTGTGGCTCGCAACCCGTTGCGAATCGGACCTACGTTCATGCGACCTTTTTTTTTTCTTAGAATCATTCATACAATCAGCACCCAAAGTATTTTCACTTCCTCTTGAATCACCCTGTGTATGTGTATATATTTAAAAATAGTGGCCACTTGCCTCTTCTTGTTCTCCACAAATGAAGCCCCTAATTAAGTCAACATTTCATTTTTCAGTATAATACATAGTATTTTAAAGTTACTTAAGGTTTAAATTACACTACAGTTATTATTGTACTTAAAGTAAGTTGTAGTGTGATTAAACTACCAAATACTTAGAGCATGTTCATCGTTTTAATAATAATAATAATAATAATAATAATAATAATAATAATAATAATAATAATAATAATAATAATAATAATAATAATAATAATTGAGCTGAGCGAAGCGAAGCTCTTATACTCGGGTTAGCCGTTTGGTTGTCCGCGAACTCCTCCTAAACCGTTTGGCCGATCTCAACCAAACTTAGCACGCTGATAGAGTATGTCGTGCTGAGTGACAACATAGGTCGAAATCAAAAATCCGATGTACCATCGAGGAATAATGACCGAAAAACGCTTCCTCCTAGACCGTTTGGCCGATCTCAACCAAACTTAGCACGCTGATAGAGTATGTCGTGCTGAGTGACAACATAGGTCGAAATCAAAAATCCGATGTACCATCGAGGAATAATCACCGAAAAACGCTTGCATAGACTTAACATGGGGAAAAAGTTTTCACGCGATTTTTTTGTCAATAATTAAAAATGGCATTTATTATTGCATAATAGCCAGGAATGATTACGTAGTTTAAGCTCGCTCAGCTCATTTCATTGCAATCGGGTACATCCATTGCATTCCTAGTAATAATAATAATAGTAATAGTTTCGTTTCACATTTTAAAACTATGCTAGTCTTCGAATCTATAGGGATAAAACCGTAGGTCCAGTCATGTTCTTGGGACGCTGAATGCGTATATTCATAGCGTTTCTTTCCGCTCGAGGTCGGGAGTGAGGCAGAGAAACAACAGCAAATGATACGGCACTTGGCAGCCAGCTCATTTTGGGTCCATAAGCACGTAGGTAGTACATCAAAAGATTCCGATTTTGGCCAATAATTGAGTGGCTTCGCCGACAACGTTGCAAGTGACAACAATCCAAGTTTACAAAAATAATATTAAAAAAAAAAAAAACTATATGTTGATTGTGTATAGGATTTAAATTTACTTTTTCAGTTTCAAACTATGCCTTTATATCAAATGATGTTATATAGAATTGGAACCAAGGGCACCCATGTTGTGGTTTCCAAGGGGGGGGCAAGTATAAGCAACATTTAAAATGTAGTCTAAAATTTTGCTGTAACTATTCTAAAATATCTATTTGGTTTTCGATCTTCCGAAGCACAATTTCCTCTAAAGGGGAGCAAACGCCCCACCTTGCCCCCTCTGATGGGCGCCCTTGATTGGAACTTCTATTATAGTACCGTTGTTCCGTTAAAATCTTACTGACAGAAATTGTCACTTGCAACGTTGTTCGACGGAGCTATTTGAATTAGTTTTTGAATAAGAAGCCACGAATTTTCTCAACGGCCCCTAAATCAAGTTATCGTATCTTCTACGGAATAAGCACATCATACTGAGTTAACTGATAGTTTGGGTTTGGCTACACTGTATGTAGTTCTTCAGATATAAGGCCTACAAGAAAATTTTTGATTGAAATATATTGGATCTTTTGATCCATTTTTCTGGATCATTCCTAAAATTCTTGTTTTCCTTAATATAATAACATTTTTTTAAGATGATATTCCATCTTAGATCTAAATTCTCTAAAAAATAATAATGTAATTAATATTCTTTATAATTAAAACTGAATGAAAATCAAAATTCTTCTCTTCTTTCTCTCTGTTCTGCGCCACATTAAGAAGTGAAAGTTTAACATAAAATATAGAACACATGAGACTTGATTAAAGATACCATGTAACGAAGGTTAACGGATAAGCAGAAGTTTAAAATATCGTATTCTTGCTGATTGCATGAAATTTAATTACCAAGATTTTTTATTTTCTTTATTTTAGTTTACCTATGGAATATCCAGGAAGAAAGAATTTTATCTAGGAAGTAAAATAATTCGATTGTATAAAAAGTAAAGGCAATGTAAAGTATTGTTATTCCTTATCAACTATAGTCTTGTATTCAGTGGCGTATTTACGATTTTGTTTCGGGAGGGGCTTTGCTAACTTTCGAGGGGGGCTTTGCCTGAAAATGTGAAAATTCTGCAAGATATAAGATTTCGGGGGTGGCTTAAGCCCGGAAGCTCCCCCCTAAATACGCCACTGCTTCTATTATATTTTGAGAAGACGGTGGGTATTAAAATGCAAGACGACTAGAAAATGAAATGAAATCTTTCAGTTTAACGTCCCACGTTATGCCATTTAGCCTATAGTGATGATGATGATTAAAGCAAATGAATGATGGAAGAATACGTAGAATGAGATTGTGAAAGGAAACGGGAGCACCTCCAGAAAACCCATGGACTGGATATTATCCACCACAAGTTTACTTATCCGGGGAACGAACCAGGACCCTACGCACCAGAGACAAGAGCTCTACCTTTGAGCCACAGTGTACCCTACAAGGCTACTAGAGGAGCAGGTTCAGGGAGTAGAGCTTTCCCTCTTCTTCTTGATATCTTGTCATTCGAGGATGGAGAAATACACATTTAATCCTCGAAACCATAACGCAACTAGTCGCGTATATTTCATACCTAAATCTAATGTCCTTATTTACTTTATAACTTGCTTTAGTATTTTCCCTTGAAGTTATCAGCGTTTAACGTGCATACGGAACTGATAGGTATTATCGTATACATCTATCTAAGTTCAATATTCTTTATTGTTTGTCTTACAAGTGAATTTGGAGCATTTCCTGAAGCTCTATCACTATTTATTACCCAATAGAACTTATATGTATTATAGTATGCAACATCTGTTTGCGGGAAGTATTAATGGAAATCATACCTCACACATGATATGCAGTATTACGGCTAATATGTATTTACGCTTATTCGATTCAGCAGCACATAAACTTTGGGGAAGGCAGACTACCAGGGTGTAAGAAATGCCTCCAGGAAAGCATGAGTCCCGGGATGCTTCCGCGGAAAATTTTAAAATAATAGTCTTCGTATGTTGCATTTTAAAACATTTTTGACTTACAAATCAAAGAAAAATATTTTGTTTTATTTTTACCTTGGACTTTTTTTTTTTTTTTTTTTTTTTTTTGTGAAATGTGCAGAAGGTTGTTCGCTTCATTTTTGACGGGTACTCATCAGTGTTCGTAGTTTGAGGGAAATTTCCCTAATCTAGGGAAATTTCGTAGGAAAATTTAGGGGAAAGGGGAAATTTTCGATAAAACGAGATAATCCAGATAAAGTCTCGCGCCGACTGATTGACCAACATAAAGGCTTAAATTTGTCTTTGTTCTTCAGATGTAAACCAATACATGGGGATAGTTTGTGTGTGTGTGTGTGTGTGTGTGCTGAAAGTAATATACAGGGTGTGATTGAAAAGTACCGGAACTTTTCCTGCCGCGCGGCTCCCTGGCGTTCGAAAAATGTGCGGGGTGGGGGGAAATGTGCGCGGAACCTTCCTCTTTCAAGCGGAACTTGGCCCAGTGCGCTGCGAGCAGCGGTTGAGAAAGCATCGCTGTCCGCGCGAACGTCGTTTTGGTCGTCGGTCACGTTTTCTGAGCGCCGAAAATGGAGTGTCTTCTTCCTTATTCTTTCCCTCAGCTTGATTAGGACTTCTTTGTAGTAGTGTCTGATTCACCATTTGACCCTGAGGCATCCATTTAGTCATGATAATACCCCTGATATCGAAAAAAAAATTATGAGCATTGTCTACAATTTCGACTTGCTCATTCGTGTTTTTTTTCTTGGCGATGTGGGAGTCTTCCACTGCATGGATTGACGCTTAGTCTTGGGGTCATACTAAAAAAATCCATGTTTCATCACATGAGATGACACGTGTTAGCAAGTCAGGTTCTGCTTTGAGTCGTTTCATGACGTCACAGGAAATGGTCTTTCGAATGCCTTTTTGTTCCTGAGAGAGGTTTTTCGGGACAATTTTTGCACAAACTTATGTCATGCTTAAATTGTCATGCAAAATTTATCTTTCTGTCTCTTTGTTAATGTTCGTCATGTCTGCGATCATCCGAATGCTCAGACGTATGTCTTTCCGCGCAAGTTCATTAATTTTTTGAACATTTTTCTCCGTTCTTGAACGCAAAGGGCGGCCGGGTCGTTCATCATTTTCAACCTCCTCCCTACCTTCTGAAAATCGTTTGTGCTATTCGAAAACTCGCGCACGTGACATAGCATTAACACCATACGCCTCTTTTAACATTACACATCATTCCGTCGTTTTTTTTAGTTTTTATTTCATCAGAAATTTGATGTTAATGCGCTGCTCAACTTTACTGTTCATCATGATTCCGGCACTACTCTTCATGCAAGCCTAAAAAAAAAAAAAAAAAAAAAAAAAAAAAAAAAAAAAAAAAAAAAAGCTTTCAGGATTATGAAACAAACAGTGACTGCTTATGAAGGTTCAAGATCAACAGCACATCATTAGCTACCTCCCCTTACGATCCTGCGCTACAGGAGATGGGCAGTCTCGTTATTTAATTGCCACACCTCGTATTTCTATAGTTAAAAATTAGTTGAAAATTGTTTTTTCTTTAGCTAAATTAAACTCACTTTGCTGCTCGCTATCTTTAAAAAAAAAAAAAATAGTTTGTTACTTTACAATTTTTACTCCACCTTCACCTTCTTACAGCCAAAAACTGACTACCTTTTTTCACAGTGGGATACAAATTTTAATGCTACTTTTTTCATACTCACTTTGTCTAACACTGTTTTCTGAACGTAGTCAACTGCTACATTGTTGAGCCTCTTTTGGGTCATTGTTGACCTAAGGTAATTGAAATATTGAAGGGGACGAAAAGTCGAAAACCATTTTCCAAATGTTGGGGGTGGGAACGTTTCCGGTGGGATTAACTCCCGTGTTTACACTTAACTTGCAATGTATGATTAATATCAGGACATGTGTACTTTTACGTAGTAAGCGTTTCGTTGTAAGGCATGTTAATCTGAAAAAGGATATATTAAGTATTTGTGGGGGTTCGAAATAATTGTGAAGTATATGCGAAAAGTATACACCTATCATACGACAATTTTATTTACAAGAAACTGAACTTGAAGTAACAGAAAAGAACTAAAGTTAATAATACAGTATAAAAGAAAATAAAGGTAATATAAAAAGAGGGATAAAGTTAACGGGATATATTTAACTATTGCGCAATCTTCTCACCATGATGATACAAGAAACTCAAAGGAAAAGAAAAAATGTTAGTAGTCTATAATCAGATGGTAAATAATTTAAATCTACATTCTAAGTTACTAATTTAAAGCCTAAATCTAGAGTGCTCATACTAATGCATATGTTAAGGGCTACATCGAGAAAAATCTGTTGTCCGTACAGCGGCATATTGTACAAATGTACGGAATCCTTATGTTCACTACGGAAATCTGTACGTAAATCATACGTTATCCATATACTACATAGATACTGTCTTTTCCCCGCTTAGATGTTACATCATGTCGCTGCAGGATGTCTGACCTAACAGTCTTTCGTATATTATATAGTATATGTATACTATGTTAGGCCTACATAGACCCCCTATGTCTGTGAGATCCTTACCACCTATACACAGTTCTCTAAGGGCGGATCCAGGACAGACTACTGGGGGGGGGGCGGTGTGTTGTAATACTGCCACTTAGAGCTACTTTTAAGAGCTCCAAACTCTGGGATTGGTTTTATTTACATATAAAATAAAAAAGTTTCCTCCTCTGTGGAGGGGGGTTAGCGACCGCGGATCCGCCCCTGATTCTATCTTTCATACAGAAAGTACGTATAGATAGAACACTTATACGGAAAGTATTATAAAACATACGTTATATTTTCAGTTATACGTTTGCTGCAGCACCTATAGTCGTACATTAGGTCCAAACACTACAGGATTTACGCATGTAACCTATGTTTCTACATACGCCACATAGTTATTCTCTGTGTAAACAAGCAAGACGCTTCTCGTGTATTTTTTTTCTAAATCTACACCAACTACTAAGAAATAATCTAAATAAATAAGCATTACAGATAAGACATTCGAATTCTGCTACCAGTACTACACTAATGGCTATCTACCTACAGGAAACCAAAACTACTTAAAATGCTTGAAGCCGCTACCTGCGTCTACACTATCGGAAAGAAAATTACATTAGAGGATGCAGGCCCGAAACCAGCTACAGAGGTTTGGGGGGCTAAGAATATGTTAAGGGGGACAAGTCATTAAAAATTATCTTACAAATATCTAATTATTTTTGTATTAATAATAGCATTTTGCATTGAAGTCTGAGAACTCACGAAATATTTAGGGGACCAGACCCCTAAGCCCCCCCCTCTGGTTGCAGGCCTGCGTGGATGAGGAGACGCGTTATCGAATGTCAAATTTCGCTACTGAACATGATTACCACTTACTCTGTTATATATAGGCAACATTTAGGAGGTGATTCCTGACACCAAGATAAGACTAAAAGTATAGATCATCCTGGGTGCACAAATACTTCCTTTCGGAGTTATAGGTTGTTAAAAACATGGATAAATGAATTTTAAAGATCCATAGCTCCAAAAGTATGGAATCTACTCTAGTCGGGTCAAGACTTCACTTAAGAAGTAGTATGTGCCCTATCCAAATATCCATGTTTCAGAATCCTGCAGTACTTCAACAGTTTTTACAGAGGTAGTTGGTAAGTACTTCAAATGATATACCCTTTGCCAAACTTCCTCTACAAAAATTGCTTCGTGAGTACCTTAGGATTCTGAAATATGGATTTTTGGATAGAACACAGTAGTAGGGGCCCCGTTATATCCAGCCGAGTCAGCAAATTTTTCTCGATTCTGATTGGTTGACAGAGGTCACGTGATCCTAGGCCTCGCCCACGCGGAAAATTTAAATTTAACCACGTCTCTAGGTCACGTGGTATGACGTTATGAGTGACCTAGGGGCGTGGTTAATTACGATAGGTCCCATAGTTTTGGAACTACGAGCCTTTTAAAGTTCATTTTTTTGTTTTCGGCAACCTATAACTCCGAAAGGAAGCATTTGTGCACCCAGGTTGGTCTATACTTTGTCTTATTTTGGTGTCAGGAATCACCTCCCAAACGTTGTCGGTGTTGTTTTGAAAATCTAATATATATATATATATATATATATATATATATATATATATATATATATATATATATATATATATATATATATATATATATATAATATTTTGGACCGTAATATGAATATACTCGGAATCTTGGAGTTTTATTATGATTCTCCATAAGCTTATTAAGTGATAGTTCAAAAGATAAGTCACAATTGAATGTTCTATGATGTGTTGGAAACCGAAACCCATTCTTTCGCAAGAATAGTTGTGTTATTGGGTTATAAACAGTGGTGTTTTTCAAATGATTTAACAACCGGTTCTATCATCAGTATAGTAAGTTGATTTAGTATTGATATTATTATTTGATTATATTATTATTATTATTATTGATATTAGTAACAGTGATTAGAAATAAGTCATATGGCATCTTTATATTGATCATTTGTATTGATTTAAAAAAAATCCTGCAGAATTACTTTTTTTATTATTAATACTGGATCTATATAATATATATATATATATATATATATATATATATATATATATATATATATAATATGCAATGCTTTTAACAACGATCGGGGAACCTAATAAATTTTAACAACCGATTCAAGCGAAGCCAGTGCGAACCGACTGAATGATACCACTAATATGCAGAAATCTCTAGTTTTAAACTTACATCCAGTGGCCCCGCGTTGCGTAGTCGCTAACTTTCTCGTCTTTAGAACGGGGGAGGCGAGGCGCGGTGGCTCAGTGGTAGAGCGTTCACCTCCGGCGCTTGAGGTCCCTGGTTTGATCCCAGCTCGCGCCGTGTGGACCGTGCTCGTGGGTTTTCTCGGGTTTCTCCCGTTTCCTCCCATTTTCTTCATTCCATCATTTTACTCATCTCTGATCATTACCGTCTCTTTTAGCCTAAGAGTGGGACGTAAAACTTAAATATTTCATTTCATTTTCGTCTTTAGTATGAGCGGTCCCGGTGGGGACGGTCGAAAAAAGTGTGAAAACTTTTCTATATCTGGCATCCTGAGTGAGATTTTGTTCATTCACACCAGGCAAATGCCGGGATGGTACCTAATTTATAGGGCCCAGGCCATTTCCTTCTTCCCTTTCCTCGGATTGTATGATCGCCGAGGGACATCATAACCTAATACGTGACCATAGATGCGAAAAGCCCAGAAATCTAATTCCTAATCCTAATCAAATTTTATGTCCGCAAGTAAGAAATGCCGCTGGTCTTCAGCTGAATGTGACAAGGTGTGAAGCTGAAGTAAAAGCAAGGAAAGGAAAGCAAAGGATGTACTTAAGAAAAAGGAAAAATTATGTTTTGCTGCTCTATGAAAATGAATTAAAAGTTAAGAACTAGTCATAGTAAAATGAACGCAACCGTAGCTTGAAATGAAATTGTTGTAGGAGGACAGTAATTGGAATACAATTTCCATCTCTGTCTCAAGCTGCGAGAACATTAGCTGTAAGAAACAGCCGGATGAGAATGTAAACAAAAGATGAGACGACTCTCCTCTAAAATACAAAAAGAAGAAAAAGAAGTCAAAGACCTTCAATATTCAACAAAGGGAATCATCATCGTCAACATTGTGGCCACTAACGACAAATTTTGTCTGCACAGTGGACGATGTTCCGTTTGTTTCTCTTTTTTGGTTAAGCCCTTGTACTTCGCTTTGTCTGTTTGTATGTCTTGTGTAAGCTTGAAACAGATCTATTGACAGAAGCACCTGTGTCAACGAACACACAGCTACCAAAAAGTAAAAGAAAAAGGGTCTTCGGGGACATCTTTTGCATACATATTACTCTTCTCTTTTGTTCTTGGCTGATGCTGTAGTCGCATCCGTCCATAAAGTCCAGCAATTAACTTAAAGCTACTATTAGTACAGTAGGAAGCATTTTCAATGTTAAAACATTGTTATAATTAGATGTCTATTTCTGAAGTAAAGGAGGATCAAATATATTATACTAGCAGAATGTCCGTTCGTTGCACGGGGAGAATGATGTTTCATTTTGGATACAAAGGGCACCAAAACTGTCACCAATCAACTTAGGAACCCAAAAAACTATGAATTCGACACTAATATAGGTCGTTTTCAATTATTTTTACATGTTATCATCTCCCCTTAGGAGTATTAATGGGGGCTGAATTTGGATTTAAACGGCATCGGAAATGTCACTGTTCGTCTCAGCAACCCAGAAAACTATGGATTAGACACTAATATCGATCATTTTCAATCATTTTGTAATATCTCCCCCTCCTCTTTCTCCAAGTTTCGGGCCTGAATTTGGATTTAAACGGTATCGGAAATGTCACTGTTCATCTCAGCAACCCAGAAAGTTTTGGGTTAGGCACTTATATCGGTCATTTTCGATCATATATATATATATATATATATATATATATATATAATGTCCCCCTTCCCCTCTCTAAGTTGCTCCGTCGAAGTGAAATTTAAAAAATAATCCCAGGCCCGAACCTCATCTACAGGGCCGGATTTAGGGAAGTGCAAAGGTGCACGTGCAACCCCTCCTCCTTTGTTGTAAACATACACTATCTAAAAACAGAAGTTAGCAGTGAAAATATCAACACTTTCCGAAACTTGTTGCCATCATGTTTCCGTTTGGGGTTAAAATAAAGCAGAGTTTTGCGAAGGCAATAGTTTAAGTCGATTTCCAAAAGTTTGAAGTAAAAGGATTTTGTCAAGTAGGCAAGAAAACAGAAGCCAGGAGGAGAGAAGAACATTCTTTCCTACATTAACACTTGCGATCCTCTTTAAAATACTTTTCTCAGTTCTATGCATCAGTGTTGTCAGGGATAAAGAATATTGTCACATGTCACTTTGAAGAGTTTCAGTGTGATTGGTTATTTTGGTATCTAGGTAGTTACTGTTGCACTCCCCCTCACAAGTCAGACAATCCCTGTTCATCTATGTTAAAAATTTGATCGAGATCGGTTGGGTGGTTTAAGAGTTATTAAGTAGCAAATACAGTTACTTTCATTTGCACATATAGTGTTAGTGGGAAATAGTGCTTCTTGATTGTTGTAAGCAGGTATTAAACCTGTATTATCCCTGTTGCTTACAAGCAAAATCGCTTTCTATTTAGTTATATGTACGAATGATAACTTCAGGTCATCCGTTAATTGGCATGATTGCTTTCAAATCTGTGATGCTAACCTGGAACCTTATAAAATCCCATCTTGAAAGTCAGAAATTCCCATTTTGCTCTTAAATTTTCCACGTGCTATACTAATTGAACATTTTTCAAAATTTAATAAAATATGAATTTGTTTTTCAAAATTTATAAAATATGAAAATTGAAAATAATAATTCTATATTATTTACTTTCTTTAATATTTAAGTAAATTATTCGTAAATTTCGATTTTCTAAACAATTCCTAATAAGGATTTTTCCTTCATTAAAAGAGTTGAGTTGATTTTGAGTTTAACGTCCCTTTTCAGCAGCGAGGCTATATGAGACGTGGACCTACTGATTAACGTGGAATCCGAACCACATGATTCCTTCATTAAAAGAGATGTACCCACACAGCACACCGACGTCCAATGTACATCCATTTAACGTCCGGGCAATGATTTACGGGATGTCCAGTGGACGTGTGGTTTTGGTCCATACAACGTCTAGTGGATGTACACGGGAGAGTACAGGTGGCACAGTTGCCGTGCATCTACTGGACGTCCAGAACGTACATATTATGTCCATTTCTGGTACCAAAACGAACTAATTATGGACGCAGAGACGCCCAATGGACGTGTTCTTTTGGTCCATACGACGTCCACTGGATATACACAAGATGTTAATTTGGGACAGTTGCCATGCATTTCCTGGACGTCCATTCGGAGCTAAAATGGACCTATTATGGACTTCAAACTGATGTAGAGGATGTCCATATGTGGATATCATGGGAACCTGAACGTACAAATTGTGACTATTTTTGGTTCCTACACGGACCAATTATGGCCTTTCACTGAATGTTCTAAAGGACTGCCACAGAAGAATTATTCACTTAAAGCCCGATACAGAAGCCATACTATCTGGAATCAATCTATTTTTAACATAGGTTAAATTTTATCATATCAAAGTGACATTTAAATAAGCCATCTTCCATCAATTTTTACTATCAGTCAACAAATACGCACGTCAACATTTATACTATAAAGTTTTATGAGCAAAAAAAAAAAAAAAAAAAAAAAAAAAAAACAATGATAAATATTTTTAATACGTTTAATATTTCGCACCTTTCCAGTCAAAATTCTTGTTCTGTGTTCCACGAAAATAATTGGTTTTCGATTTTTATCTACTGAAAGGTCAAACTACTTGAAGATTCGGTATCAATAGCAAATCTAGTTCCAATTTTACATGAATTAATCCTTCCTTACAATAATGCATCCTTATCTCCCGAAAATGAGAACTCAAAATATACTTAACAAAGTAAAGTATCCTGCCCATACGCTTTAGTTAATACAATTTGTTGATTTAAAAAGCTTCAAACCTGCATCCTCTTCCACTCTTTGTAGATGCATAGAAAGATATCACAAACCGAAACCTCCCTCGATTCACTCTAAAGTTTCAAATTCATTTGGAAATATCAGTTCTCCCTTTTCCTTAGTATTGAGAACAGACAAGACAGCCACGCTTCACTTCTCATATTGAAACAAATGATGACCAAAATTTTTTAACACTATCCCCCCCCCCCCCTTTTTTTTTTTTTTTTTTTTTTTTTTTTTGCATATTATCAAACTCATAGGAGAAACATTAACTTCAATCAAAACATGCCATCCATTAATGGCCGAGAACGTTACAAATTATTGAACTTATATACATTAAAGAATAAGAAAGGCGTAACATAGAAAGAAACGAATAACATAACAATATACTTTATTGGATTACCTCTAATTACATATACTGCTCCACAATATTTGTCTTTTTAATATATTGAATAAGATTGTAATACGATTTTCTTTCGCATCTCAATTATATTAAAAGTTTCGTATACATGTTTTATTCTTGATTATGAAATGTATTATAAACGCATAATATTGCTACTAAAATAAATATTTTTTAAAAGCAAGTGAATTTTAACCTTCTCACTGATATATCATGAGATTCTTTTTTCGTGCGCTCCATTTTTCTTTTTTCTGAAATTAAGAAAATGGGAAAATTAATTCTAGGTATAATCAACATCACAACGATCAAAATTAAAATCAGATTATGAGGTTGCTATTAAGTAAGGTTCTTTAACTTTAAAGAGTAAAAATTACATGACGAATTCAACTTGGGACCTTTTGGCTTTAAACTATACAAACGGGACTCAAAGGTATACAAAGTTAAAATTCCAAATTCCAAATTGAACTACAAATTACAAAAATGAGCTCCTCCGTGGCTAAGCGGTTAGCATACGCGCCTTTGGCGTGGGAGACCCGGGTTCGATTCCCGGCGGGAGCCCACGTGGTTCGGATTCCACGTTAATCAGTAGGTCCACGTCTCATATAGCCTCGCTGCTGAAACGGACGTTAAACTAAAAATAATCAATACAAATTACAAAATGTATTATTAGCGGCAGTTTCAAGTTTCTGAAAATCTACTTTTTTTTCTTGCAGCCTTGGGCCACAAAATGTATTTCCTTTTCATACTTTATTCTGTTCAAGCACAATACAATGAATCTCAAATTTGAAGTTTAACTCCCAAAAGTCGTTCCATCTAAGAAACAGGCTTTCTCATTCCATTGTAAGATCGAAGAATGTTAAAGGTTTTCCGATTTTCTAAAATATCGGAAAAAAATATATACTGTAAGTACGAATATATCCCCACCTTTCCGAAATAATATATATACAGGTGGCGGCAGTGCGAAGCTCAACAGTGGCGTTCTGTTTCCAAAGCTTAACCCTTTTAGGCTTTATAGTAACTTCTGTTACTACGGCGTAGTATCGTATTTGATCGCTTATTTAGGTTCTATAACAAATATTTAAGCCGTTTTTTTTTATTGGTCAAGTCTAGGATGGACCAAAGAACACCCCAGATGCGTTTTAAAACCGGATGGTGAACTTGGCGACGCCAAGTGGGGACGGAGGGGCGTGAAATTTTTCATAAAACAAATTTTAGAAATTTTTCACGCCTTTAATTTTCAAGATATCAGATTGAAACTTTGCATACTGATTGCGTGCACCATTAGGTATTCTCATTCTTTTTGAAATCCCTATGTGAAACCAGGGTTGAGTACGAGGGGCTCAAGTGTTTTTCGGAGGGGTCCGAAGCGGTGAGTTTTTCTGAAAAATTTCCGATTGTCTCGATTGTTCCGGTTGATGTGTACGATACGGACATGTAGTGGTACTGTTAGAAAGAGCTCGTTATACTGAAGAAAATGACGTTTGAACCATGACTGTACCCAGGCCCGGGCCAGAAGGGCGAAAAATTTCGATTTCTTTTTTCCAAAAAATCTCCGTTTTTTTTTTTTTTTTTTTTCGTTTCTAGTGTATAATACGGACAAGCGAATGATACCATTGGAAAGTATCCTCCATCCTTAAGAAACAAGGTATGAACCTTGATCCTACGACAGATATTAAGGAAGCAGTAGTTGTTTGAGTGAAAGTCTCAGGTTAACTCAAAAAATGGAAATCCTAAAAGGTTTAAACATTTCTATGTATTTATTTATAGTTTCGTATCTTAATCTACTACTTATGTAGCATGAATACAAATGAATATCAAGCTGTTCGGTGAAACTATCATTTTTCTTTTCAAAAGTTTTGTTAAACACTGAGTAAACACCCTGATATTTTTAAAAAATTAAATTAAACGGGTAACTGTAAGCAAGTATACTATTACTTCAATACAACACAGCTTCTTGGTATCGTAAAGTTTGTTGCCAGAGTACATTAAACTTCAGTTTCTATTCTGTACGTTATCTTGTTCGTCTACCTTATGTTTTACGCAATCCATTAAAACAACCGTAATATCATTTTACTACTTTGGAAATTTGTTGAATTTTATAACTTAAAACTATACTTGCTCAATATATCATAACTAACTTTTGTTCTCTTCCCTCCTGTCTCTCCTTCGTTCGTCGCAGCCGCTTCTGAATTATCGTCTCCACTTTTTCTCTGTAACTGTCCCGCAAGCTTTTTCTACGGATTCTGTGGAAAGAAGAATAGGTGTTATACTTGAGTCTGTGTGTATTATTTTGACATTCTAACATCTGCAAATCTATGAGATCTAAACTAGTTATAACCAGAAAATGTAAAAACAGCAACTAAAGAATTTTGCAGCAATTAACGTAATCATGCCTGTTTGCCTCTAACCAGGGCCGTAACTTGTGGGGGCAGGGAGGGCAACTGCCCCTCCAGGGAAGCTTCCCGCCGTTCGAGGGGGCCTACTTTAAGACAGTTTTGTATTCCATATACTGTAATACATATAATTATAAATGTAGCATCAAACAGGTTCACTACATTACATACACAAAACAGCACACAACAGGTAGATAAAACAAAAATGTGTCATGGACCCACTTCAGTAAAAAATGTCTATATTATTAAGTGCCCCAGAAATCTTTATTCTTATGGCTTTGACATTTGTAAATATTGTCCCTTTAGTTAATTTTTCATGTACGGAATGGGCCCTGCAGAGAGCTGGAGGGCCCACAAAGAGTAAGAGAAAGATGGAAAGACGAGATCTATTGTCGAATTTTGTGGGGAATCCAAAACAATATTTTGGAGGGGGCTCAAATATTAATGTTTCCCCCCCCAAAAAAATCTAAGTTACGGCGCTGCCTCTAACTTTAATTTAGAGCAAGACATAATATATTATATGTAATTGAAAGGAAAAATGTTATAAGGTAGATATTTGTAATCGACTTCAAAAATGTTATCTATCTAACATTGAGCCCATTTACTACGAACATATATTTATCGCACATTAAATGTGCAACATAAAAATTGTACCTTTTTTTTTTTTTAAGGAGATAAACATGTTTGAGTCATTGCACGTCAAATTATTACACTACAGCCCATTTTCAACCCGACCCTTTTCTTTCAAGTAAATTTTATTTCCGTGTTATCCTGGATAAAAAATTCATTAACTGTCTTAGAAGAAATTATGAAATCAATTACAATTTTATCTACGTCCATTATAGCTTACAATTTAGCCTTTAAATATTAAGACTAAAACCAAATTGATGATGCAATATTTTTGACAATTTTTTATATTTCAGACGCGTGTCTCTGGTAACATGCTACACGTATGAACCTAACACTGCATTTCTACTAGGACAGTACTGCAAATGCCATTTAATTCTGGAGATGGTGTGCTATGGACTTACAAAACTTACAACCATCTGTTGACTTAAACCGAAACAATTAGACATAGACCCCAAAAACGTATGGTCCCCTCAATACAGACCGATTATACTATCCTCAAACCAGCTATAAGTCTGTGACCAAGCAGAGATACGAAGGAGGACCACCGTTAGAAAGTTCCCCCTTAGTAACTGCGTCTTAGTTATTTCGTCTCCGCTAGACGACCTTCAGAATTGGAATTTACAAACAAATTCTATATAACAAACAAACTTTGTTACCACCAAAAGTTGGTTAAAAAGCAAAGATAATAGAAAGGAAAATTTAAAAAGAAAAATCCAGTTTAAGAAAATTTAAATAATAGAAATTACTCTAATCAAAAGGTGAACTAAGTAAATAGGAATAAATTACATGTCCGAAGGAAAGCTTAAAATTAAATCGGATAGTTATTAGTACAAGTCCATCGATGATGGAAAATAACGTTAAACTTTCTTACTGTGAGCTCACACACATGTCCCTCCACATCACACCGCTCTGCCTCGAAGGAACCATGACAAACGCCATGAAGTATACAAGGAGATGAAAATTTCCTCTCACACGAAGACAAAGTAGGAAGAAAGTACTTAATTCGAATGAAAATAAAGTACAACAAAAAAACTGAAAAATACCGAAATAATGAAAAAAAAACATAGGATGTGTTAACCTGTATTACTTTTTCCCTACTAAATCTTCCTCGTTATTGGAAATATTGTAAATATATAATATAATAACGTTACTAAATAATATATGGACGTATTTATGAAGTTTCGCAAGATATCAATACGCATAGATGTCATTACACTATTCGTCTTCACTTACACGCCGAATTGCGACTAATCTCCACTCAACCTCATCTAGTCCATATACCTTTTACGCCGAAACTTTAAAACTGAAAATTTCTATAGTTACATTGTACGTGTTAATCCAACCCCGATATTCGAAGAAAAGACGCTTCTACATCTACTCCCAGCTTCTAGAAATCTGAGAGCTAAAATCTTGAACCAATGACATTTCTTCTATCCACCTGTGGCAGATGTGACGAAGAAAAAAATATCACTGCTAGCATTTGCTAGTAATTATTTCAACTTAATAAATATAGAGGATACAGTAAATAATAAACTTTACTATTATGATCCCCCCCCCAAAAAAAATGATGCTATAGACCTTTTACGTTTATTTATTAACTGACATTTCTGTTTCTTGGCAAAGCGCTGATACTTAAATACACGATAAAAAATCTATACGGAAAAGGGGGAGGGTATGAAAAGAGTTTCTCTCTCTCTCTAATCATTGTAACGATAAGTTACACACTGAATTATTGAAAAGCGGGAGCGTTTCAGGCAGAACAGAGAAAAAATAACTCAGGGGAAAAAATAAATAAATAAAAATAAAAAAAATAAAATAAAATAAAAAAACAAGTACATAGAAATACACAATTTGGCGACTACTTTCATTTGAGTGTCTATGATCCAGCATCTTCAGTTTTTATTGTGCAGTATTTTCAGTACTTATATTACAATATCTGCAGATATGTTTAAGTAGATAAACACTGCATCTAAAAGTTTTTAGTATATCGTATTGTGAAAGCGTATCTTCACTATAAAATAATGCCTTCAGTTGACTTGAAGAATTCTCACTTTACGAAACGATGGCTCAGTGGTAGAGCGTTCACCTCTGGAGCCCCGGGTTCAAACCCTGTTCCCGTCAAGTGAACTTTGTGGTGGACAAACACCATGTGCGTGGGTTTCCTCGGGGTTGTCCCATTTCCTCCTACTTTCTTCATTCCACCATTTAATTCATTTCTCATAATCACCACCGTCTCATTTAGCGTAACAGGTATAACCGTGGAACGTAAAACTTACGAAACGACGAAACATAAGTGATTCGAAGGGGGAAGGGGAAGCAGGTGAAGAGAAGAAAGGTAAAAGAAGGAAAAGAGGTGGACTCAAGGAACTTGTGCTATTGTCGATTGGGGCCAGAGGGAGGGTTCATCTTTAAATTATTTCTTTTTTACTTTTCTTCTCCTTATTTAAATCTAACGATACACATTACTGGGTTGTGCTGTATGCAACTTCGGTAGAGACTAAGCACCGCTTGGTTAATACATGTTCACCCCATTCCTCTGAGCAGACGAGAAATGATGCGAGAAGAGCTTTTAAGCGATAACTTAGAAGTGTAAAATGTCCAAGAACTCTCATTATACTCTGAAACAAACTAGGCCTAACCTAAACTGATGTAAATGCACATAATAATGGAACAGTTATCTAGATCCTTCCCAGAACATTTCATATAGCATCAACATATTCAAGCGGCAGGGGTGCAGAACACTGACTCGCCTCCCATTCAGTTGTAATAAAACAAGAAAGTAATGTGCCCTACGGGGCTCTAACAACCCGCCTTTATCCGCTATCGCTCGCTATGTGAATTGAGGGGTTCATCCAAGCAAACGATTCCACCAAATAGAAAATTTATGGGTAAAATATGATGGGAAACACATTTCGTGAAGGAATGAAAGTGTGAATATGAGTAATTACTGTCAGTGCACACTATATTAAAATGAATTCGAGTGATAGTGGAAGTATTTTATGTGTATATGTGTTTTTCCACTATCCTCGTTTAGCGTATAACTCTCGCAGCTGAGACGCCCGCTCCCTACGGACGTACGCCACGCCCTCCCTACCGCGCCCCAGCCTTGATTCGGGAATATAGCATTCGTGCTTTTTATTGGTCACCTAGCACAAGTTGGTACACCATCATGCACTGTAGGCTTTATGCCACACACCCATATTTTTTTTATTAGGCTCAGGCCAGTCTTTCAGAACCGGTATCCGCAATGTCGTTGCTGTTGAGTTTAACGTCCCGTTCATCAGTAAGGCTATGTAAGACCTAAACTTACTGATTAACGTGGAATCCGAACCACCTGAGCTCTCGCCGGTAATCGAACTCGGGTCTCGCACGCCAACTGCTTAGCCACGAAGGAACTCACATCCGCAATGTATTTATACTTATGGTATTACTGCTGTATTGCCAGAATACGAAAATAAGAAAAGGAATATTATTTAGTTTCTCACCCAAAATACTAGATATTTGCCCTGGCTCACTTGATAATGATTATTATTCGAAATACGATGTGAACGTATGGCATAAAAGCTAGTCCATAAAACACTGACTAAGTTGTGCTACGTGGCCAGTAAAAAGCACGAATGCCATCTAACCGAGTCAAAACAGGAGAGCAGAAACAGCGTCCGTAGGGAGCAGGCGCGTCAGCGGCGATGAGTATACGCATAAACGAGGATGGTGGAAAAACAATTTCATCAAACAGTTCTTTTCATAAAATGCACGCCTTATGTGTTGCACAGCTTTGGGGGAGGTACTACATGCAATCCAAAAAAGTACCAAACTGTACTACATTAGATTATACTCGATTAGGTTTGGTTAAATGTTGCTCTTCTTTTCTGTAGCTTCAATTTGTTTACACTAGTCACAATAAACTTTTTGCCTGTTTAGTAGACCATGCCTTTCTCACTATTTCGACAACTGACACTCATTTTTGTATAACTTCATAAAACTCAATCACGATATGACACAACCTTGTCATTTACGCACTGCCTTTCCCAAAAATCATAACAAATATACCGCCAAATAGTCCCTTCCGCCCATTGGCGGATTAAACCAAACGTCTTGGAGGGGGCTCTTTGTTGTAGAGTGGGGTATGTTCCCCGAAATCCCCCCCCCAAAAAAGAAAGGTAAAACGGATTCAGGAAAAAAGGGTAAAATATATAATTGCTACGGAATTTTCACCACAATGCCCCCTCCCCCCAAACGATATTCTGTGTACAGGCCTGGTCGTGGCTATGCTTTACTAAATATTTCACTAGAAAAAATATCAGGTTAAACATTTTTTTAAAGGACGCTCATAACGTTTCTGTATTTTAGTAAAATGAATTAAACAAAAGGGAAAAAGAGCTTGGAAGTTACACTCAAAACACGCTTTTCGGTGAATACTACCCAAGACGTATCTGTCAATATAATATTGTCGCGATCTACGACAATGTCCCTATCACATTTAAAAGTGGTAGTCCCTTCAGCCGCTTTTCGCCAGAACGAGATCGCAACCAATTTTCAGTCGGTGCAATGTGGATTAAGATCGTTCTGCACTAACCACGCACGAATGCAGGGTTACAAGTTAAATTGATGTTGAGTTAAACGTCTCTTGCAGCGGCGAGGCTATATGAGACCTACTGATTAACGTGGAATCCGTACCACAGGGTTACCGGAATAAATCTATATAAACAAACCACTCATCATATCTTACCTTTTTCGCAGTTCCTATTCTCTCTTCCTTCTTCACTCGAACATAGAACTAAAAGTATTAATATTACTGAAATTTCTACGCTTCTAATCAACCACTCAATTCAAACCGGCTGAGAGTGCACTGTGCAAGGATCTGCGCATGTGCCGTCACTAACAGTTGAATGTTGTTTTCCGTACGTCCCTTTTTTATCCAGATCATGTAGGTCCGTGGACGTTTCATTCGTGGATTAAATATTGACATCCAATGGACCATCCACTGAAGTCCAGAAAATGGATATTACTTCTGAACGTAATATGGACATCCAATGGACCGTCCACTCAAGTTCAGAATGTGGATATCCATTGCCGAACGTAATATGGACCACCAATGGATGTTACGCATAAGTCAATGTACTAAAACTGGACGTTCTGGATCTAATATGTACGTCCACTGGCTGTGATGTGCTCTGTGGGTATATTAAAATTGTTGATGAAAACAGGAACATTTTGTCAGAATTTTGTATTTCCATCACGCTTTTGTCTCATAATTTTTCTATTGAATGTAAACTTCTTTCTCCAGTTATTTCATGAGGGATATTTTAGAAATTCCCTGTTTCTCGTCTCTTAGTTTTTCTTCTGTTCGTGTTTTTTTTTTTTTTTTAATTCCAGAGTACATTTTACGTTTCTTGTTTTGTCTTTTATTCACTATTTCCTGTATAAATCATTTTCGCACTAACATGTTACTTTTTAACGACAAAATTTGACAATTTGCACTGGTTTCAAGTTTATTGAAGCGTCTTTAGCCTACTTTCTGCTCATAGAGAAATTTGTTTGTCGCCGATGAAATAGGTATATGAAAAACCCCATATATGCTGCCAATTTTGACGTAAATTCCCTTTATACTCACTTGAAAAATGAATATCAGAAATCCCCCAAAATGGGATTTTTCCCACGGGTTGGCATGACTGTTTCATATAGTATTCATATACGGTGTTTTGCGAATCACTTCATTAGACAGTTGGTATAGATAGTCAAATTAGTACTGCAGAAGTTTTATTATACATGACCCTCAAAGTTTTTCTTTCTTTTCTTTTTTTTTTATATAAAGGAAATTGAACAAAATTGTTGCTGATACTCCTGAGAAATATACCTAATTATAATTGAGCAAATTACAGGCAGTGTTGCTCACTAGAACACATGATTAGCTATTTTAAGTGAATCTTGCTCGGAAATAACCTGTATTTTTGTATCCAAAATACAAAAATGCTTTCAGAATTACGAAATCGTGGACAGGAAGACATGTTTCAACCATAAAAAGACAAATATTTTTACGGGAATTTTTCAACACATCCCAGTTAAAGAGTTAATATAAAAGTACAGACCGTGTACGGTTTAAAATAGCTACCACTTAAATAAAGATAGACCAAATGTGTTTTGTCTTCAACTTCTACGAAGTCCACATAGCTCTTCGTTGGTCTAGTGGCTAGCTCGTACACCTTTGATGAGTGGTGCCGGGTTCGATTCCCGCTGGAAAAGGATAAAAATTTGAATATATTACGTTGGTTCAAATTCCATCTCAAGCTACGAGACACACTGGCTCAACTACTATATAGTAGGGTGGGGGGACACTGAACAATTTCATGTTAGAACGCTTACCTCTGGCGTGAGGATTCCCTGGTTCGATTCCCGACCAAGTTAGTTTGTGGTGGACAACATCGTAAGGCAAATGAATGATGATAGAAGAATTGGTGGAATGATTGTGGAAGGAAACTGGAGTACCCCAAGAAAAAACCCACGGATACGATGTTGTTCACCACAAGCTTACTTGACCTGGGATCGAACCACGGACATCAAACACCAGAAGTAAGCACTTTACCAGTGAGTCACTGTGTCCCCCCTTCCGGCACGTAGTCAGGATTTCGTGAAGGGGGGGGGGGTCCGTGACATGAAATATTGTTGTCATCACACCAGGGGCTCGATCATTCTAAACTATTTTACTGGAACATATATTGGTTCGTTTAGCCAGGATTTCGTGGAGGGGGGACATGGCATAAAATTCTGAAGGCTCAGGAGCACGATCAATCTAAACTACTTTACTATCAACATATATTGGTTTGTTAGGACAATAAAATGAGGATATGTTGGTAAGTATTTTAATAAACTATGAACAAATCTCGAGAAAATAATAATTAAAAAAAAGTATTGAAAAAGATTTTACAATATTTACGTCCTTCCTCTGTTCATTCAAATATAACAATTTTCCTTTCATTATCACCTCAACTATTATAAAAAGTACATATTCACTATTATGAAAAGTACACACACAATAATATATTGTAAAATATTTTACAATATCTGCGTCCCTTTCTCTGTTGAATCAAATGTTAACAGAACTTTCTTTCCACATAAATTTTTGTTTTTATTTTTCCGTCAACTACTATATAGTAGGGTGGGGGGACACTGAACAATTTCATGGTAATTTACCTTGTAAGCAAACGGTTCGCAACGAATTGAAGAAATTTTACATGGAATCGAAACCCCAATATGTTGTTCAACACTCGGTGCAAGCACTGCGCAATATCTGGTATAGAATGGATGCTACGTGCGTGGAAATGAACATGTGTGTTCTGTTCAGAGTCACCGACGATCGAGAGGTGAAACTGAACAAGGGAGAGGTGACACTGAACATTAAAAAAAGCACTAAAAATATGCAGAAATACTAAACGCATATATTTTAGGGAAGAATAATTTGCATGAATGACCTGTCCAAT
This sequence comes from Thermobia domestica, assembly GCF_964235325.1. Taxonomy (NCBI): domain Eukaryota; kingdom Metazoa; phylum Arthropoda; class Insecta; order Zygentoma; family Lepismatidae; genus Thermobia; species Thermobia domestica. The sequence continues at coordinate 149,298,909 of NC_137468.1, forward strand.
AAGAACAAAGGAAGAGATTTACTAAAGTCAAAACAAAGTCAATAATATATCCACCGTGTATTAAAACTCCTTGGGGAACGTAGACTCCATAGAACTAAGCAATGTTGACATGTGCTCATGCACTGGTTCTGCATCGTCCACAGATAAAAAGTACATTATCACCGGTTCCCACACAGACTGCGCGGTACCAATAGCTGCATCTTGAACATTGGATCCAGTTACCCATTGCAGATAACCCAGGACAGATTAATGAAAGCGCTTGCAGCATTACATCACGTAATTAACGAAACATTTTCTCCTTTCTCGGCGCATGTCACGAACACTGCATTTGAACAACCTTTGTCTGCCACAACACGCTTTGGTTTATTGTTGAAAGAAAGGTCCGTCTCTTCCACGTTGTAGATGTGTTCCAAAGAGTTGACCAAGCCAGTGCCTTCTACGATTTGATGCAGCAGATCAAAATATTCTGTGACAGCTTCCTTATTGAAACCTTTTGCTCTTGTAGGAGATAGCTGTTGCAGGGTTCGTAATAATAATTCAGGGTTTCGTTTGAGAAATAATCGAAGCCAATCTTTTCCCGCCGATTGAGTCTCCTTGTTGAAAGGATGTTTCAGTGCTTTCTTTTCAGCGTAGTAAAATGCGGCTTTTCTTACATTTTGTGGTGTTATAGGGAAAGCTTTTCCTGCCACCTTGAGCAACAAGTTTGCCATTTCGTCTTCCTCTTCTTTCCCAAACACGGGCTGACTTCCTTGTGACCTCCTACTGACATATTTCAACCGCAAGTGTAACGTGCCCTTGAGTATTTCGTATTTCTCGGCAGCCTGGCAGGGGGACAGTTTTTTAAATTTCCTCGAAGGCTTGCGGCATTGTTTGCTCATTCCATCGTTCATATTTTGTGCCATTCTTTACTCTCTTGTAGTCTCTGGGCAGCTGTAATCAAACATGAAACCCTGATAAGGCACTGTATACAAATTGTACAGTAAAATCATCATAACAGCAATACAAAACTGTGTTCAGTGTCACCCCATCAAATCTGTTCAGAGTAGCCCCACAACGCAGGTTGTCGGTTAAGTGTTCGTAATTTTTCACAGATGGCAGCACCAGTCAGCATGTAGCAGTCAGGCATGACTAAATCCCCGCCATACTTCCATGTATCAACAACGTGGTCCTGTGCTGTCTCTGATAGAAATTACACACTATATACACAAGGTCTCAAACTACAGTATGGCTATTTTATTACTTGATCCTTACATTTGTGTTTGTCTCTTTCGCTTTCCTCACCAAAACAAACGTGAGTTCCTCACGTCGCACGAATATTTAGCTCACCACACAAACGTCTTCCAATTCCACCACTTTCTACCAAACTCAAGCTGGCAGTTTCTGGAAACAAATGACAAACGTTAAATGTTCAGAGTCACCCGCCGTTCAGAGTCCCCCCACCCCACTCTATGTTCCAGGTGGCAGGTTAAAAGAGCAGCAGATTTTTTTTTTTAATAATATGTTTCATACTGCAAGGATGCGATGACGAAAAATTATGATAAAAAATGTCCACGCTATTACACAAAAGCACTTTGCTTTCGGAAGCTTGAAATCTTCCTCACTAGCAGCAGATATTCTGACAATTCCGTAACTTTTCTAGAAATTTCAAATTCCCTGACTTTTCCAAGATATCTCGCTCACCTCGCCACCATGTATTGCAAGTAATACAAATCTCCTCATAAGAAAGAGTAACCAAAAGCTTCCTGTAGCTTTTTATTTTTAACGCTGGTCCTTCTTTTTCTCATTTCATTTTGTTTCATTCTTCCTTAATTTTTTTCATTTCTGGTCTCGAAGGGGGGGGGGGGGTCCGGACTCTTCCTTGGCTACGTGCCTGCTCCCTTCAATAACTTGAAGTATCTAGAGGCAAGAGAATATGTTATTTTTCGAGATAGCTTTTGAGGGAGTTACTAGAACGGTGGGACCAATTAGAAGCCCGCAGATATTTTCTGAATTTTCATTTTCTTGAAAATTCCCATACAATGCTTGAATTTCGCATCTGGCAGGCATGTGTTTGGTATAATGCGAAAACCTGATCGGGAACTAATAGCCTCGCTATGGCGTCCCGACTAAACACCCAGTAATTAATCGAAAGCTTGATTTGCTCTGAAGACAATCAATGATGTACGAACCATGAATATAAGATAACTAAGGTAAGAAGAGCAGCTTCCTAAGGGAAAATCTAAAATTTCCTTTTAAAATCCATGATTTTTAGAACGATTAGAAGTAACATTTTATCTTCCCTCGTCTTTCCCTACTATTGTGTTTGATTCTTTATCCTTCCAGGGCAAATTGAAACGAGTTGAGCTGATTTTGAGTTTAACGTCCCTTTCAACAGCGAGGCTATATGAGACGGAACCTACTGATTAACCTGGAATTCGAGCGACATGAGCTCCCGACGGGAATCGAACCCGGGTCTCCTACGGCAAAGTGAAACGAATTTCAGAATATCTAGGAATTAGTTAAATGAATAAATAAATAAATAAATGCAAAGTTAGAAACTTTCCAGTTAGCTAGTGTTGAAAGTAGAGATAATTAATGCATTATGAATTTAAAACCTTTTCTTGTTTTGTAGATTTTCCGCTAAGTGATTTAAATTTACAAGATTAAAATTCTTTAGTCTCGCCGCCAAGAAAAAAAAAATAACGTTATTTAGGAAAATGCAGGTTCACTTCTTGTACACACTGCATGAGCTTTATATATCTGTTACTGAGACATGTTTCGACCATTTTTTTCTCTCCAACTATCTTGCGGAACGTCAATGACATTCTTGGGAGAAAAACCTTTTCCCCAAATATCGCATCCAGAGTTAAAATACAAAAATTAAAATAACGTAACGGGGAAAGAAATTGATGTAAATGGAATTTCTGTGTTCACCATTAATGTGAGGTGGCCTAATTGGTTTCGGTGATGGTTTTGTACAAGGGACCGGCATCCTTCACGCTCTCTGGCTTGTAGCCTCTCGAGATAAGCAAATCCGCCCACAGGAGCCTTGCAGCATACAAAGTGCCCACTTAACAGAGAATGAAGAGATTTTTGAGCAACCGGCGACTAGAGCGAGCTAAATAGACGTTTGCTTTATCTACGGGGAACTACCTCGTGCAAGATGCCATAAGTTGTAGATGATAAATATTCTAAGTACATGAACAACCACTATAGCCTATCCAGAAGTGGTACCTTAGAAGAAAACTAACAATCACGCAACATTCTACCTGTTTGTAACATACGTTTTTTAATATCATGAAATTAGAAAAATAAGTGACGTTCTTTCTTTTTTTTTTTTTTTTTTACCGTGTTATCAAACATATAGTAATAAAACGATAGTAATAAAACGACGTTTGCCTTAGCTAGGACCTCCACACCTGAAACATCAGGCAGGACGGTACGTTCAATACATTTCTTTATTTTTATTTTTATTTTATTTTATTTTATTTTATTTTATTTTATTTTTTTGTGTCGTTTTGGACATATTTGAGATCCAAGGTGACCAGACGTCCCGTTTTAGCCGGGACAGTCCCTTATTTTCAACCGTTGCACAGTGCGTCGAGCATATGGGAGTAATGGACAAAAATAAAACAAATCATACTGAAGCTTTTATTACATGTTTATTGTGTCGCAAGGCGTTCTTTGCTCACTTAGACTGAAGCAAAGTTGTTCTTGAAGTTATCGAACTTGACAACTGTACTGATGTAAGAAAATAATATCCCGTTCAGGGACGTAAAAAAAACTAAGTTAGACATTTACCGCCTTATGAAGAGTCATTTTGACAAATGATTAGCGTCATGCTAAACGCCCGATTTCTGCAGCAAGCATATGTAAATCGAATGCTTTAGTATGGCACTAATCACACATCAGAAGAAATCTGCATATGTGTAGTTTTGAGTCGTATGGGTTCGTGTTTACAAGAGCCGTAAAGAGGAAGGGCCTTATGCAGAGTAGTTCTGACGCGTGATTAGTGTCATACTAAAGAGTTCGACTAACATATGTTTCCTGCAGTAGTCAGGCCTTTAGTATGACGCTAAACATACGTCAAAACGACTCTGCATAAGGCCCTTCCTCTTTACGGCTCTTGTAAACACGAACCCATACGACTCAAAACTACACAACACTAAAATATAATGAAAAGCAGTGCATGAAATGACTGAAATAGTTCTAGAGTTTTTTTTTTTATTATTTATTTTAAGATCATCCAGTACCCCATTGTCTAAGTTATTAAATTCCATAGCGACGGAATTATGAAGCTGCACAGCATTAGCAGCATCAGTTTTGAAATAACTTTCCAGATCCGTATCTGTCCTCCTTTACTTTGCATGAATCTGTATCTTGGAGGAGACAATAGGGTCAGATAGAAAAAGCATATGCTTCATTAGGTCTAAATAAGTATTGAAGAGAGAAGTTATAAGATGTAGCCTAGAGTGACGGAAGACTTTGTGGAGGGCTTCTAAAGCTTCTTCCGCATAACCGACAATCCTTTAAACTATTCGTCATTTCTTGGTGTATTTACTTTCACTGAAGATTCTTTGGCAGAAAAGGTAAGCTCCTCTGCCGATTTAGTCGCTACAAGAGGATCTAAGCGCCTTTTCTTTGTTTTTATTGAACACTCAGCGAACTGTTTACTGGTTCTACCGCGAGTAGAGCAAGCTATATCGGTCTTCACGTTGCTGTGATACCGAGCAGTTATCACTGTTGAGACATAATTGGGAATTGTATATGCATGATGAAACCACTCTTTATTTTTAACTAGGAAAACCGACGAAACTCTTTGCGACATCCTCCATTTTTTTTTTTTTTTTTTTTTTTTTTTTTTTTTTTTTTTTTGCTCAAGGTCATATTAATAATTTACTAAATTTCTCTAAACTGTTGTACACATCTTCCGTGGCGTCTTCAACTTTATAACGACTACAAATAGCCTGCATAGTTTCCGTTTTCTTCCGACTAGCACTGGTGGTTGTTATCCATCTTTCAAAAATGTCCTTGTTTTTCATGGTGTTTTTCTTTCGCAATTTCACTAATTACAGTCATTATTGCGGACACTTGCACACACACTATTGCTGAATCCAAAGGAAATCATTAAAGGAAGATATTCCTGCAGAGATCTCAAGACATGTTTAGGCTTTTTTGAGATATTCCAAATATACCAGTAAAAAATGATTACCAATCGTTCGTCGTAAAGGAAAGAACGCACCTGTGCTATAACTGCCCACTAGTGACAAAAGGTCTCAACTTTCGCTTTGGTCTAAAACACAGTGCGATCGCTGTGGAGATAATGACTCAAGTCGGTCTAGTATAGTAGTTATGCATGCGAATTGTTATCTGTAAGAGTGTCATCTCGACTCGGGTCGGTCTAGTGTGGTAACTTTACGCAGACCCTCTGTAGGCTGACGGGTTGTCATCAATTTTTGGCTGCGGATTTATGTCTTGTGAATCATTTGTGCTTCAATCCGTGCTATTTGCAAGTTCGAAGAAAATTGTTTCTTTTCTCATTTTTGTCCATTGGTCGACGCACTGTGCGTTGTACCATTTTTTCTGATTCTCAAACGAGACGCCTAAATGTCCTGTTTTTAAGCAAACATGACCCAGGTGTCCCGTAATTATTATTCAAAATATAAATGGTCAATGCTAATTCTACACTCTTCCGTACCAACACTCATTGGGAAGGTTCAGCCGTGCCTAGAACTTCTGAATACTCAAATGAGAATTGAGTGTTCTGTGGTTCAAGTGGGAATTGAGTGGGAATTCTGAGTGTTGAAGTAGTTAAAAGTATTTTTGGGTAGTACTTAAGTTAGAAACGCTGTGTTATCATTCTTACTTCTGTATTTTGTAAATTGAAAACACTGCTGAGTCCCAAAATGCAATGTGGAAGTCACTCCCCCTTCCCCGTCGCCCGATTCGTATGCGTCCCGTTTTTGAAAGTAACAGTTCTGGTCACCTTGTTGAGATCTCTATGTGAAACTCGTTTCAGAGTTTGAAAGATTTATGTCCAGATATTGTAAAGGGTGACTAATATAGAACGACCAGGGTGTCTATCGGTCACGAAAGTCACGAAATCAGAAAACGGTCATGAACGTCAACAAAAAGTCACGAAATTTGGCTTTTGGGTATGATTTTTTTTATCTGTATAAATATAAGTAGAGACTCGAAAATTTTGTTCTATAAAAGGTAAAAAATTACCACCAAAAATGTCTATGATCGGCTTTAGACACTACCAAATCGCAAGCAAAACATGCTACTATTGCATACATGAAAACTCGTGCTAATTCGCACCCAAATTCGCAATTGAGAATGTTATGAAATTTTATGGTTTGGTAAAGAAAATTTCACGAAAAAGTCATGAAATTTCATTTTAGAATTTTAGTGGACACCCTGACAACGCAACTTTTGAAATACCCGCATGATCTTAGTACTTTCGAGAGCAATTAATGGTTGGAACTATTAGAAAGGCAAAAATGTGTATACTTAAATTTAATTCTTGGTATTCCTTTAATTTTAACTATTTTAACTTAGTTTGAAACGCACTGATTGCGTTCATCAGAGTACTATTAATTTGGGGAATTCTTGTACAATAATTGTGGAATTACACCACAATACTGTATCATTTGTATATAAATGATTATTATTATTATTATTATTATTATTATTATTATTATTATTATTATTATTATTATTTAGTTTAATATCCCAATCATGCTGGCTGGAAGAAACGGTGATGAGAATCATGAACGAAATAGTAGAATAAAGAAAGAGGAAATAGGAGAATCCCGAGAAAACCAACGCACACGGTGTTTGCTCAGCACGAGATCCACTTGGCGGGAGCTAGGATTGAACCAGGATATCACAAGAGAAGAGCGCTCTATCGCTGATTCCCCGCGACTTATTGGTATAAAATAGATATTTTTGTAAATACTCGATGTTTAGTTATCAACCGCACTCTACTGAAAGAACTATGCAGGGTGTTTCAAAACAACTCCGACAACGTTTGGAAAGTGATTCCTGACACGAACATAAGACAAAAAGTACAGACCAACCTGGGTGCACAAATGCTTCCTTTCGGAGTTATAGGCTGCCGAAAACATGAAAAAATGAACTTTAAAGATCTATAGCTCCAAAACTATGGAACCTACCGTAGTCGGTTCAAGATTTTACTTAGGAACTAATATGTTCGCTATCCAAAAATACGTGGGGCCGCGGTGGCTCAGTGGTAGAGCGTTCACCTCTGGTGCATGGGGTCCCGGGTTCAAACCCTGCTCCCGCCAAGTGAACTTTGTGGTGAACAAACACCGTGTGCGTGGGTTTTCTCGGGGCTCTCCCGTTTCCTCCCACTTTCTTCATTTCACCATTTCATTCATTTCTCATAATCACCGTCTCCTTTAGCCTAACCGGCATAATCGTGGGACGTAGAACTCAAAGATTTCATTTCATTTTTTTATATGCTGGTAGCCAAACTCCCTGTAAAAAATTGTTGCAGGAGTACCGCAAGACTCTTAAACATGTATTTTTAGATAGCGTACATATTAGTTCCTAAGATAAGTTTTGACCTGACTACGGTAGGTCCCATACGCTTGGAGCTATGGAGCGTTAAAGTTCACGTTTTCGGCAACTCCAACAAGCAGCATTTGTGCATTCATGTTGGTCTATACTTTTTGTCTTATCTTCGTGTCAGGAATCACCTTCCAAAGGTTGTCGGTGTTGTTTTGAAACATCCTGTATATTTTATTGCATTTTCTTTGCAGTTGAAACTCGAAACTCAGTTTCTATTTTTTGTCCAGTCTATTTACCTTAAGATATACTGTACTTTCTACTTTTGATGCAATTTTATTGACTTGTTTACAGAACGCCAGAAAAAAAAATGTTTTTCATGTGACTGATATACATGAAGTAATAGAAACCAACGTTATCAGTTATTGACTATTGGAACTTTCCATCACATTTTGCTCTTCCCAGCACCTGGATTAATGCCAGATAATGACCTCTAAGCGGAAGACGACATTAGTAACCTGACTTCATTAATCCCCAGCCTAATTCTCGTGTTTTGCTTCACGCTACGACAGTCTTCACTCCATCCAACATCGGCGACGCCTGGGCGCCTAGTTTTCAGGTCGGTTTACTCTCACCGAGCCATGAACAAATGCTCCCTCCTTCAACATTTGTGATTTTTTTTTCCCCCTGATTCTCATATTCATTTATATTGAAGCACAGTTTCGCTCCACTCATTTCACAGTATTTCCCAATTGGAACTTTACCATCCAAGTAGAGGACTTTTTACCTTGCTCACTTATTAAGAATGAGATTGGTTTTTGGACTAATATTAACACAGGTGCAGGTGTTGGGATTCGTTCATCTGTAGCAATTGGCAGTCATGTACAACTGAACCTGTCTTCATGATTAGTGATAGCTTTTGCTAAGATTTACGTTTCACGGTTTGTGTAAATATCACACTTGGTACGAACAGGATCATTTCAAATGGAGATACAGCAGTCTATGTCCCTTGAAATCGACTCCTTTCACACGAAGATAGAAAGTAGCATATTTTTCATTCTGTTTTATGCATCATATTTCTTTTTCATACTTTATTTCTAGTTGCTTGTTAACTGTAAATGTTTACTCTTTTTATTGAAAAGTGAAAATAAAGTTGCATATTCATCATTTGAACAGTCACAAATAGATTCTAATCAGTTAATGCTTTACTTCGTTATGAATGCTTTAATCATACCTAGGTTCAGGAGACTAAGGCTGCCTTCACACTAGGATCTTGTGAGCCGCTCATGTGAACCTGTAGTGTGAAGGCATTGAATACTTCTAAGCAAGGGCGCCGATCCTGGGGGCCAGGGGTTCCGGGCCCCCTAAAGCTCATGTAGGCTCCTATTGAATTTATGAATATACAGTATTTGGCATAATTTGAATGAAATTTGTCTTATTATCCTCATATATATAACTTCTGCATTTGAATGGGCCCCCAAATTTACAGAGAAATCGGCGCCCTTGTTTCTGAGCTGCTCAAAAGTACCATCTGAGCCGTGATACCAAAATGGCAGCCATGCTAGAGCCAGAAGAAGCTGCAGCTTTAATCTTGGCGATAAATTGCATGAAAAAGGGAAAATAAGATATAGAGCAATCAGTGGCGGCTTTAGCTGGTAGGCCGGGTAGGCACCAGCCTACCCAAAAATTTTGTTATACGTATATGTAAGCGCTAAAGGATACAATAAAGAGTGAATATATTTTTCACTATTTATATTAATGGTGGATAATTATTTAATAAATAGCACCCACCACTAGTGTAAAAGTAATTTCCTACTGTCAATAATAAGTCAAATGTGTATATGTATTCATAAGCGAGGGAGCGGCCCTACCCAAAATTAAAATCCTAAAGCCACCCTTGTGTGGATTCATCCTTTAAATCGACCAAGACTGGAAGAATGTTCATTTTATAGTCTGTTTCCTAAACTGAGAGATGACAGAAAATGTTTCAATCAAATCAGGATGTCTATATCTTCGTTTGACGAACTGTATAATACGATAATAAAGTGTGCATTTCATCAGAGTATAACACCAAAATGAGGAAATTTTCAACATCAAATATACGTACACTTTTCTCCACTCTGAGTTCACGCTTACGTGTGAAAGGCTCTCATAAGACTGTTATTTTCTTCCCCGCCAGCAGCTCGCTCGAGCCAGCTAGTGGCGAGGTGATCTTCATAGTGGGTCAGATCCGCGGCTCACTTGCACTGAAGCACATGTGTGAAGGCGTACATTTAAGACAATGTAAAACTAAAAACAATGTAAAAACTTTAGCAGCTGCAGCTCACGCGAGCGGGTCACACGATCATAGTGTGAAGATTACCTTAGTGTGGAAGTTGAAGACTCATTTCTGTATGACCCATCGCGTATAAGTTAAAGGAAGAGAGGAGGAAAACAAAAAAATGACAGATAGAGAAAAATAATCGAGATGGGAGTGTTGCCAGTTTTATACAATAATTATTTAGAAGCAAAGAATTTATACCGTTTGGGTTTTCAAGACACAGACTAATCTAATGCAAACTACACAGCATATTACTGGAGTCTGGTCATACAGTTAACTAGATCATATTCCCTTGACTTTCTTTTCGTTTTTTCGTCTGGAAAGGAAGAGCTTCATCGGGCTTTGCTTATCCAGTGATTTGATATTTCAGCTTTCTGTTTTCAAAACTATATCACTAGGAAAAACGGCTGGATATTTGCAGTACTCCTTTTTCTGCTCTTCTATCATTTCCTAGCTGTTAAGTGATGGGCAGGCTTTGTTCTTGAAAATTTTATTGGGGAGAAGAGAGGAATCAAAATATATAGCTGTACTGGGACATTATTGCTAAAGGATGTTACTTGTACCAAAAAAAAAAACTTATTATCACAATTTAATTCTAGCTCGGAAAGAGGAGGGGTTTGAATAACGCCGGGAAGGGAGGAAGTCCTCCGGAAGTTTCACTGGAAGAAATATTGATGTTGAGTTCATGGTCTATTGAGATAGAAATATTTCTTTCTGTTGCGCTCCCTTGTTTTTCACTGAACTGGTGAAAGAGATATATCTTCAGTACTCAGTGGCGTATTTACGATTTTGTTTCGGGGAGGGCTTTGCTAACTTTCGGGGGGGGGCTTTGCCTGAAAATGTGAAAATTCTGCAAGATATCTCATATACTTTACTATAGTAAGATTTCGGGGAGGCTTAATCCCGGAAGCCCCCCTAAATACACCACTGTAACATTTAAAAAGGAACGAGACTACAACATGGGTTAGGAAATGTATTTTATGTTAAATTTAATATTGTTTTGATTTTTTTTTTTTTTTTTTTTACTATAAATTGAATTGGATTGGATTTCAGTTTAGCCTCCGTTTAGCAGTGAGACTATACGAGACGCGGACATACTGCTCAATGTAGGATCCGAACTAGGAATGGCCATATTTTCCGAAAAAAAAAAAACGGAAAATAATTTTACCGGAAACCGAAAAATTAGAAACGGAACAGGTAAATTTTCCGGAAAAACGGAAAATGTAAATGCCAGAAGCCAGCAAACATTTTTCCGAAGATGACCATCCATAATCCGAAACACATAAGCTACCGCCGGAGAATCAACCCGCATTTCCCACGCTAAAGGCACCTATACTATTCATATAGCCATAGAGGATCTTTTTTTTTTCTATTTTACTTTATAAATTAATTTGGTTCACCTAGCGGACTACGCGACTTCAATCCTTTATTTCTTGGCTCATAATGAATTCCACACTTAAAATAAAAACTCTAAATACGCACATTTAGGGTCATCTCAAGTTTAGATAATAAGTATTACAAAATGACAGAGGCTTGTTCGAATTACAAGGACTCCTCGATGTACACTCTGAGAAACGCTTTGAAACTCTTCCTACATATTTTGTTGATCTATTAGTATACGAAGTATTTTACACAGTATCAATCAGTTAAAAGTTGTACTGTATCAAACTGAAGGAATCGAACAAGAGAAGTCTGTTCCTTTGTCTACTGCTGTACTTCTTAAACACATTAAAGAACAAAATAATTGTTCTTTCCAGTTAATTCTTGCTGCTCGCCATCAGGAAAAAGAGTTTTGTTAAAAACATGGCTGGAGCCGAAATTTCAAAACTGTTTAGTCTCTACGCCAGTCAAGGCGCCTAAGATCATCGTAAGAAATGAAAAAAGGGTTTAGCTTCCGTAACTTCTTAGAACACAAACAAATCAGCGTGAGAGAGAGCTAAACCCTGGGGGAGAAATGGGAGGGCAAAAGAGAGAAGTTATGATTCACAAAAACAGAACCAACACGTTGATAATTATTTGACACGTGGTACGTTCTTTATGAACAAAGGCTATGCACACATTTTCAGGGTAATATTTAGTTACTAAAGGCAACAGAAGATAATATATGTACTGAACTACGTGCTAACGTCCAATTTATTGTTTTTATAAATATCAAGAGCAGTTACTGAGGGTATTTTCTTTGCTGTTGATGGCAACAAATGTAAACAGAAAAACCCAATGACGTGATCACTGTTTACATTCAGTCCATACTCTTGGATCTCAATGTTTTGCCAAGCTGCTGCAAGCGGTTTACAAGATCATCAACATTCTATAACAAAGGATTCCTTTCATATAAAATATTTCCTCTTCCTAATCAAAAAAACCGTTTAAAAAGTTATACAAATTATTACAATGTACTCTTTCTAAAGCACTTCGAAATCTGTACTATGCATAATAGAAACTGTGATCAGTGGGAAAATTTTACGGTTGCGAGAAAGGGCCTCGCACTTTCCTTATGGTTTCTGTAAAATTTCTTTAAAGTGCGATATTTCGATTCTTCATGTCTTTCTGAACTAAGTTATATTGGACACAACAACCAGAAAGTGTTTATTAAAGAGCCTGACATACTAAAAATAATACAAAATTTACCAGTTTTCTTTTGCTTATTTTTCATAAGTGAAATAAGATAATGAAATGCAACTTACCACAATCATAGATAATGTTATTCAACAACAGAAAATATGGACCTGAGGAACTTTTACTATTGCCCTCCATAGAAATTACAGTGTTGCCAGAATAACATTTCCCCCAAAATCAAATTTAAGACAGCTACTAGAGGAATGAATTTCCCATCTTCACCGTCTTCTATAGCCTAACTGCCATAACCGAGGGACATAAAACTTAAAGATTTCATTTTTCAACTGTATTTGATTACGTATCGTCTTGTTTTGGAATCCTGTGAACTTCTTTTTAAATAACAGTATTATTTAATGTTAATAACCGAATGTTAAAACTATTTTGTTTATTACAAACTAAATACCACTATTATCTAAAAAGTAGTTGATAGAATTCCAAGATAACTTGATACATAATCAAATGCGGTAGAGTTCGTTCCTCTAGTCACTGCCTAATCTTAAATTTTGGGGGAAATGTTATTCTGGCAACACTGTAATTTCTGTGGATGGCAACACTGAAAATTCTTCAGGTTCATATTTTCTGTTGTAGAATAACATTATCTGATTGTGGTAAGTTGCATTTCATTATCTCCTTTCACTTACAGTATGAAAACCAAGCAAAAGGGGAAAATGGTAAATTTTGTATTACTTTTAGTATGTCAGTCTCTTAAGCCATATTGAACACAACTAGAAAGCGTTTATTAAGGCCTTAAATATGGTTTCCTATCAACCAATCTTTAAAACTTCAATATGGTCGTTTCTAATTAAGTTGCTTTCATTCTACGGATCATCAAAAGCTGAAGTAGGTTAAGTTTCTACATATTAAAAATAATTGAATAAGTAAATTATTAGAAAACTGGGAGATCCAAAGATGGGTTTTTAATGCACTCGTGTTTCGAAGTTAGGGACATCACGAGAAAGTGGCACTTGGATGAAGACAGGGGACCAATAGTGATCTGTGGAATTCAGCGTGTAGGACTAAACACAAGGCTCCTGCTTCGTTTGGGTTAATATTCATAGTATCCATATTGGATCTGATCATTCGAACGACTGCAAAGGTTGTACACCATTTCTCACACTTGCGGATAAGGTCAGCCAGAATTTTCTCTGGTAGCATTTCCCCACCTTCCGCGGTCATGGTTTTTCCAGGTAGTGGATTTCGGGTTGCAATCGGGCGTCCAAGAGCGTCCCAGCCATGTTTAATCAGATTAAGAACCGGGCAGCGTGGTTGTCATCCCACACGCGTGATATCATGTGTTCCAGATATTAATAATATGTCTCTTGTCCGCGCCATACAATGCCAATTTTGTGGAACAAGATCATTATTACGATTCCGGTTTATGATCTAGATGAACGTCATATTAGGGATGCGGACACCACTGCGTATATTTCCAGAGTGTATTGTGGCGGATACAATTTATCGGGAAGTTATCCTATAACAGTATGCATGGTGCACATGGCCCTAGGTTTCGTCTAATGGACGATAATGACCCGCCAAGACAGAGTTCAAGTGGTAGAGGAGTATCTGGAACACAAGGATATCACGCAAATGGCCACCACGTTCCCCGGTTCTTCTGTCTAGTTCTAGGACGATCTTGCAACCTGAAATCCAACACCCATGTCTCCGGATGACCTCGGACGGTTATTTGGACAAGCATTGTATGTATTATCATAGGAGCCGCTGGATTGTCTCATCTGCAGTTAGAAATGGTGTGTAATCCAAGGATCTTATAAAATAGAGGATCTACCCTTGCAACAAAATCTTGAAACCGTACGTCACAGTTTCGCCACCCCTATTCTTCCCACTCCGCCCAATAAGATCGCAATGTTTTGAGCCAACAATCATGGCGGAAACGAAAGTAGCGAATCAGACGATGGCAGATACGAGAGTAGCCAATCAGACGTGCCGATGCTCGGTTGTTTTTTGGCTTCATCGATTTAATAGGATGAAGATACCAGAGTTGGCGTGAGTCAATGAAATCTTGACCCACGACCCACTGACCCACCACCCACCGTGACCCACTCTGACCCACAACCGACCACCCACTGTGACTCACTTTGACCCACCACCCATTATGATCTACCGCGACCCACCACCCACCATGAACCACTGTCATCCACTGTGACCTACTCTGGCTCACCAAAATCCATCGTCATCAACTCTGAACACGATCCACGGTCTCTTCTTTACTGACTAAAGAGTTTACACTTGTAATAAAACAAGACTGTGAAATTGTCACAAATCGGAGTTTGAATTTTTAGTCAATCGCTCAAGCACCACTCTATTATAATAACGGTGATTTTGACCTCTACGGTATAATATGGTAAAATGTTTGTCAGTGAGGAAATTGAAACAGTCCGAGGTGGTGGGAAATTACTGTGTGCCTAAAATATACTTGTACTAAGAGAGTATTCTTGCAAGTGTTAATTTCTCAACGCATTCCAAAAGAATCTTTTATTCGCAGGAAAATACCCCTGTACAATATGGAAAAAGTTATGGTTTCTCAGTTCACAGTATTTTTCTTACAAAAGACTTGAAAAATCAGTTTTTCATAGTGTATAAAGGTGCACGGGTACCCTATGTGAGAGCACCTCCATAAAGTATGCTCATAAGTGTAATTTGTGTAATCACTAAAAACACCACGTTAAATTTAAGTTACAAATATGCATAATTACAATTATTATGAATGTTTATTCAAAGTAGTTTTCCTGAAGCAAAGAAGAGACTTACTAAAAATTAGGTACAAAGTTGAATAACACAAATAAGCCTTTAGTAATACAAGTATACGTTTTCCATAACTTGTAATTTTCCACGTTAAAACAAATCTGAAATCGCGTTTATTTCCTGTTGGTAACTTTTTCGTGGTAAATCATCCGCAGCGGAATGATGTCCATCCTTCAGCCAAGAAATAACTAGCTCGTCTACTTGGAGCTTGTCTAGCGGTGGGCCATTAATATTGATGAACAACAAGTTAGACAATGTTTGAGCACTTGGTCTATTTCTAATATCTAGGGATGCGCACGAGTCGAGACATGTCTCGAATCTCGACTCGACTCGACTCGAATTCGAGTCGAGATTCGAGTCGAGACACACTTTGTAAAATTCGAGACGAGTCGAGACAAACGTGTTTCTCGACTCGAATTTTCGAGTCGAGACACGAGTCGAGTCGAGACAGCTCATAAAAATCTCGACTCGACTCGAATGTCTCGAAAATTTTTCTAAAACTTTTAATATTATTATGAAGAAATTATTCACTCAGGAACAGCCTTGAAACCAATTCCAGCATTTATTACTTTAGAAAGGTACAGAACGTATAAATTTAATAGTTAATCTTCCGAGATTAAGATCTAATTTTCAGCTCAATTCAGTTAATTAAAACTAGTAATTAATGTCGTGATATTTGATTGTACTTCAAATATAATAATAATAATAATAATAATAATAATAATAATAATAATAATAATAATAATAATAACGATATAGGACTACATAACTTCTGGACAGGGCCAGATTTAAGGAGGTGCAAAGGTGCACGCTACCCCCTTTGTTGTAAATATACCTGTCTAAAATGAGAAGCTAGCAGTGAAAATACCGCGACATTGGTGTGTCGTGAATGGGCCACTGATGTACCGCGAGGATATCAAAACAAAATTATTAATTCTATAGCAATCAAATTGCAAAACATAGGGGAAAATGTATATTTGTATTGCACATTACTATGAACCTCTACTATGAATCTACAATTTTAAGTTTCATGACGTGTTACTTTTCTGTACATTTCTAATGTTGAAAAAAGTATTTGTTATTGTTATGACCATTATTGCTTCTTTATCGTTACAGACTATTTCGTAACTTGAAAATTTAAAATATCATTCAATCCTTTCGATAAATTATTTACATTTGTGTTTTAAAAGTAAAATAGATTTATTTGTTCGTTCGTTATTTAATGATCTTCATTCTTAGTAAAAGGTTGGATACAGTTTTCGAAAGAGTAAGCGTATTTTTAATAACCTGAGTCCAACATTTCATTGCAGTTGTTTTCTCCTTTTAAATTAGAATGAAAAATAAGCATAGTGATTTACCACGAGGAAAACCCAGTGATCGAGCTTTCTTCTCTGTGCGAAGGAGATCAGTAATCGAAGAAAAAAAAAATACCAGTGTGTTTTATATTTACAAATAATAATATCTATAAGTGTGCCGCGAGAATCCATGTTACACCCATAGTGTGCTGCAAGTTGAAAAAGGTTGGGAAACGCTGGTTTAGAGGAAAGAATAATTGGTACACTCTCTCCTCCCTGCTCTCTCTCTGCCTAGTATATTTTCTTTATTTTATTGTCTCCGAAACACCATTCCAGACAAATGCTTTTCGGTAGAAAAGTTAGAAACAAACCATCCCGCTCTTGGACAAAGTGGGCAACATGCGGTAGTCAGGTCAATGAACCTGCTTTGGAAATTTTCGTGCAATTTAGGTTACTGAGAGGGTGTAGTTTCTTCAACTAAGCCGACTTCTACTATGGCTCGTGCCATAAATAAGTCATCGTCTGATCATATGAGAAACACCGCTAGTTGTCCTTGCCTGACATCTGTTTCATATTCATATAGCAAATGTTTTTTTTATAGACGGTGTTGTATCTATCCAGAGAAATATCATCTGCCCCTGTTCCCATTTGAAATGTTGCGGTTGACCCCCTTGAGCCTTATGATGGGAGCCCTGGGGGACTTGCTTCTTACAAAGTTCTCTTGGCCCTCGACATGAGTACATTCCTGTGCAATTGGATTTGCAACATCTCTTTTCGCTTCGCAGCAATTTGAGAGCACATTGTTCGATGCCATGTTAAGACAGCACATATTTGTGGCGTCCATTTTGAAAAACATGCTTCATATAGCAAATGTTTACTATATATGTTGTTGCACATTCCATGATCAATCGAGAGAGGTAACACTCGGTCCCTGTTTCCTTTTGAAAATTTGAAGTTGGCTCCTGGGGCCCTATGTCGGGGATCCTGGGGGCACTTGCTTCTCACAGACTTTTATCACCCCCTGACATTGGTAAATTCCTGGACAACTGGATCCGTCACATTTTTGTTCGTTTCGCAAATCTTTCAGGTCACAAAGTTTGATGGGACACCCTGCATATTCCCACATACGACCCAACCATGACATAATGTTCACTACTTCTATTATCGGTTGTTGGCTCAACCCAACCATTTCATGTTCCCCGACTTGACATTGCCTCAATCACTCTAACATTGATGCATTCCGAGTGATGCCTGCTGCCGGAATTTTCTTTTTCTGAAGCGAGTGGCCTAACTATATTAGACTTGTCTGGATGTCCATGGCCAGTCTTGCCAACTTTGGAACTCGTTTTTCTTTTCGACTCTAGGTACGTCGGTTTCCTGCATATTCGGTACTTCTTGTTTTGTTCATTCTAATATGTACAGCCCCTGATCAAATGTGGCGCATTATGGCCAACTCCGTTTTTTCCGTATTTTTCGTACTTCTGTTTTTTTCTATTTTCTTTTGTTAGATTGTACCACTGATTAGACACGCCATATCTTATGTTCTACATGACAGGTTGACACTGAATATTACACTCACTTCATATAGTGCTCTTTGCAAAACATGTACTTTCCATTGCAGTTGGCAACACTGATAACCCCACTGGTGGTCTTCATTTGTTCCCTATTGTGGCAAGTCTCTTTCTATACATCACTTGTCAGCATTGTATTTTGCCGTTCTCCCCTTTTTTTGTGGAATTTGCACTTTTCCCCCTTGTCCAGCCTTGCTGTTCCCGAACTTCCACCCCTTATATTTCCTGAGCCTATTGCTATGGGCAGCTAATTTTTTGGGAATGCTCATCTCTGTTACAGCTCTTTCAATTGGCATAGGCCACACCTTTCACTGCAGCTATCATTTTCGGAAGGTTCCCTTGAGAGATCCGAACAAGACAATTGTGTTCGCATTGGATATGTTATAACTAGACGAATCCCGAAGTTATACGTGTCACCGGGCGGGATATCGTGAGTTACAACATATTCAACGAACTTAAAAAGTTCGTTACTGAATTCTCTATGTCTGTGTGTCTATCTGTCCGTCTGTCTGTTATTAGCATTTTTTTCAATTTTGTACACTGCATTAGATAGAGCATCAAAAACTATTAGACAAAATGATTAAATTTTTGGCGTCAATCTAACCGTTCGCAAGATAGTGGCCAAAAAATGACCGATTTACAGAAATTTAAGCAGCCATATCTCGGGAACCGTAAGTCATAGAGAGATCATATTGGTGTTGATCAATATCTAAAAGGATGGTAAACATTTTGGTACCAAATAGTAACCGGTAGTCACTGTCCAACTGGTCAGTGGTTTGGCCAATGGCCAGTTGGCCAGTGACCACCAATTAATATCAGGACAAAAATGTTTAGCATTCTATTAGGGATTGATTACTACCAATATCATATCTCTATTGCTTACCGTTCCCGTGATATTGGCCAAAAACATGGCCAATTTCTAGATATTTAAAAAGCCATAGCTAGGAAATTACCTGCTAGAATAGTTTGAACCGAGTCATTTGTTCGGAAACGATTGGGTAAATGGAAAACTCGGTGAACATGTATCCCATCATTTTCAAGGCCACACTTTTTTGGGGTAAAAAGTTTGCCTCAGGGTTCCCCGCAGGGCCCCAGACGGAATCCAACTAAAAAGTTTTGAAATGGCAAGGGGGGTTAAGTAGCACATCGTTTGAAATCTGTTGTAAAATGAAGGAAAATGGAGCAAGTCTCGACTCTCTACGACAACCCTGTGCAAAATGGCGGCGGGTCAAAATGAAAACAAAAACTTAATTGAAAAGTCCACGGCCACCCGTATAAATCGAAAATGGTGAGACAAATGTAAAAACAAGAAAGGACGTGTGGCATTACGAGATCGAGCTGAAGAGAATTTCACAGTAAATATCAAGCTCAAGCTCGAATTAGTGAGAAACTTGACTAGTGTGATCCTCATTGAGATTAGCGAACGCGAGCTCCATTGAGGATAGAGAGCATGAGCCTGAGTGAGTCACGGTTGCAAAATTACCAATTTTACTTCTTTCTTTCTTTCTTTCTTTTCTTTACTTTTTTTTCCTACTCCAATGCGTAAGGTTTATGAACAGCAGAAGTGCTTGCTAGAAAGACCTTAATTAGCATTGCTTGAATTATCCATAGACTAGGAACTGCTTAGATATCTAATGCAACTTACGTTCGCATTTTAACAATTCAGGTTGTAATTAAAACCTTGAATACTGAGCAGATGAGCACGCAGAATGTTTTGTTGGGGTGTATTTCTAATACGCAATTAATTCTTCGTAAACAAATACAACTCTATAGTATCTGAAGCGGCTTGAGTTGGATTGAATGAAAACGTGAACATGTATTCGAACTGCGCAATGTATTGTTAATTATTATGAACTGGAACAATTAGAAAAAAATGGAAGCGCGACTGATGAGCACCAAACATCAAAATTTCACAAGGCATGGTCAAAGCTCACACCTCAAAGACCAGAAAAAAAGATTGCCCCATCAACTAACCGTTGTCTTGTCCAAGTCAGTTGCTTCTTTTCATTGTGAAATTTCCTGCAAGTTAATCAGAATGTTGAAAATTTCCTACATTTTAAATTTATTTAGTATGTACTGATCAGTCAGAACATTATGACTACCAACCTACTATCGATATAATTTCCGTCCAGGCGATATCTGTGTCACCTGCCGACGAATGCCTGCTAGTCAGTCACGCGTGAGAGTGCTGGCCGTGTGTAGAATGGGGAAGGCGCGCGATCTGAGTTTGACCGAGGGCAGGTTGTAATGACCCGCATACTCGGCAGGAGAATTTCGGAAACTGCAGGACTTGTCGGATGTTCGAGGAGTGCTGTGATGAGTGTCTTGAACAAGTCGCGAAACCAAGGGAAAACGACGTCCAAACGTCGAGGAGTTGGGCGCCCCCACCTCATTACAGATGTCGGCCGTCATAGGCTGGGCAGACTGGTAAAACAAGACAGGCAGCGAACTGTGGCAGAACTAACATCATACTTTATTACTGGGCAAAGTACAAGTGCGTTTGAACACACAGTGCACCGAACACCCCTAACGATGGTCCTCCGAAGCCCATGTCCCATCTATGTGCGAATGTTAACATCACGACATCGGCAACTGCGACTGAAATAAACACATGACCATCGTCATTAAACCTTGGCACAGTGGCAGAGCGTTGCCTTGTGTGATGAATCCCGATACCTTCTTCATCATGACGATGGGAGGGTGCGAATTCGTCGTGTTTCAAGAGAACAGTTCTTTGACACCTGTACTGCGGGACGGAGACAAGCTGGTGGTGGCTTAATTATGCTCCGGAAAACATTCACGTGAGCATCTATGTGTCTAGTGAAGCTCGAGCAAGGCACCATGACGGCCAAGGCGTATCACACACTGCTTGCAGACGACGACCATGTTTCCCAACGGTAGTGGCATTTTTCGAAAAGATAATGCACCATATCACAAGGCCAGGATTGTGATGGAGTGGTTCGAGGAACACAGGGACAAGTTCCAAGTGATGTGCTGGCCGCCCAACTCGCCTGATCTGAACCTAATCGAACACAAATGGGATGTGATTGAACATGACTTCAGAGCGCATCGCCCCTCTTCCCGGAATTTACGGGAATTAGATTACCTGTGTGCAAGGGCGCCGAACCTGGGGTCCGAGGGGGCCCGGGCACCCCCAAAGCTCATGTGAGCCCCCGCATTGTATTTATGAATATACAATATTTGGCATAATTTGAATACAATTTGTCTTAAAATCCTCATATATATGCCTTCTACATCTGAGTGCCCCCCACATTTACAGAAAAATCGGCGCCCTTGCCTATGCGTACCAATCAACTCTCTCCAGTGACCTTTCAAGGATCATTGCGTCCATGCCAAGACACGTCGCCATTGTTATCCGTGCCAAAGTTGGACACACTGACAATAAGGTAGGTAGTCATAATATTCTGGCTGATGTGTGCGTATATTTTAACTCGTATATTTTGTCTCGACTCGAATTTCGAGACATCTCGACTCGAATTCGAGTCGAGTCGAGACAGAGACTGTCGAGTCGAGACAGAAACATATTTTCGAGTCGAGACACGAGTCGAGACAACATTTTCTCGAGACGAGTCGAGACAGGCTTAAATCTCGACTCGACTCGACTCGAATGCATCCCTACTAATATCAGTCATCTGTAAATTCATAAGGGGAAATCCCCGTTCGCACTCTGTCGTGCAAATTTATAATACTTCTATCCGATTTCTGCAACTCCTCATCGACAATCTGCTTGTTAGACTTAAGTCTGATAACGATTTTTTTCGGCCAGTTTTGAAATACTCAGCAAGAAGTATCATCTCTCTATCACCATACAACATCTTTTCCATATCGAACATGTCAGTTAGCAATGTCAACTCATGGAGGACAGAAACTTCATCTACCACGCCTTCGATAGGGAATCTTGAGAATAAATTATCAGTTAAGGCCTGATAAATTGATTTCTTATTTGTTTATAAATTTAATCTTTGTAATTACACATGAAGGTTTGATACCATTACCAAGTTCCCTCCCCCGCCTAGAAAGCAAAAGGGAACGAGGTTCCTGGAAAGTGTTCAGATGTGAATGGGAATTTCTCTCCTTCTTTCCCTTCAATTAAAACACTGTTTGCCATGTCCCAAATCACGATGAATTTCAATTAAATTATCAAGTATAATTATTTCCTTGTTGAATTATCGACACTTTTCAGTGGAAAAAAGAGGATGAAATTTGAAAGTTCGAAATCAAGGTAAGTAGACCAACGTAAAGGGAAAAAAGTGTAAAATTTTCCATATAATTATGCGTACAATCCTAACTTAAAATTTCCGTGTAATTAAGCTTACAGTACAAATTTTATGCCTATTTTTCTCACAACTTTATGGGTTGATTGCCCTGCGCTGTAAGCGCTTCATATAATAAACATAAGCTTCAGCAATTATTGTAGTAGAAAGCAATGGATATGTGAAGCCAAGCACTGTATTTTTTGTTTCTGATTTTTCTAAATAACATTGATCGTTTTCGATCCTTTTTACAAACCAATTCACTAAAAAAATTTCCATATATAGAAAGTGCCCCCCCCCCCCCATATAAAGGAGAATTTTTAAAAAATGCTAGGACACATTTTATTTATTTTCAATAAAGAGTTAATACACTGAATTTCAGCTCCGTAAGTTTAACGGCGTGCGAGATACTATTTCTTTTTTCGCAAAAATTCGGATCCTCACTACCTCCTTAGGATATTATGCATCATAATGAAAGCAATATAACATACCAATTTGTATTGAGGTCTAACATATACTGAAAGTAATTTCATTTGACTTTGCAATTTGACCGTGATGATCAGGTACACATAGTTACATTCAATTTTTTATATAATAATTTATATATTACAGTGGCTCAAAAATGTATTTTTTCCAGTAGTTAGCTCCTCTAAAAACTCACAGGTCTCGAAAGCCAAGTAGTTGTAGAAGTCCTATTGCTATTATTACAATTAAAAATATCAATATCCAAAAGTTCCTGAAGTTCTTTTTTATCACTTGGTTAGATATACTCACCTCAGGTAAGTAGACAGAAACAAATGGAAAAGGGAAATGAAGGTCTTGAAGTTAAACGAAGACAAATTTACCAGTCTTCAGAAGATACTGTCTACAATGAAGTGAACATAGTGGGTCGGTAGATCATACTGAGTCGGTGGGTCGCAGTTGGTCATGGTGGGTAGTGGGTCGCAGTGGGTCACGGTGGGTGGTGGGTCACAGTGGGTCACATGCTGTTGACCCACGACCCACTGACCCACTCAGAAAACTTGATCCACTGACCCACCCCATCTCTGGAAGATACATATGGGCAGATCCTATATTTATAACATCCTTGGTGTAATCTGTATAGCCATTCGGGTTGTCAAACCCAATACTGAAGAATTCTGACAATGTCAGTCAAGTCAGGTGTAAAATTGACAGTATGAACCCACACTACCGGCACACAAGGTAGGTGTCTTACAGTCACCATTCGCCGTTTTTCTGTGTCATATAAGCTTTAACGTGGTCCCTGGATATCTTCCACATGTTTGATTCCCTTCAAAATTACATTTTGCATTGCACTGACGCGAACTGATACAATCGAGTGTGTTTTTGGCGCGTACAAGGCGTCCCAACTTTCTTTCAAAGGCCAAAAGAAATTTTAATTACCCGGAAATTTTGCGTCTAACCAGAATATTGTTCCGATATGAAATTTACTGTTACGAAACTAAAAACGCCGTGTTGCAATTCTGCCGCATCGTTTACGAATAATAATCTTTCCTTAACGATTATGATTTGTTTTAACTCCTACATTATAGGCCTTCTTCTCTGCAGTTTTACTTCTAGTACATCAGTTTGGAAAGCTTATTTCTTCTGAAGTAATAATAATAATAATAATAATAATAATAATAATAATAATAATAATAATAATCTACTTTAGTAATCATAGAACCAGTAACACCACTGAATATAAACGCTAGATTTTAGAAGGTAAGATCAGATTTAAAAATGACGGACTACGCGGGATAACGTCGTTCCCCCACTTCCAAAAATATATATGGCGTCCCCCGCTTCCTAAAAAAAAAAAAAAAAAAAAAATACAATGGGCGAAGGTAGGCACTTGGTCGGCGTAACGTCATCCGTCCCCCTACCTTTTGAAATCAACTTTTACCCCTGAGCAGGGTAATAATGCAGACTGACTTAGATTGGATAACATAATCTAGGACATAATGGGGAATTGTTTCTGCGGCTACAAAACTTCATTTTTTTTAAGCCTTAGGATTAGTAAACAAGTAAAAGAAATAAACTGAAATCTCTTATGTGAGAATTAATAAGTGTGATAGAGTAAGTAATTAAAGTCATCTTGAGGCTTTGAGTATTCGGATAGAGCAGCCAAGAATTTTGGTGTCCCATAAACATTCTTGAAAGGCTGACAGCAACACTAAAAATGTCAGAGGAATTTGTAAACTAAAGCACGACCTCACAGACACTTCCTCGCTTTTCATGTTTCAATGTTGACAAAATGGCATTCACTGAAAAATTCACAACCTTCACCAAACGACATATCACGTTGTGCAATTAGCAAGGGACAATTTCCATTATTCCCTACCACCACACAAATTACACGATATAATGGAGAATTGTTGCACTGATTAACATTGGAAGAACAGAATTAATGAAACAAAAGTATTGAAATAATGTCATTAAAATAGCTTTCTCTCTATAAATTTCACTGGCAAGAAGTCTCTAATTCCACAATGACTTATTTTGGAACGAACTATTTGTTGTGTAGTCAGTGTTTATCTATGGAGGTTGTGACTCCCCTGGAGTTAAGATAATTTCAATTGTAATTACATTTCACTGTTGTGTAAAACACACGTTTTAATAAATAGTATCCCAGTGCCACCTTCTTCTCCATGGGCGTCTATATTACCGAGGACACTGAAGACGTGTCCCTCCCACAATGTTTGTAAAACAGTTTTCGTGTCCCTCAATATTTTAAGTATGTATTCAACTATGACCCAAAAGGGGTTCGATCATATAGTATTTGCTAAGTCCAGAAAATAACGTTAGACAAAGTGGATATATAAAAGTAGCACAGAAGTTTGTTTTCAATTGTGAAAAAAGGCATGCAATTTTTGCGCCTGTAAAGGTGGAGGTGGAGTAAGCTGTAAAGTTAAAAAAAAAAAAAAAAGTTTAGCGAACAGCAAACCGAGGTCGTGTCCAAAAGTGCATAGTGCACACTTCGAGGATGCACACTCGAAGTTACAAATGGAGTGCACACTAAATAGTGTACACTTCGTAAAATTAGCTTTTGATCAGCACTTGCTTACAGCGCCTCGTTGTGGTGGAATATGGAACATTGATGACAAAAGAAGGGAGAATTTCGCGTACTAGAAAAAATTAGCATGCTTTTTTTCCTTTAGATGAATGACTTTCCAGTTATATTAAAGATAAATAAACCGTACAGATTGACTATATGGGGTAACCATAAAATGATTTAAGAGTTTTTTTTTCATGTATGCCAACAGCTTCAGCTTTGCCGTGCCTGCAAATATTTGTCATTGTGGGTATTTCACGCGCAGATTAACAAGAGCGGAGCATAAATGCAATACATATATAATATATGTGTGCGTTGTCTTATGTGCACAATAAACTCGTAACAGCATAAAAAACACTAAACTATTGGCGATATTCTACTTTATTAGGCATGCTTGCGGAGGGAATATTTAATAATCTCCCGAAAGAAGAGTAGCACTGGTGATTAGGGCGCTGAAGACACTTTTGCGAATTAGTTTAGGAATTTTATTGCAACTGAAAGTAGGCAACGTGCAAGAGCGTTAGGACACCGAGGGGAGCGGTATTTACAATAATGTGGCACAAAACTACTTTGGGAGAGGGTTGATACTGAGTATAATTGCTTCCTGTACGGTAGATTTCACAACAATGACAGTATAATTGTTGTAGTTCTACTGTATTCTTTGAGTTCAGGCATACTGATTGAACTCTTTCTACCATATTGCGCTAATATTGAAGTTCCTTAGATGTTATTCTTTCACTGTGAATTTATTGATTTTACCTGGAAATCATCGAAATAGTGTCTCCGTATTCTTAATCTACAGCAAAAGTTAACACATAGAAGGATGACAAGGAAAGAAATGGTAAAGTTGAACAACATAAGGACCAAAATTACAGAAAAAAGCTATTATGTCGCTATGAAATACCAATTTATAAGGATAATACATACTCAAGGCGAATAACCCTAATGAAAGTAGTATGGTAAAAATAACAAAAAAAAAGTGAGATTACTATCTTATAAGCCTGCTTGAATGGAGTTCTGTATATTGTATACACTTCAACATTTACGTGCATTTTACTACGCTTTCGGCGCCCTACATCTCTCTTGAAATATACTCTCCTACATGCTTCCCACTGCGAAAATGGTTATTCAGTAACGAAACAAATCCCCTCGTCCAAATATAAACGTAAAATAAACTACTAAAAATATAATAAGAATTTTATGAAAATTAAGAGACGGTTTTATGAAAAAATACAGTATGTAATGTAATGGCTCTCATTGTTCAACTATACGGAAGAAATTATTGTTCATAATCTTTTAATACTGGGTACAATAATGGGATTATATGAATTAAGAGGAAGGCAAGTCTTTACTTTGGACATTTCTTTCAATGAATCGTTCAATGAACCGATTCGTAACGAAGACGGAAAAGAAAGTGCTCTGCGGGGTACCAACCAGCCTTCACTCGCTAACACTCGCTCGTCAATATTATGTGAATTAAATATTATACTTTGGTACAAAAAGGAACCAACCTACCTACTACCTTATATACAGTATATGGGTGAAGAGGTAAGTTGTTAAAACCGGAACCAAGAGATCAAATCGCTAAATAGAAGAATAAAAAAAAAATGAAATGGCCATAGTAAAGACTTACCAGGAGTAATTTGTGAAATCTTTGATAAATGTGGAGAAAGGAATTTTTGATCTGTATTTCACTTTTCGGTACCTGTCAAAAATACACAATGTACGGTAATTGGTATATTACAGTCTCTCTCAAGTGCAAGGAAATATGGTATCGTTGAAAGGAATTCGTTTAGAATCAAAACTATAAAATTAGGCTTATGTGTCTATGAATTAACATTTGCGGCTGCGGCTGTAGCTGTAGCCAGAGAGAAATGAATAATCTATGTATACTATGCTAGAACTTAATATATTCATACACCATTAAAATTTGTCATTTACGTGCAAATAGCCGCATTACCGATAGTGCAACTATTTCAATTAAGCTACATAAACCATGTAATATTTAAGCACAAATGTCTTTATAGCATTATTAAAGAAACTATTTGTTTGTTTTCCCTATACTATTTTAAATTCTATTGCATACTCAAAGAACATAACGTAAATACATTTGTTATTTGCGTAATATTTTTATATTCGACTTGTAAAATCACTAACTTGTATGTTTATCAAGTAAATTATTATAAAATCAGTCCACAAATATATTTACTTAAACAAAAATATTAAGAATATGCCTATTAAAATTTTATTAGGTCATTCTACGAGAAATCGCCATATTAAGCACACAAGTATACTAACGTAGTGTACATCCTCGCACACTACGCACTATGCACTCGCACACTTGTGAACTTGGACCTTTTGACGCACACTAGGTGACGTCACTTCCGGAAATAAGCGTACTTCAAATGTGCACTTGTATCTTTTGGACACGGCCCGAGTTTAGCTAAAAAGAAATCAACTATTTTTTTTTAAACTAGATATTGTTGCACCTGATTCACATTAATTGTAGGCATGTAGATCTAAAATCTGCTTTCAATCCGGATTTCTATGCACAAACCAACCCCGAAATATGCGTGCAAACTTGCACGAAATATATATATATAATATGTATGTATTAAAAATTTAACATATGCATTGAAATATATACCAAGAAAGTAACATTTCAATTTCTTTCAATACCTTAATGACTTTTGTTGTAATGAACTATGGAAGTCTTCCTTAGGTTTTCTTCTGTAAATCCTCTGCATTTAAAGTGAGAAACGTTTTGTAGATCGAAAAGTTCCTTTCTACATCAGAAGTAGGTCTGATGCATGTGAAAAATACCGATTTTGAAAGCAATCGGAAGTGAATTTACCTAGGATTGTGAGCAACGATATTTTTCCAAACAATCAAATTTTATTCTACATCTGCGTGTATAAAATGATTCAATTCACTTTAAATATAACCTACTTTCTTATTATATACTCTGAAATATGTTAGTATGCAGCAATAAAATTCGAAAATATGCAGTATCCTGAAAAGTTTACGAAATATGCATGAAAATTGAAATTCACTCAAAATATGCACTTATGTGTGCTAACATTTGCGTCTCTAACCAATCCTTAGAAGTCCGTCGGAAAAAAAAAAAAACTTTCCATACGTTTTGCTGTTACGGGGTGTAGTTCTAAGTATTCATTTCACAGTACTTCTTTTCATTATTTTGTTTTCTACATACACTTAGTATCATTTAAGTTTAATTAGGATTGTAAAATGTGATTGAACTTTACTTCTTGAATGAACAAATAAACTGTAAAGTGTGTATGTGTTTCTTTTAGTACATTTTCGAGTAAGCCAGACTATCAAGAGTAAAAATAAAACACATTAAAAAAAATGTTTGTTTCTTAAGTCAAAAATGCTATAAAATGCAATGTACAAAGCCTATTTTCTTTTTTTTTTTTTTAATTTTCTGACGAAGGAGCCGCGAACATCCTCCTTTCCTAGGGTATTCCATACCCCCATTCTCCCAGTAGTCTATCCCCCAAAAGTATGTGCTCTTGACGCTAATACTCTCTTCCCGTTGAAAGTGTTTTTTGAAGAACCTCACTCCGGTTATAATTGCATAATTGAAAAGGATGTACTCAGATAGTGTTCACAAAAACATACATTGACATGAAGAATTGGATTGTTTTTAAGAGTTTCCGAAAAGTTTCCAAAGAGAGTTAGGGAAAAAATGTTTCTATACTATGTTAGAATTACAGTGGAGTACCGCTAACCCGAACACGTTTAATCCGAACATCCAGTTAAGCCAAACAAGTACAAAAGGACATTGTTTATTTCTTCTTCTTCTTCTTCTTCTTCTTATTATTATTATTATTATTATTATTATTATTATTATTATTATTATTATTATTCTGAAAATATGCATTTTTTTTCTTTGATATGTATATTTAGGCCTTGAGCCACCACAAACTTTGAAATAGAATACAGTACGTAGGCCTACTGTACAATATTGAAACTTAATAGGTTTAGTATGAGTGAAATACAGTAATGTAGTAGAATACGTACTGTACTGTAACACAAAACCGAACGTACAATACTGAATCTATCATAGTACCAAAGTACTGCACCGAGACAACAGCTGGCAAACTGCCGACCGCTGCAGAGTGAACTACACAATGGTAATAATACCCTATTGGAAAGATTTGTAACTGCTGTACTGTACGTGGAAAAATAAAAGCATTAAGTTTTTTCAATATTTTTAACATTTTCCCAGTACATTACATGATATACTGTAGTCAGAAAACGTGTCTTCAAATACTATACGCTATGTATTGCAACACAATAGACCCGTTCACCTGCTTCAAATCCCGATTTTACTGTTATTAAGGTTAATCCGAACAGGGTTCAGTCAAATATAGTTCGAATTAGCGGGACTCCACTGTATATGTGTCACTGTTAGGAGTGTGTCTGGCACTATTAAGAGAGTGTGTATTGCAGTTGGAATAAAAGAAAAACAAAAAACTTTGGTAAAGACCGTAAAGAGAATCACGCGAAACTTAAACGTATGAGATATAGATAGGAACTGTTATCCTTTAAGACATATCGGACTAACTCTATTAACGAACTCGGCCACAATATTCGTTTCAACTATATATTGCAAAAAAAATCAATTAGCTTACATATATGGGATAAGAACTATAGATAGCTACCGTTAAAGTCGCCGAGATCTGTTAATATGTTAACGGGTTAATTGCATTAACAAACTCAGCAAAGATAATCGCTCTAGCTATCCATTACAAAAAACAGAATTCAATTCACTTACATATATGGGATATGAGCTATAGATAGCCAATTACCCGTAGCCAATTAACGTTTAAGTAGCCGTTACCCGTTAAAACGTTAACGAATTATTACATTAAATACCTCGAACCACAATATTTGTTCTAGCAATCTATTGCGGTGAGTAGAATTCAAAAATTCGCTTAGAATACATGTAAAAGATACAAATAACCCCCGTTAAACTCACCGTTACCCGTAAACGTTAATGCACTTACTCCTTCAACGAACTCAGCTGATATAACCGTATTAGTTATATATTGAAAGAAAATAGAATTGAAATATCCCTTATATAAATGAAATATGTGATACAGATCGTCCAGCTTTTCAAGTCGCCGTTACCCGTAGCGATGGTAACGGATTCACACCATTAAAAATTTAGCACAGATAATTGGGCTAGTTACCTATTGTAAAAATATATAATTTAAATATTCGCTACCGTATATAGGACATAGCTACCCACCTTTAAAGTTGTAGTTACCCGTTAAGATGTTAACGAATCTACTCCATTAACGAATTCGAACGAGATAAAACTATGGCTATATATTCCAGAAAGCAGAATTAAAAAATTCGCTTACATGTTATGCAATATAAGCTATAAATAGCCACTATGAAACTCGCGGTTGTTAACAGATTAAGATGTTAACAGATTGAATCCATTAACCCACTCGGCCGAGATAATTATTCTAACAATCTATATATTAAAAAAAAAAAAAAAATCCATTCAAGGATCATCGTGCAAAGTAATGGACAGAGAGACGTACTAATAACACAATCCTAGTTATAAGTCTCACCGCATGATCCTAGTAAATATAATCTATTACTTAACAGTGTATTTTTATATACATATAGAGTACACAAATTTTGCAATATTATTAGAATTTAACGGAGGAAAATTTCCAAAGATGAGATATTTACTCATGAATAGATCTTATTAATGAATAGATCTTAATGAGCTAAATGTATACTTGTAAAAAGTCATGTGTAGTTTTCGACATAAATTCTTTCAGTTTAACGTCCCACGATTATGCTTTTTAGGGTAAGGGACGCAATGATTGATGATTAATGCAAGTGAATGATTCTGGAAGAATTGTTGACATATGAATATGGGAGGAAACGGGAGCACCCGAGAAAATCCACGGACACCATAAGCTTGCTTGGCCGGGATGGAACTATAGGGACCCTATACACTAAAAGCAAATGCTCTACCACTGAACCACTTTGTCTCTCATAGTTTTCGAGATAATGGAGAGTAAACCATTTCTTTGTAAATCTAGAAAGTTAATACTGTACGTGAACCATCCAATTTATTGACATGAAACTGATACTGAAATATACCCGCATTAAACTATTAATTATAACACTAAGAAGACGATAGTTACATGTTATAGTTCCTTATTAGAATAATTGTTCGATTAATTATTTGAATAACTGTTCGATTAATTATTCATTATTCAAATAATTGTTCGATTCATTATTCTTAATTCGAATATTTGTTCGATTCATTATTCCTTATTCGAATAACTGTTCAATTAATTATTCGGTATTCGAATAATCGTTCGATTAATAATTCATTATTCGAATTATTGCTCGATTAATTATTCGGTATTCGAATAATTGTTCGATTGATTATTCGTTGTTCGAATAATTGTTCTTTTGATTATTTGTTATTCGAATAGTTAGTTGTTATATTAATCATTCGTTATTCGATTAATTTATTTAAATAAGGATTTTTTAAAAATATCTGAACAAATATTCCAAGAAACTATTATTCAAATAATAGTCGTTATTCGAATAGCAAACTATCAATCGATAAATTGATCAGACAATCATTCGAATAACAATTTATTAATCGAACAGTTATTGTAGTTACGAATATTTGAAGAAACCATTATTCGAAATTTAACATCAGAGTCTCAATTTTATTATCCACATGATATTTGGTGAGCTGTTGCTATTGTAAAGCTCACTAAATTGTATTATTTCTCCGTTCACTAGATTTTTTTCTTTTCCTTTATTTTATCACGAAAATTATGTTTTAAAATATCTTCTTCTCATCATCTCATCATAGGTATTCTGCTATTATTGACAGGTCATTTTCCGCAACTGAGAAACTTCCATGCTCTACGGTCTTCCGCTAACCTCTTCGTCTTCACGTACGATTTCTCTGTTTTGATTTTGTCAATTAGGATCTAATTGTAGTTTCCTTCGCCCCCTCCCCTCTCGTTCCAGCCATTAAACCGTCTAGCACGTCCCTCATGATACAGTTTCTTCTTAGCCAATGTCTCAACCAGTTTCTCTTCCTCCTCTTAATAATATCTAAAATTACTCTTTTCTCCCCACCATTTCTAACGCTCTGTCATTCGTTTTCCGCTCGACCCAGCTAATTCTCTCCGTTCTTCTCCACACTCACATTTCGAAAGCTTGTAGTCGTTTATCAATCATTTTTGAGTAATATATATGTTCCTGCCCCATACAGTACAATATTCCACACCTAGCATTTTATGAGTCTTTTTCTCAACTTTTAGTCAAGGTCCCACAAAATAGTATTTTCTTCCTCGTAAAGGCTTCTTCTGCCATTCCTATCCTTGCTTTTATTTTACGTTCACACTCCATACCATCATTAATAATACTACCCAGGTATCGAAAACTAGTCACCTGTTCTATTTACTCCCCTCCTAGTTCTATATTTGACGTCGATCCCTTCGTTTCAATTAACTTGGATTTGTCTTTCTCAAGTTATTGCGGATTAGAGACTAGGGATGGCCAGACGGATCCGGATCTCGGATATCCGGATCCTATAAGATCCGGATCTCGGATCCGGATCCGAAATTTCGGATCTTGGATCCGGATCCGGAATTTTGGATCTTGGATCCGGATCCGGAATTTTGGATCTTGGATTCGGATCCGGAATTTCGGATCTTGGATCCGGATCTGGATATTCGGTTCCTGGATCCACACACGAAATTTCGAAGTTCAGATTCGGACTCCTGTTTTGAATATTTTAGGCCTTAGATTGAGACCCAGAACTAAAATATCCATATGTATAAAATTTAGTAGGTGAATTTTATCTAACTCAGTGGGAAGAGAATTTAATTTAAATGACAAAAGATTACATGAAAATCTCATTTTCACATTTTTCGGGGTTAGACCACTGTTGCGCACACCCCATCACTTACTCTTTAGTATATCTTTAAACGTACTACAAGTATGCCACTTTCATCTCAAGTCAGTAGTTGTATAGATCTGCCTTTTCTTATATATTAATCAACTTAGGATTAAAATTCGATTGTTTGTGAGACCTATGATAATATTTTCAGAATGAGTTATAACGTTGAAAAACTGCATAGTAATGCTGCATATTTTCTTTGTGCCACATTGGAAATTAATGTAGTCTATCTTATACAGTCGGCTCTTATGATTAATTCAATGATCTGAACTCCTGCAGCATTACCCTAAAATCATGGATGTCTTTGAATTTTCATCATCATTTCTACTTTTTTTTATTACGAGCAAAATAAATGTCATAAGCGGCATTTTACATAATACACATAGACGCAGATCATCAGTTGATTGCTTAAAGTTTATAGCAAAGCTATTACATTTCTAAGACACTGGCGGCCTTAGGACAAAATCCATGGCTTTCCCATAAAATCTTAAATCTCTATATATAAAAAGGGCAAAGTCCCGACTGACTGAGTGAGTGAGTGACAGATCACCGTACAGGCCAAATCGCTTAAGAGCCTGCTTACTAAAAATAATACAAAATTTACCATTTTTCTTTTGCTTGTTTATTCATCAGTGAAAGGAGATAATGAAATGCAAGTTGCCACAATCATAGATAATGCTATTCTACAACAGAAAATACGAACCTGAAGAATGTTCGGTGTTGCCATCCATAGAAATTACAGTGTTGCCAGAAAAATAATTTCCCTAAAATCTAAGTTAAGGCTGCGAGTAGAGGAACAAACTCAACTGCATTTGGTTACGTATCATATTGTTTTGGTTTTCTGTGAACTACTTCTTAAATAATAGTTGTATTTAGTTTGTAATAAACAAAATAGTTTTAACATACAGTTGTTAAAACTAAATAATAATGTTAATTAAAAAGTAGTTCACAAGGAACCAAAGCAACATGATACATAATCAAATGCAGTTGAGTTCGTTTCTCTACTCGCAGTCTTAACTTAGATTTTAGTGAAATTGTTTTTCTGGCAACACTGTAATTTCTATGGATGGCAACACTGAACATTCTTCAGGTTCATATTTTCTGTTGTAGAATAGCATTATCTATGATTGTGGTAACCTGCATTTCATTATCTCCTTTCACTGATGAATAATCAAGCAAA
Organism: Thermobia domestica; assembly: GCF_964235325.1. Lineage (NCBI taxonomy): Eukaryota > Metazoa > Arthropoda > Insecta > Zygentoma > Lepismatidae > Thermobia > Thermobia domestica. Next base: position 149,333,479 of record NC_137468.1, read on the forward strand.
AGAAAATGATAAATTTCGTATTATTTTTAGTAAGGCAGACTCTTAAGCTACAAACTTGAAATTTGGACAGTTTATAGGCTTTGTGACGTAGGATACCACTAAGGAAGGACTTTGGGAAATTCGACGAGGAAGGGGGGAAATGGGGTAGAAAATATTGATGATTCTTGATGTTAGATACTTCAAATTTGGTATTTGGGTTTCTCATTGAAAATAATTTGATACTTGTTTAAGTGCTTTTTGATATTTAAATTAGAAGGGGCAGGGAAGATGTAGAAAGTAAAAGAACGGGTGGTAATTGCAATTATTGTATAATTGTGTATAATAATATGCCTATATCTGGGAAACTTAAAGGGTTAGAAACATGGAATTTGGTATTTGGACTTCTCACTTAAAATAATTAGATACGTATTTCAACTTTTTTTTTTTATGTGTGGCCCAGAAGGGAAGAAAAGGGGCGAGAAAAAAATTAAGTGGGGATTACAATTATTGTATTAATATGTTCAATCCTTTAAGGTTAGAGACTTGAAATTTGGTATTTGCATTTCTCATTGAAAATAATTTGACATGTGTTTCAGTGTTTTTTGACGTTTTAGTAAAAAGGAAAAGAAAAGAGATGGAAAGGAAAAAGGGTGGGGATTGTAATTATTATAATAACATGTCGATATCTGGGAACCTCTGAAGGTTAGGAGCATAGAATTTGGTATTTGGACTTTACATTTGAAATAATTAGGTATGTACTTAAGCGTTTTTTTATGTATGTCTTAGAGGGGAAGGAAAGGGGCGGGGAGAAAATACTTTTATATCTCAGAATCCTGGAATGTTAGAGAAATGAAACTTGTTATTTGAACAAAAATTCGTTATGAAATGAAATCCTTGAGTTTTACGTCCCACGGTTATGCCGGTTATTCTAAAGGAGACGGTGATTATGAGAAATAAATGAAATGAAGAAAGTGGGAGGAAACGGGAAAACCCCGAGAAAACCCACGAGCACGGTGTTTGTCCACCACAAAGTCCACACGGCCCTAGCTGGGATCGAACCAGGGACCCAAAGCACCGGAGGTGAATGCTCTACTACTGAGCCACCGCGCCCCCTTAAAAATTCGTTATGTTTGCAGGCATATGATGTGCGAGGCCGTAGACCGAGCAAATGTGTGGGCTGGGGGGAAAGCCCCCATGTACTCGCACTGAAATTCGGTATGTCTCGGGATACCGGAATGTTATTACTAGACTTCGGATTTTTGCATATTTGCATGTTTTTTTCCTGATGTGAGATTGTTATGCTCTTTAAACAGAAATTCATTTCAGTTGTTTTGGGGTAAAATGGTAGAGTTTTATAGTGCATATATTTGCATATTTCGGAGGTTAGTGCATGTTTATGTCGTTATTGCATATAAATGCATATTTAAAGAAACGACCAAATTGATAATTTTTAATGTGCAATAACTTTCGTCATAAATGGAATTCCAAGTTTCTAATGTAAATAGACTCAAGACCTTGAAATGGTTTATTGTTGTCAGCTTCGAATATCTTTCAAGGTCATGTAAAAGGAAAATAAGAAAGGGGTGAGTGATTCATCCTCCCGGCAATGATGCGATGCATGATGGACACCTTTTTTTAAATACCAAGATATGAATAACGGCGTCAGATCACCTACAACAAGTTAAAATTGCTACTGTTGTGTGTGTGTGGATTTGGAATTGTGTGGTCCTGTGGCAGAACAAAAATACCGAAAGAAAAATCTTCTAGAAATTATCTCCTGTAACAGTTGTAGTGCAACATCTTCATACTGAATTTTAACTAGCCCAGAATTTTGTCTAATTTTTGTCCATTTTTGTCGAACCTAGAACAAATTTTGTAAGATTCAAATTAATAAAGGGAGAACATTTCAAAATTTGGGCCAGTTTGATCGCCTGTAGTGCGACATCTTCAAATCTGAAATTTAACTATTTCAGAATTTTGTTCATTTTTGTCTAAACAAGGTATTTTTTTTTTGTAAAATTCAAGTAAACGAGGGAGGGCCATTTAAAAATTTGGCCACTTTCATGACCTGTAATGCGACATCTTCAAATCTAAAATTTAACTACCTCAGAATTTGTCCATTTTTTGTAAATTTTTGCCCACCTAAGAAAAAATTTGTAAAATTCAAGTAAAAGAGGGAGGGTCATTTCAAAATTAGGTCACATCGATCACCTGTAGTAAGAGATCTTTAAATTTGAAATTTAATTAGCTCACAGTTTTGTTCAATTTTCGTCTATTTTTGTTCACCCAAGAAAATTTTTTTTGCACCATTCAAATAAATGAGGGAGACCTACTTCAAGATTTGTCCACTTCAATCACCTGTAGTACGACATGTTCAAAATCTGAATTTTTAATAGCTCATAATTTTGTTCGATTTTAGTACATTTTTGTACCAGCAAGAAAAACTATGTAAAATTGAAATAAACGAGGGAGGGCCATTTGAAATTTTGGCCACATCGATCAGTGTGATATACTCGAATTCACGTTTTAACAAGCTTAGAATTTTGTCCAATCCTTGTACCAAAAGCAACATTTTGTACATCCAAATAAACGAGGAAGGTCATTTCAAAATTTGGCTACTTCGATCACCTGTAGTGTAACCTTTCCAAATTCGAATTTTAATTAGCTCAGGATTTTGTCAATTTTTGTACATTTTTGTAGTACCAAGAAAAAATTTTGAACGCTCAAATTAACAAAGGAGGGTCATTTCAAAATTTTGGCCACTTCGTTCACCAGTAGTGTAACATCTTTAATTCTAATTCTAACTCGCTTAGAATTTTCACTGTTTTTTGTGAAGTTTTGTACCATCAAGCTAGTTAAAATTCAAATTTGAAATGTCTCACTACAGGTGAACGAAGTGGCCAAAATTTTAAATGTCCGTCCCTGGTTTATTTGAATGATGCGATTTTTTCCCTGGTGGTTAAAAATGTTCAAATATTCAACAAAATTCTAAGCTAATTAAAATTCGAGTTTGAAGATGTCTCACTACAGGTGATCGAAGTGGCCAAATTTTGGAATGAACCTCCCTCGTTCATTTGGATGATATATATCTTTTTGTTGATGGTTCAAGAATGTAAAAAATTGGACAAAATTCTAAGCTTGTTAAAATGCGAGTTTGAAGATGTCGCCCTACAGGTGATCGATGTGGCCAAAATTTCAAATGGCCCTCTCTCGTTTATTTTAATTGTAAAAAATTTTCTTCGTAGTTCATCAATGTACAGAAACCAGACAAAACTCTGAGCTATTTAAAATTCGAATTTGGAGATGGCGTACGACAAATGATCGAAGTGGCCCAAATTACGAAATGGAATTCCGTCGTTTATTTAAATGGTACAAGATTTTTCTTTGATGTACAAAAATTGACAAAATTCTGAGAGCTAGTTAAAATTGAAATTTGAAGGTGTAGCACTACAATTAATGGACCCTCTGAAACAATGGATTGAGGTCAATAGACGTTAACAATTCAAGGAGAAAATATATTTTGCAAAGTGTGTGCTAAACAAGTAATACTTTCAAACTAAGTATGCTTGTTTTCAGAAGAGGACATTTCTATATTGTTCGACAGCAAAAGCTTACACTTCAGCTGCGCCTTATTTTTTGGCCTTCTTATATTTTCATAACAGTCTCAAGCCTGGTAAGGAGTTCTACAAGTATGAAACAACTCAGTTGTGTTTTTTTTTTTTTTTTTTTGTTTTTTTCATACTCGACAGAGATAATGCCAAAGAAATCCTTTTAAAAAGTTTTTCGGGAGGAAACGAACAACCCTTTTGAAAGTATGCTCTACAATTAATTAAAATATTTGCTTTATAATATCTAAAACTCGTCGCAGAAGTTACTTTTTGAGATAAGTTACCGAGTTCTCCTTTAAGGAGTTTATGAGTTTATTTAAATATAAGCTTGTGTTGCTTTGATATGCACCTCAGTCTCTCGAAACGTAACTAAGTCTTCTGTTATGTTTTCGATAACTTTACCTTTTTCCCATTCATGCTCCACGTCTCGCTCAAATCAGTTTATTCCATTTAAAGTATCAATATCATACATTGTAAATTCTTACTGTTTTTAACGGATAATGTTACGCTAGAAGAAAATATTCTAGGATTAACACATAATTGGATACAAAAAGTAATTTGAAGTGGATTTATTTTCTTTTAAACAAGAACATAAGGTTTTGAAGCAGGATTTTAACACAGTAAAAAGTCCCCTTACTAAACGGAAATATTTCACGGTCCCATGAATTTAAAGGTAAAAAAAAAGTGCTAAATTTTCTTGATTAGTCGGAACCTGTGTTGCGAACAACGGATGTTAAAATATACTTTTTAACGGAACTTTTCAAGTTCCGGAATGCACCGTTTAGGAAAAATTTAGACTTTCTGTGAGAGGTTAGGTATATGAACTGCATTGTCTATAAAGGTCTTCGTTTACTTGTTACCCTACACATTTAACCTATAGTCTACCGCCATATAAGGCCCTAGATACCGTGCAACTTTTTGAACGAAGTGCAATTTATATAGTAATTTCGAAACCAATAACTATTTCTCTAGCTGGTCCAGAGACATGGAACAAGGAGCATAATATACACAATAGATCAAAGGAGCCAAAAGTAGAGGAAGGAGCGCTGAAAAGGACATAGCATCTACTTTTTGTCTTGGCCTTGGAAAAGGTATCAGGTCAGATGCTCAAGTGTGTTTTGCTCAACTATTAAAATGTGGGACATTTGCTCAAGTGTCTTATCTTGCTATTGATCATGAACTGGAAATCCATCACAGGCGCGAAAATATTGGCTAATGGCCAGAACGGGGGTTGAGATTTTCATATATGATAAAATATGTGCAGGGTTGCCACAAGTTAGATATCATATTTTCCATATTACGAAGGCAAAACTTTGTATGTGAGCAATTCAAGGTACAAACTGGATTTCTTTTATTGCTTAAAAGATTTAAGAAAAAGAGAATAATTAATTACAAACGATACACAGTATGTACGAATTCTTAAATAAATAACATTAATTTCTCAGGTTATGTACAGTATAATTCAAATGAGCTGTATTGAAGGAGATTATATTAAATGTTCCATTGTTTGAAACAAAATGTTTTATGCGTAGAGTATAACAACGATTAAGAATAGTAGGCCTATTAGCCAAGAGAAGAGATTTAAGGCTGTTTCGTCTTAAAAAGGAGGCTTGAAAGTGTTGTCTTTAAAAATGAGTTTTTGGAAGAGTTCGGTGTCATCTCAAAAATTCTCTCTCGACATTATGTTGGGTAACACTAATTCCATAATCTATATAGTACTATTATATACAAGAATGGAAGTGATTCTCTTATCATCGCCTAGATCATGCTTCTTTAGGTAAAAATAAACTGAAATTTTTGACAGAATATTCCTCGGGTGTACTCCACTAGCGCACAAAGAAATGAAATAAAGTGCTTATGGTATTGCGAGCACACAATATTCGATATTGCGTTGTCATGGTTAGATTTGTTTTACAAATTATGGCTATATAAGAGATTGTTCCTGTTACATAGAGAGGCAAATATCAAGAAATATAATAGACGTTTATTATAACACGATTAATTGCCACATTTTGATTTGTGAAAAATACGGGAAGATGTTTTGTATGAAAAGGTAAATAGCAAGAAGTATAACATATACGTAATATTATTATATAGTAAATTTTATATCCACGATATGTCTTTAATTGACGTTTACCCATTTTTAGTTAGCACCTATAAAAAAGAGAATAGTGAACATCACCGGCTAGCACCACAGTATAAGTGCCGCTAAATGTGTAACTTTCGTGAAGGGGAAAATTTAAGTTTGTTTGTGTACCAGTTTTAGACAATTTAAAATAGGATTCTTGAATTTCATTTATGCACAATTATTCTTGCTGTTTACTTTGAAAATGATACCATATGTTAATAGAGAACAGCAGTTTACTTTTTTAAAGAATATGCTTACAATATGAAAGTATAAAGACGTGACACGTAATATGTTGACCTATCTCCAAATTCTGTTTTCTTCTCCAGCGCGAAATAAATTAACTAATCTTGTGTTCAGTGATAATGCAATATTTGTTTCGAGGGTGGAGGATGGTGATTTTGAAAAAAAAAAAAAAAAAAAAAAAAAAACACTTGCCAAAAACTGTTTTACACAATGGAGTATCTTTGCATCATATTTTGTGCACTCGAGGTTTCTTATTTGTGTCATGATCGCACAGAGGCCTTTATTTGAGCACTCCCGGCCTACGGCCTATCCCTTTTATTACGGAGGCAAGAGATAAGAAAGGATTTTTGGAGCACGTATTCCAAGGGAAATAAAGAGGTTTTTAAAGTTTTTTTTCTTTTTTAAAAAAAGAATTCAGTATCTCACACATTCATGAAATTAGAGAGATGAAACTCAGCATATAAACTCTTCTTTATAATAAGAGAATACGTATTTTTAGCGCTTTCAAAAATGCCGTTTCTAGCGGAGACATTTCTATAATATTCAAACTTCTCTTCCTTTCTTCAGAGACTGTCGAATGTGAAGATTCGCTTAAGTTGGAGATGTGGAATTCAGTACATAGATTTTTAGTTAAAAATAAGGGAACACATGTTTCAAGAGCAAAAAGAAGGTCATATTTATTATATTGAAAATTCCTTTTATTTATACATAAAGTGCCGAGTGTGACAATTTAAATTTCCGGTATTGTATTTATTACACTTTATCTTCCTGTAAGGAAAACAGAAACTTCTGCTACTGTATGTATAATCAGAATACGATAAAATATGTATTTAATAACTAGCCTTCGGTTGTCTGGGGACTTCGCCCAGAAACCGCCGTGTTTCCTCAGCCTACGGCCTCACATCTCATACACCTGCAAGCATACCGATTTTCAGTTCAAACATCAAGTTTCATGTTTCTAACTTTCGGGATCCCTAGATATGAATGTATTATTATAATCCGTAAAGAGGATTACGTAATATTTTATCATTTAATATTGAATTTGGAAGTTGTAGTATGGTTCTTTCAATTCCGGTTTGAGTAGAAAGATTAGTGTTGAAATGGAATATAGGCTATTCTTGGGACACTTAATTGATTAAAGAAAATTGCTTCTCGCTATCTATTACCATTTTTAATTTACAGTGATCAGCATTATAACCGGAAGAGAGTAACTTCTACTTCCGGTTATTCTAGAATGTTAAGGATGAAGATGAATGTTGTCCTTGAAACGTTTAATCGATTACGAAAACAGGTTTTTCGCTATATATTACTGTTTTTGCTATATAGTGATCAACGATAAAAGAAGATGTGTCTTATTTCTACAACTTGCGATTTCACTAGGGTGTTAAGGATGAAGATGAAAGTTGTCCTTGAAATGTGTAATTGATTTCCGAAAACCGTTTATCTCTGTCTATTTCCGTTTTTCCTCTGATAAATGTGGAAACCGGAAATGGCTCATTTCTACTACTTCCGGTAGGCAAATCACCTCCATCAACGAACTCCCTCGAGATAATCACTCTATCTATCTATGGCAAAAAACAGAATTTAAAAATTCGCATTCGTTCAAAAGTTATCGTGTGGAGTAACGGGCGTATGTACTAACATTGTAATCTTATAAGTACCACTACGTGATCCTAATAATAGTAATACTTCGACTAGCTAGGTGTTTCGCCCTCAGACTCTTGCATATGTTCAGCCTACTGTCTCGCAGCTCATAAACGTACAAGCACACCGAATTTCAGTTCAAATACTAACTTTCATTTCTCTAACCATCCTGAATGCCGAAATACACTGATAATTTCAAGTACCAGGCGACTTTGCCCCCAAACCTGCGTTCGGCCGGCCCACGGGTTTACATCCCATGAACCTATAGAGTACCGAATTTCAGTTCAAATACCAAGTTTCATGCCTCTAATCTTCAGGGATCCAAAAATATGAACATCTTATTGTAATTGTGATCCTCACCTTTTTCTTTTCTTCTAGGCCAGATGTAAAAATACGTATAGTGACATCTTATCATAATAATTGCATTCCCTATCTTTTCCCCACCATTTTCTTCCTCTTTTTATTAAAATATCAGATGTTTCTAACCTTCAGAGATTCGAAATATCGATATATAATAATTGCAAACCCCCACTTCTTTTCCACTTTCCATTTCTTTTCTTACCCTTTTAGTAAAATATCAGAAAACGCTGAAAAAAAAGTATCACATTATTTTAAATGAGAAATCTCAATACCAAATTTCAAATCTGTCACTTTAAGGAATTCGGAGATATGGCCATCTTATTAAGTTAATTTCCATTCCTATTTCTCCCCCTTCCCCGTCGAATTTCCAAAAATTCTTTTTTAGTAGTACCCTATGTCATAAATCTTACATATTGTCCAAATTTCAAGTTTATAGTTTGAGCAGTTTGGTCTGTGGGTTGATATATATTTGAGAAGTTTAATTAAGTGCAAACTTTTTAGTCCAGTATGTAGGAGTCTGAACTTAAAAAAAAAAAAGTAACTTAATTAAACTTGCAGGGCAGCTTCTTTCCATCAAGTATAGGCATATCCTGGAAGTGCGCTTTAAGCTTCAGCAAATATGGCTGCCATACCTAATTTGGCCGCCTTTGTCTATAGAAGAATGATGCTTTCCTTGATTTCTTACTTTACGTTCAATTCTACGGTCTTGAAAGTTATAACAAAATATTTTCGAAGTAAAATTTCATTTCGTTTGATATATAATACATTTTTGTAGGTTAGGTAGATATGAAGTTACAAATGATAGAGTAGGCTTGTGTCTGTTTCTTTCAAGAGTAGTTTTCTGATTTTTTAAAACTCTTTCATAAAGAAGGCAGATTTCATCAACCAGTCAAAATGTATAAATACATGAAATTACAGGAGGAAGTATGGGTGATGTAATACTGTTTTCACATTGGGAGCTCCTCCGTGGCTAAGCGGTTAGCGTACGCGCCTTTGGCGTGGGAGACCCGGGTTCGATTCCCGGCGGGAGCTCATGTGGTTCGGATTCCACGTTAATCAGTAGGTCCACGTCTCATATAGCCTCGCTGCTGAACGGGACGTTAAACTCAAACTCAACTCAACTGTTTTCACATTAATTTTCAGGAAGTGACACGACTTTGTCTCTGTTCCAGAAAGAGAACAAGACTTGTTAGAAATTACTTGGGAAATAGTTAATTGCAATAAGTTGTGAGTATATTCAACAAATGTACTTCGAATCCGAAATAACATTTCCAATTACACTTTTGTGCATCGTATGATGAAAACGCACTGGCTTTGTATCTATATTTCTTATACAGAAGATTTATTTCACACCAGTCACCCATTTCTCAGTTTTTACCTATAAGAGCAAGTTCGAGCAGACGACACGTATTGAAGGTGTACCATCAGGAGAAAACTTCACTAGAGCAAGATATTCCAGCAATTGATTGTAGATCGGAGGAGTAAATGAAGAATATACTCAATTACTTGTTTGGACACACCAGCACCAAACTTTTTTCTTTTTCTGAAGCTTGTGTATTGCAAGTGTAATACTCTCATGTACTTAATCCAACTATTATGTTAGTAATCTTCGAGATTGTACATGTCGGCGTTTTATTCAGACATGTTGGCGTTATATTAGTGTTGAACTACCCTCGAATTATACGTTACTTTTATGAATCTTTCGAAGTTCCTTCTTTCTTTTTAATTTTTCAGAGTAATAGGTAACTTTCCTGTTCTGAAAGAAGCAGAGTTTATTACATGAAACCTAAATTACTAAAATAGAAACGCTCTGCTTAAAACTCGTCGTTTCAACATTTTCCATTTGAAGCAGCAGTGGGTCTGATCCAACTCAACTGTGTCGCTTATGTCCCAGCAGTGCACCTTACCAGAGATTGGTTAATTTATGTCTTTTATGTACTATAGATACTTTTATAGTTTATAAAAAACTGAATTTTGCCTAAATAACGTTTTCTCTTCGGACTATTTGCTAAATAAGTTTATAGAAATTTTCGCATAATACCCTATTATTTTCAAATGTACCATATTTTTTATATATAAATTCTAATTATGGCATGTTTCTTTCATTCTTTCATTCATCAATGTCTCCTATAGCCTTTGAGCGTAATTGAGAGAAGTTAAATTTGACTATAGGTCTATATACTACATAGGCTTTGGCAGAAATATTCGATGGGAGAGGATATGTAATAACTGTGATAATAATAATATCTTCCTATTGTGTTTTGTAGAGCGCATGTTCACTTCTCTTCCTGATACTCCCCCTCTCCACATAAATATGAAGAGTATGTGGGACGAACGATAAAAATCATATTTTCACATTTCTGAGATACTTTTTTTTTAACTGTTTTAAATTGCAAATTGATTTTCATCGTTCTTCTCGCCTACTCTTCATACTTTTTCTCCACTCCCTGATATTCAGGTTCCAAATACCAAATCCCGATATTCTCTCTCCCCATTATTTGTTTATTTAACTAAAATAAGTAAATTTGATTTTCCTTCTTTATTTACAAATAATAAAATATTTGGAATTTTATCTTATCTCCCCCTTTCAAAAGTTCTTGAGGTACACTATGCAATACAATACCCCACTCTGGAAAACATTGGGAATGTATAAAATACAATCGGGGATCTCATCCAAATCTCCTGTCCAATGCAGTTATGGTGTGGTGCTTGAAGTAATCGTCTCTACATTTCCTTCACGGTTTGGTTAAAATATCCCTTTATTTGGATAAGTATATACTGTAGCCTGTTAAAAATTTTCTGAACATTTGGAAGCGATGTAACGTAATGCCTATAAATTAACCCTCCTCCACACATTAAGATTGTCACTTTTCCAAACTTTAAGTAATCTGAAATCCATTCTATTTAAGTAGTAATTAAAGTTTAATCCAAGTCGCCCGATCCCTCCCCCACCTTGGATCCACGCTTGCCTGGATGGCCTAACCAGGATGTACGGACTCGGGATTTGAACTCGGAATCTTACGATTAGTAAGTGCAGCACAAACTATGTACCAGATACTATTTTAATATTGTCTTTTCTTCTTAATTAAGATTGAAGGAAATTTTGATAGAACTACTAGTAAGAGTTATGCCTAGTACGTAGGATAATAACAAAACATTTGACCAAAGAACGTAACTTTAAATTAAAATTGAACATCTCTTTCGAAACAATAATAATAATAATAATAATAATAATAATAATAATAATAATAATAATAAAACTGACTTATTCAGCATATATTTGAAAACTTGGTCCTAATGGCGTCAACCCTCTGGTTCGTGGGGTTCCTGGTTCAATTCCAGCCCGAGCAAAGTAGGCTTTGTTGTGAGCACCGTGTGCGTTGGTTTTCTCGGATCCTACCGTTTTCTCCAACTTCCTTTACTCCAGCATTGTGATCCGTCTCATGCTTGTGTCCTTTAGCCTCGGTGCATAATCATAAGACGTTAGGCTAAAAAAATAAAATAACGGCGTCAATAGAAATTCGATACTTAATCAACATAACTTCTTATTTTTGCTTCGCTTTCACACTGAGATAATTTAGTCAGTACTTTTAGGTTGTGATATGTTTTTAAAGAAAAGTTCAGTTAATTTATTGTAAAACAGACATTTTATATTGTAAAGTCTTAGTTTATGCTTCTTTTTCAGTTGAACTAGTTTCAACTATGCTTAGTTTACCATATTTTTAAAAGCAACACAATTTTATGTGACACACTGCAACCCTGTCTATCGGAGATATTTCATAATAGCCTGCAGCGAAACCATCCATCCCCTTTCTGGTATTTGCTAAGAATGCAGCAGGTGTCCCTTCTGTTTCGGTTGATGATCATCAGATTAAGAAAAAAGATAACCACTTTAGGAAATGACTCTAGTTTAGAGACTTGAGGAAATAGACACTTGGGCAAATGACCCTATTTCTTGGAAAATGTATGTAGGCTTTTTTTTTTTTTTTTTTGTTCACTAAGTTTTATGTATATGAATTTGTAGCATAACTAAATACTGTAATTTAATAGGGTATGTATAACATTTTATTTTATCTCCCTTTGTCCATTATTTTTTATTTTTTATTTGTATTTTATTTTATTTATTTATTTATTTTTTTGCATAGATCTATCTCCGTTAACTTTCAAACCTTTATGGGAATTTTTTACGAGTCCTGTTCAATCTCGCTGGTCAGGTTTTACTATATGTTTATGTCAGAAATGTTTATATTTACTTCTCTGAATATATTTATTCTTCATTCACAAATACTTGGTGCATTCTATTTTTTATTAGTTAATATATATATATATATATATATATATATATATATATATATATATATATATATATATATATATATATATATATATATATATATACGCGTGTGTGTGTGTGTGTGCGAGGGTAGATGTATTTCAATTTCACATACTGAGCTGTTTGAATCCGAAGAAACCAAATGTATTCTAGAAGCCATGAATACTGAAAACATTAAAAGCGAACTTGCGTTTATCAATACTCATTTCAGTTCAATTTCAAAGATCATAACGAGATGAGAAGAGCGATGATTAGGACTGTTGTGCATTTGAGCTGTTTGATTCAATAACGAAACAGACTCCGCCAAGACCAATCGGACAAACATTTTTTTCGAAAAGCACAGTCAATAGACACGAAAAAAAAAAAAAACTGGCATAAAAGTCTTGTCTAATGCAAATAAAGTGTTCCTGGGAACGACGACGAACGAATTACAGACTTATCGGCAAGTAACATTGCTTTTTTTGAAATACTGTCCCTTAACGACCCGTGACACGGAAGGAATATTTTCGATGTACAGGAATGTTTTGACTGACAAATGCAGGGTTTTGCCAAAAAATACCGAAAACTATATAGTTGTCTATTGTAACATGAATGCATCATAGTTTTACACCAAGCATATTTAGTTCAAATAATACAGTTTTTTTCTCTCCAAAGGTAATAAAATTTCTCGCAAACTTTAGCTTTTGATTGGTGTATATTTATCCTTTTTAGTGCATATTTGCATATTTTCAGTGCATATTTTCTTGATTTTTAGCGCATATTTTGCCGGTTTTTAGTGCATATCGATCCGAAGTCTAGTTATTACATACAATTTGATATTTGAACTGAGATTCGGTATGCTTGTAGGTTTACGAGGTACGAGGTCATAGGCCGATCAAATGAGATATCAGAGGGTCTAAGGGCAAATCCCCAGACATTTCTTTTTAAATTGATTATGATTAGAGGCTTTTGTGGTGCGACGCCCTAGTAATAGGGGTCTAGTGGCGAAGCCCCCAACTAGCCGAGGTCTATTAAGTATATAAATGTATTTGCGTAATGACTGGAAATTGCATGTATGCCTGTGGACAAAATTGTGTAAGTAGCCACGAGAAATGACAATCCTTTAAGATAAAAATTTTAAAAAGCTACCGAAATGCACTCTTGAATGAGTTGTATATTATGTTTGCGCAGGGGCGAATCCAGAATGGACTCCTGAGGGGGCGGTTGGGGATACTAGCAGTGAAAAATTACTTAGATGATCTGAAATTGCCACAAATTACTACTAAAGTACACTGTTAATGGTGGCGCTGGGTAGGGGCTAACGACTTTTCGCCCTCCCCCTGCATCCGCCTATGTGTTTACATGAATGATATAGCTCCTTATACAACCTATGCAGAGGTAATAGTAGTGGATTACTAATTACAAAGATACGTGTTACTGCTCGAGGCTCCATATGGTATTTTGTATACACATACAGTACATTAATACATTGATTTTGATATATTAATTGCCATTTAGAACTTCATCTCTACTACAATTCTTAATTCTAACTGGAGTGGTACGGTCACAGAGAAACGTATTTTTAAAGAAAGAAAAAAAGCTCATCAAGAGCAAGAAAAGGAAGTTGCTCCTTAATTTGATTTGATCTATATTTTATGGGCTGTTCTATTAGCAATGGCTTAGCCCAGCGTTTCCCAACCGGTGTGCCGCGGCACACTGGTGTGCCGCGAATAGGCCGCTGGTGTGCCGCGAGGAAATGAAAACAAAATTATTAATTATATAGGAACCTAATTGCAAGACAGGAAATATGTGTATTTAAATTTCACATTACTATGAACCTTTACAATGAAAAAATACTGTAATTGTAATATATTATTTTACATACATTATTACTACATAGATTGTATTTCGAAAACAGAATTTTATTAATATTTAAAATTGTGACGAATATTAACCATGTTAATAAATTATAAGTTTCACACTGTGTTACTTATCTGTTCATTTTTAATGCTGAAAAAGTATTAATTATAACTGTCATGACCATTATTGTTTCTTTATTGTTACAGATTATTTCGTAACTTGAAATTTTAAAATCTCATTATATCCTTTCGACAAAGCAAACACTCATACAAATTCCCGCAATTCTGTTTTAAAAGTACAAGAGATTTGTTTGTTCGCTCGTAATTTAGTGATCTTCCTTGTGATAGGTTGAATACATTCTTCGAAAAAGAAAGTGTATGTTTTAAAAGACTGAGTTCTGAATTGTTTTCTATTTTTTAATTTGAATGAAAAGTAAGTATAATGATTTACGATGGAGGAAAACCAGTGATCGAGCTTTATTCTTTGTGAGAAGGAAGTCAGTAATCAAAGAAAACAAATACGACGGTATTTTCTATTTACAAATAATAATAATAATAATAATAATAATAATAATAATAATAATAATAATAATAATAATAATAATAATAATAATAATACCTATGAGTGTGCCGTGAGAATTCAAGTTAGACCCGTAGTGTGCCGCAAGTTGAAAAAGGTTGGGAAACGCTGGCTTAGCCCATCACGACTTGGAAATGACCTCATTCAGTGACAACAATAACTCAGAAAGAATTAGAAAAGTAAGCAGCCTGAGTCTAATGAAGAAGCTTGGGCTTGAGACTGTTTCATCCCAGCATTTGACTAGTGTTACAGAAGACAAACGACAAATTTCCATCAGGACGACCGCTTTAAAAAAGATTTACTACCTTTTCGGTCAAGTATTTTCACTAGAATCGAATCTGACAATGAGATTGCTCTCACCTAAGTCGACAGTTTTACTCAATCAAATTTGGAGTAATTGTGACATATTAAGGCACGAAAACCAAATATCAACAGAATGAAGAGAACGCAAGGCTGTCACACGATCAGATACCAAAAGTGTCTTAAAATCTTATTTTAAGCATAAGAATGAAAATCACTTTGTCAATAATTTCGAAAATTTTGCTGATTCGGAACACCCGAATTTTCTGACACGGAGTTTCGAATCCGGATCCAAGATCCGGTTTTTCAGGTCTGGATCCAAGATCCGAAATTTCGGATCCGGATCCAAGATTCGGTTTCTCGAATCCGGATCCACGATCCGAAATTTCGGATCCGGATCCAATATCCGGTTTTCCGGATCCGGATCCAAGATCCGGTTTTTCGGATCCGGATCCAAGATCCGGTTTTTCGGATCCGGATCCAAGATCCGGTTTTTCGGATCCTGATCCAAGATCCGGTTTTTCGGATCCGGATCCAAGATCCGAAATCTCGGATCCGGACCCAAGTGGATCCGGATATCCGGATCCAAAAATATCCGGATCTGGCCATCCCTATTAGAGACTAACTTTTACATCCATATAATACAACGGGGTTTCAAGAAAACTTTTTTCTTTTTCTTTATGGACTTGAATATCATTAAAAAATAAGTATAAAGTACGTATTTGTTGTTACAAGTGTCTGCAACTAGTTTAACAGGTGTGAACTCGTTAAGTCTTAACAAGCTGTATGTATGAAAACTTGAGTGAAACAAAGGTCTAATCTTACGAGCTTTTCTTTTTGTTTTCTTTTTTTTTAATGTTTGTGTTCTGGCGAACTATGGAATAACTTGTTTTATAGGCTTTATTATTTTCTCCTTTGACATATCCTGACAATTAAACGAAACTAATGTCTGTAAACAAACCAGCAATTTTCCGAAAATCACCAACCGACTGCCCTCACTATATACCCTTTTATGAATCATCTACTGATGAAAATAATGAGAGAATATAAATCTCACTGAAGAAAAAGGACCTTTAAAAAAAAGCGGAGGAAAGGAGTTGTATCCCCCGGAGGAGACACTTCTCTCGTCGCGTCTGAACAAAAGCACCGTCGGAGCCCGTCTGGGCGCCTCCTGCCTTGATCTTCTCTGCACTGCACCCTCAACCAAGCCAAGCCAATCCAAGCCGACTGAACGACTGGACAGGACTGAACCGAAATCAACTCAAGCCCTTTTGCTTTCTGTCAAGCATCGCTAGGAAAATAGTGTTTAGGCGCCGGTAGATGACGTCACACGACGCACAGAAAACGGGGCCGTCTTGGCGGCAAAATACGTACACGCAGAGAGGGGGAAAGAAGAAAGATGCAGAAGAGCGCCAGCGAACCATCAAGTGCAACTGTGCAAAATATCTTTTCTTTTCTTCCATTCTTTTACGTGTTTAACCTTGTTTTTCCCTCTCCCTTCCTTCTCAACAAGATATCTCGTCCAAAAATACTTTTGCACACCCCAATTTTGTTGCGATACTTAACACGACGCCTGTGAGAAATTGGCAGAATTAAAAGAAAGAGCGATGACAAACAGCGTCGCATAGCTATGCGTTGCACAGTGTGGCAAACTACAAAGACACACAGACTTAAACTGCGCACATCATTCGTTAGTTTGGGATTCCAGTTGTACCAACTTGAGCAGAACAGAAATGCGTGTATATAAATATTTTGTATCGTATCAGGGAAGCCAGGCTAAAAGAGAACTTAGTGCCCCACGTCAGAAGGCATCGGTCAAAAGAAGCCCCTGACTAAAGCAATTCAAAAAGAAATGAAATGAAATCTTTTAAGTTTCACGTCCCACGATTATGCCGGCTAGGCTAAAAGAGACGGTGATGATGGAAAGTGAAGGAAATGGTGGAATGAAGAAAGTGGGAGGAAACGGGAGAACCCGAGAAAACCCACGCACACGGTGCTTTTCCAGCACAAAGCTCACTTGGCGCGAGCTAGGATCGAACCAAGGACCCCATGCACCATAGATGAACACTCTACCACTGAGCCACCGCTAAAGCAAATTTGTTTCGTCAATATATCATTCCCTTCACGAGACATAAATCCTTGTCCGTTTAATGGTACACTCTCCTTTTCAGGCTCAGAGGCAGGGGCACATCCAAGGGAGGGTCAAACCGGCTTCGGACCTTCCCCCAAAACTTCCTAAGTAAACAGACATTCGTAAACTAATAAAACTATACTTGTTTAATAGAGAAATGATTGATGAAGCATCAACATGTAACAATCTAGTTTTATCATTGTTTCTGAAAATATAGGTACAGTACAACTCCTCAAATCCGAACTAATTGAGGCTGAAGCCTGTTCGGATTTCGGGGGGTTCGGATTACCCGGGAAATAATATTACGTACTTATTATCTAATCTTCGACAGTTAAAGATAACTGACTTCAAGTGATAAATCAGTGTTTGTTTAATCTTGTGTTGTAATTTTTCGTGTGAATCGTAATCCAGTTAACCTGGAATGATTTCATTGTTTTGGATTTTTTGAAATACGTAAGTAGACGTAAACTATTTCCTATTTTAGCTAAACTTAACAGTATTTTATAACGTTTTGAATAAGCATTAAGTCTGAAAATGTTAAAACCTTTAAAAAAAACTAAATTTGTATGATTAAATCTATTTTTTTTTCAACTGTAGTTAATTTTTTTCCTGAGAACTTGTTCGGATTTGCCGGGTTTTCGGATTTCCGGGGTTCGGATTTGAGGGGTTGTACTGTATAAGTATTTTATAATTACTTATCGGGTACAGAATAATACCACTTCAATACTACGGAGACATAATGGTTTGTAGTATTGGATAATAACCCCAAAAGCTTGGACCTCTCTCAACAAAAATTTCTGGGTGCGCGCCTGCTCGGAGGTAATTCTATCTGAAAGGTGTTCATTCTAACTTTAGAACCACATTTAACTTAAATAATTGTCGAAATTGTTTTGCAAAAATTTCACTTCCAAACCCCAAATTTGATGGTCATATCCCCGAAACCAAAATCCTGCACACCATAATATTTCATATTCATACCAAGAGATAGTGAAGGTCTATCAGCAAGCCAAGTTTGATCCAGATCGGACGAATTCGGTGATCTGTGTTACACTTTCGGCAATATATACGTAGTTCAAAAGCTAAAAATAAGCAGCATTCAAAATGTTTCGGATCAGAACTCATAACCGGGCACTTTCAAAACAACTTTAGCGAGTGGTAGTATTGAACCTGATTCAACTTTCACAAAATCGTTCTAACACTTCTGGCAGTGTTCGTGGGTTTCCTTAAGGAACTTTCCCTCGACTGATGTAAGAAATAAATACACCCAGCCAAGAATACGTACAAACTATGCTACCTTGAAATATATACACTCACACACTCACTCACTCTATTGCTGTTGTGTTGGTTCATTTCCGAAGAACAAAGAAAAGCTTAAACATTTGTATTGGTCGACTAGTCTGCGCGAGAATTTCCTTGAACTTCCATGTTTTATTGAAAAAAAATCTCTTTTTCCCTTTTTGCATAATTTGCCTACAAAATTTCCCTAGATTAGTGGTATTTCCCTCAAACTATGAATTCCAGCTACCTGGTTGATTCTTTCCGACATTACGTGAATGTGGGATGTGCGATCGACGTTTATTGATCATTCATAGAATTTTTTAGTGCAATTGTTTTTGTCAACGAACACGATATGTAAATAGTTGCATTTGACGTATCAGCGAATGGCTTAATGGCTTTGAAAAATTGTGTTCGCAGAACAAAACGGAAAGGGCTTCCCCTTATTTCTAATGCTGAAAATTCTAGTTCTCATTCTTTACAATGAGAATTCGCGCGCCAAATGATTTTGCAAGGTTAAGTCTATGGGCATCCAGTTTTTCGGTAATTATTCCTCAATGGTATGTCCAATCGGAACATGCGTACCCGTTATGACACTCAGCGCGCGCTCTCGAATCACTATGTCACATTTGGTTAAGAACGGTTCCGGAATCTCGGATGAGTATCCGGATAAACGAACGCCTAAGTCGAGTATTCGCTCCAATAATTTTCTTCAATCTATACTTATATACGGTAACGTATGTCTGTCTGTCTGTCTGTCTGCGTGGCTATCGTCAGCTTTTCACATAGAAAGGAGTTGCAAAAAGCCTTCAAATTTTGTACATAGATAAAATTCACCAGCCCTAATCGCGTACGTAGTCATTTTCTTTCGATTTTCGACTCAGGCGGATTTGCAGTTGTCAAATGTATAGGCGTTTTTGGATTTTCTAAGAACGCCTTTCCTGTATGCAACCTTTATTACATATTTGTAAAGTGGGCTTACATAACAGCACAGGACAAATACCCAAACAATGGAATGACTGTAAAGACACTCTTTTTAAGGAGATTCTGCTTCCTCTCTCTATCCAGATTCTAAATTAAAACCGGAAATGACGGGTACTTCCGACTAATATTACAATAAAATAGGGTGGACACAAACTGGTTTTCGGTTTTCACAAAAAACGAAGCCAGTTTTTGAAATCTTCTGTATAAACCTTCTTCAAAACCTGTTTCTGTGTTACGGCCGTTTCGGTTTTCTATTTTTTTTAAAAGAAAAAAAAACTTGGTTTTCTACCAAAAACCTTTTGTTCTTCGGTAACTTGTTCGGAAATAAATACAATAAGAACAAGAACAGATACCTGCTTCGGCGAAAATCAGACTGGTGTCGGTAAAAACCCGAAACTCTGAGTGAAAATGGAAACCATTTTCAATGAAAAAACGAACCGGATTTTGGAGAAAATTAAAACTTATTTCGGCGAAAAGTCGAACCGGTTTTGAAAAAAGAAATTGTCGGGTTTTCTACAAACCGGTTTTGTCCATCCTTAAAATAAAGACCTACATAGTATCCAATACGCAGTATCTATCAGATGCTAATTTTTATTATAGATTGTTTTCTTCAAATCTCTTCAAGTTCAGAAGCTATTAAGGTTGCATCAGGAACACTACTCAAATTTATATTCGGGATCTTATACTTCTGGCAGGTACGGTCTAAATCTACGGTCACGTACACCAGAGGCGAGAGCTCAAATTATAAACTTATGGGAGAGGAACTGCCATTATACTCGACCTTCTGTACTTAAAACGCAGAGACAAATTTAGAAGACGTTCAATTAATGGAAACCAGTTACGTTAAGCTTCAACACTACAAGGTTCAAACTATTATTTATTTGTTTGAATGTTACCTTCCACGCTTCTACTTTTTAGGCTAAGGAAAAATGTATATTAAAGGAATAACAATGATTTCCTTTCTCGCTTCTGCCGCATGTGTTACAGCAATCTGTCAATACTCTGTTTGAAATTAAAATAAAATAAAAATAACCTAAATTCTCACTACAGTCCAAGAAAATAGCACAATTTAGCTCAGTGATAAGTGATAGAGGGAACTTCAGTTTCGGAAAGAGTTAAAATTTCGATTGTGGAAGTCGACCAAGATGCACAGGGAAACAGGACTTATGTTTGGCCCTGTTTCCGCCAGCACCACTGTACCACCAGCGGACAAAGGCAACGTCACCATACTCATAAACACTGAAGTCTACAAGGAGAAGATGTCGGATTTATTCAACGATTCGGCCTATAGACAACTCCAGAAAGATCCCACCTCCGGCATTTAACATAGAATTACTACTGTTCTGAAGAAAACCAACATACCAGAAGAAAGATGCAAGAAAATTACGCCACATAATTGCCAACTACTGAGACTGTATGGACTGCCGAAAGTACACAAGCTTGACATTCCAATGAGACCCATTGTCAGTGCGATTGGAAGCCCAACTTACCGTCTAGCTACTTCACCTCTTTTTCTTCAACCGCTAGTACGACAGTGTGAACACCAGGTCAAGAACTTCTATGAATTCGTGGAAATGTTGAAGACCATATGCATTTCTCCAGACATCCTTACCAGTTTTGATGTGGCCTCTCTGTTTACCAGAGTTCCAGTACAAGACACGTTACATTTACTCAGTGAGCACTTCCCGCCGGAGATTGTTGATTTATTCAAGATCACATTAACTTCCACATATTTCCTCTTCGACGGACAGTACTATGAACAAACGGACGGCGTTGTCATGGGGTCACCAATCTCACCAGCAGTGGCAAACTTTTTCATGGAAAGCTTCGAGCAGGAACCACTAGAATCATTACCATTAAAGCCATAGTGTTTCTATAGGTATGTTGATAATACCTTTGTCATCTGGTTCCTTGAATTTCTCAACAATCAACACAGTAACATCAAGTTTACCATGAAAATAGAAACAGAAAGCTGCATACCACTTCTAGACATCCTCATTCGTCGCAAACCTGATGGAAGTCTGGGCACAGTGTTTACAGAAAGCCTACCCACGCTGACCTTTATCTTAACGGAAACAGCTTTCACCATAAATCACAGCGCAATACAGTCATCAGCACGCTTGTACGTAGAGAAAAAGCCATCTTGGACCAAGAAAGATTCTGCAGTGAACTTACACATCCGAAGAAGACGTTACTGCAGAATGGATACAAGAAAGGTGACATTCGATTGATCCTAAAAGGGACCATTTTCAGTAAAAAGACCACCACAGAATCTGAAGACAACATCGCAGTAAAAAGACAACATCGCAGTCCTGCCCTACACTGGGAATTCTGAAAAAATTGCAAGAATCATGAAAAGATATAACATCAAAACCACGACCCGCTCGGGAGAGTAATACTCCCGGAAGTACGATTTTGCGCGCGCTACTCTAGCCAGCTATTTTACGCGCTATACTAGCCAGCGCATAAGTACTACAACTACTTATCTGCACAAAAATAAATAAATCACTTTTTTAAGTATTATTTTCATATTATTTTAATTTCATAAGTGTTATAAAAATGAAAAAAAAACTTTCCTCGGGCCGGGTTTGAACTCGCGCCAAAAGAGACTTTTATTATTAGCATATAGCGCTAGCCCACTCGGCCACGAAGACCAACAGCAGCAAGCGTTTGATTTCTGCTATTTTAATGCAACGTGGCAAGAAGTGGATAACGCCAACCAATCAGAACGTGTTTCTCGTTTCTACTTACGGGAGCATTACTCTCCCGAGCTAGTCCTTCAAAACCATACTCAGACCGCCATTAATTATCAGAAACCTACTCCGTTCAAAGACGATTTGGGTCTTAAAACACGGGAAAACTTACATAGGACAAACAGAACGAACAATAGAACATCGAAGCAAAGAACATGAGATACATAAAGCTATTTTATCCTGAGAAATCAGCCCTGGCGGAACACCGTGTAACGAAAGGACAAAATTTTATTTTCAGACCCTAAAATTATTTCAAAGAGCTTAAATCACTGGGATAGGATAATTAAAGAATCTCTTGCTACACTACAAGAATCCAACAATATCAACAGAGATTACAGGATTTCAACTCAGACAGACATGGACTCCAGTCATACAGAAAGCATATATGAATACGACCAATCAGCATCAAGCTATAAACCATCCAATTAGAGACACGGATTCTTAATCCCCCTTGCCTTGCTGATAATCATCCACTATCCATCACTGCACTTCTGGAACCTATCCACCCATTAGAAGTTGACGATGCCATCAAACGAAGGAAGAACTTAGCGCCAGGCCCAGATAAGATAACCACTCAGCATTTGAAAGCTGCTCCACCACTACTTCATACAAAACTTGCAGAACTGTACACAGCTAGCTTCTACGTTGGGTATGTTCCCACAGCTTGGAAAACATCTCATACTATCCTTCTACATAAACCTGGTAAACCAGCAAACCTCTCAAGTAACCTTCGACCAATAGCACTAACAAATATTTTTTCCAAACTAATGGAGAAAATTTTGGTTATCAGACTGCACCAATATCTCCTTGATATCAATCAACTCATCCCACAGCAAGCAGGGTTTCGACTACAACATAGCACCATCGACCAACTAGTGAGAATTTGCCATGACATTCAAAAAGGTTTTGCAAAAGGACACAACAGAGGTGCTGCATTTCTGGACCTCACAGGTGCGTTTGACTCTGTATAGCATGATGGTCTACTATGCAAGCTTACGAACTACAATCTGCCTACAACAATCATACGGTGGATCCATAATTTCCTCACAGATAGAACTACAAAGATTAAATTAAATAATCAATACTCCCACGATATTCACATCCAACGAGGCGTACCGCAAGGCTCAACCATAGCTCCTCTAATATACTTACTATATGTCAACGACACTCCCATCAATCCCAAATTTAAAACACAACTTGGACTATTTGCTGACGACACGGCCTATTGGACTTCCACTCTGGTCACGCATAACATACTCAATCGACTACATAAACAAATTGCAGAATTTGCGCTCTGGTGTCAAAAATGGAAACTGGAACTTAATCCTCGAAAAACTCAACTCATCCTCTTTATTCCACCTCGCAGACGCCGTCATTTTATGAAGGACACCCGTAGTAACATTACCATTCAAAATCAAAAGATTTCAGTTACAACTACAGCTAAATATCTAGGAGTGTTGCTTGACAAGAGACTCAATCTTAATGCACATATACAAGATTGTAGAAGACGTGCTTTCCGCACCATAATAGCTCTCAGTGGTATATGTATGAAGCCTTCGTTGAGTATCAAAAATAAAACATATTTATACAAAATGGCTATTCGCCCTATACTCCTCTATGGTCATCCATTATTCAATAGGCACAACATCGCAGATGTCTCTCGTGCAGAGCGCTTTTGGCTAAGGAAAATAACAAGAAATTATCAAGACGACATCAAGCCCTACTATAACAAATTCAACCTTCAACCCATCAAAGATGTGATCATAAAACTAAACGAAAGATACAGAGACAGAATTCTACAAAAAAGGTTCTTCAATGATAACTTCACGATTGAAGATAGAACTCCCACAGATGATCCTCCTTTAACCACCTTGCACTCTCTCCTAGCTATATATATATATATATATATATATATATATATATATATATATATATATATATATATATATATATAATATAAAAAGCCAAATAATCCACTAAAAATCCCCACCTGAGCACGTTCCCCATCCAACACTAAACAATCAAAACCAACGCCACATATAAATATCACACACCAAACACACCCAAACCCATACGAACCAAATTACAACAAATAAAAGCACACATAAACAACGACAATAACAAATTCCAACCATGCCACACACAGAGCCACAGACCAACAAAATTACCGCCATTTAGGCAATGCACAACTTCGGCATTACACACTATACACACAACCACAACCACAGCGACTTGTTGGAAAACCCTTTGCCACTTAAATCCTACTTTGCTCTGGGCAAAATATCATATTGCTAGAAACCCATTTCTGCAACTAGCAGAGTAAAGTTATTAGTTAGTTAGTTAGTTAGTCTCAGTATAATCGCCCTGAAGACGAGAACGATGTCAGTTCTTGAAACATCGGCTCTATCGTCGGACTTAACCTGGCTGATATCCCGAGAACATCTCTATAACCATTGCTTTCTTTGCCATTTTGTATGAAGCAGAGAAGATACGGTTAGAAGTCATTGTGCCAGATTATCATGTATACGTGATGACTGAATAATGGTGAACAAACATTTATGTATAGTACGTAGCAGCAGTGGTGTATTTACGATTTTGTTTCGGGGGGCTTTGCTAACTTTATTCCTGGAAATGTAAAAATTCTCCAAGATATTTCATTTATACTTTAAAATACTAAATAAAATTTTGTGGGGATTAAGCTCGGAAGCCCCCATTAAATATGCCACTGCTTAGCATTGTTGCTAATTTTAAGAGTAATATGAAGAGATTCGTCCCACCCTTAATCTATAAATTGTTGTGGTATCTGAGGAAAATAGTTCCAAAGAGGACTATTTTAATCTGAAATACAAAATTATGTAGACTAGCGAAACAGTGTTTCAGAATACAAAATTATGTCAGCAATTTGATAAAGAATATTCCGAGTGAAATTGTTCCCAAACAAACAGAACAGATTCCTCATAGCAACATGCTTCAGACATCAAACCAAAGGATCAGGTCAGGAAGAGATATTGACGTTAAGATCATTAATATCAGTTTCGGTTGCGAGCACCAGACTTGTCAAGTGGTTATCTAGCTCACTCAACTTTCATTCTGTAATGTAGGGTTCGAATCTTGCCTACCTCACTTTTTTCAGTGACGTGAAAATTTCTTCTGAAAAGCATTTCGGAAAACATAAACCAATTTGAACGAAATTTTGACGCAAAGAGAACGTAAAGCCGTACTGAAATTGGGCCTCTTTGTAGCCAAGTGATCAAGTTGTTTCGAAGTAGGGTCAAAGTGATTCTTAGCATCGGATACAATGCTGGATAGTGGTAAGGTTCTCACTTTATTTAGCTGGTAATTCTAGTTACTTAATCAATCAAAATGGAATCTTACTTTCAGAGTCAGTAGTAAAATATGTCAAGGTTACTTTGTGTTCGGGTTCGCGTATGATGTGATTGTGTTCTGACCTTTGGCATAAGGAGACCTAGATTTGATTCCTAGTAAGAATGAATAGTGTGTTTCCCAATAGATGAGAAATTTCTCGTCTCGTCTCAATAAAGAGATGAGAATTGAGAAATTTCACAAGTCTCAAGGGCAACACTAGTTCACCCAAGTCTTAAATCGCAAATACTGTTTCAGTCATTCTTAGCAAAAAATGATAGAACAATTGTTTTTAAGAAAAGAGAGAGTACATGATGAGGCGTAAAATAAAATATTTAGCCTACATCAATCGTTTCTCTGTTAAACAAGTATAGTTCGTTAGGAAAGTCTACAAATGTTAGTCAAGTTTCGAAATTTTTGGGAGGTCCGGACCCGGTGGACCCCTCGTGGGTACGCCCCTAAGCATTGCAAACTAGTCCCAAATTCAATGTGGCGTTCCCCATCATACAGTTTTATGTGGA
Source organism: Thermobia domestica (assembly GCF_964235325.1). Lineage (NCBI taxonomy): Eukaryota > Metazoa > Arthropoda > Insecta > Zygentoma > Lepismatidae > Thermobia > Thermobia domestica. The sequence continues at coordinate 149,359,519 of NC_137468.1, forward strand.
AATTATCAAGAGTATAAAATATACTTATTTTATAAAAGAAATATATTTATACTAAAATACTATCTACAGAGGGGGGAGGGGGAGCGATTCTACATACTGACTTATTAATATTTGAATCTCAAATTACTGTGGAAGAAGCTTTCATTATCAATATAAGCTAAGAATTAACTTGTAAATGCGGGTCTACTTTCATTTGTTTTCTCCTCTACTAGATATTTTCTGTCTTATTTTGTAATTCTGCAATCACCTTTTTAATTGTCATTATATTGATTTGCTTCAGTATGGTCCTGTAATTTAAAAATATGAATGCATAAAAACAAATTCCATAAGTTAATTGCTAGTGAAATAAAATTTAGAAATCTTATTTAGCGCGAAAAACCTTCTCGTTCATTGGAAACCGTGCTGTGTTGCAGAAGCACTGCAACGACCAGTCCCTTTAACTTCTGAGATAGGGGAAAGGAGACTTAACATTCGCTCCAATTCCCGCGCTGAAGGAATCTGGTCGTTGCATGTTCGCTGCAACACAATATAAATTAGAGACTCTGTGACGGATTATTTTTCGCTTTTTAAAATGGATTAACGGAACGGACAGTTACAGAAGTATAAAATATGTTATTTAAAGTGTATATATGCGAGTATTAAAAAGTATTTTTCTGTTCTTTACTACTATTGATAATATTTTTTTTTTCTTGAAATAATTTGGTCGTTGCGCAACGCTGCAACACTAACATTAGCCGCCACTGATGGGTATTCTGCTGGACCCATTATCACCCTGCATGGACATTTCACTGCCAAGGGCTAAGTAACCATTTTGAGTGACCAGCCATCCCATAGTGCAAACTTTTTTTCCCAGATAATAGTGCCATGTTTCAAGATGAGGGAGCCTCTGTTGATGCAGCTCACATCGTCCAAGACTGGTTTGATGAGGACGAAGATGAAGTATCACGTCCGTCATGGCCTCCACAATCACCAGATCTCAATACCATTGAGCCCTTGTGGTCAGTTTTGGAGACCAAGGTGCGAACCCGCTACCCACTACCGTCGTCTTTACAACAACGTGCAACTGCTTTGGCAGAAGAATTATATACAACATCCCTTTAGCAAAATTACGTGACCTGCATTTCTCCCTTTCCGTTCACTGCTGGCCGCTCTGCGTGCAAAAGGTGGTTCTACTCGCTATTAGTAAAGGTAATATGCAATTTTCAGGTGTTACCATCCCTTCTGGTTTAAATGTCCTTAATGATATATCAACTTCCATGGATCTCTCGTGACGCGAAAGGACTCTGATAACTTGTAGATGAAATTAAGAAAAAATATCAGGGCAAAAATTTTACAAAACGAGTAGAGAAAAGTTTTCGAGAAACAAGACGAGACGAGACTTGTATCACATTTTTGAGACGAGACAATCTATTTCTCATCTCGTCTCATGCATAAGACTCAATGCATTCCACGATAAGTTTTATGTTTGAATGTTAATGAGATCGTTTATGAATGATGATAAACTAACAATTATGAAATGTACCGTGATTAAGAAATCAAGTCACATCGGGAATTGTGCATGTTAGTATTAAATGCCGAGTAATGGACACGCATTCGGCAGGTTAAGAGACCTCGACATGAGTGACCCAGACAAAACCTTGACCAGGTGCCGCGTAGCATTACTCTTCAGGTTGGCAAATGGAGATGTTTTGGGAACATTGTTGATCTGAGAAAGCTTATAGCAATTCTGTTTCTGAATATTAACGGTATAATACTAACAATCCCAATGTGAAGTGCATCGGTAATAAAATCCTATTTTAAGTGTTGTGCACCAGATGCAAATCTTCGTGAATGCAGCAGCTAGCACTTCCTATAAACTTCCGACTGTCTCGTTTTGGTTATGTATTTGTTTGCGTGAGCGGCGCCTTTTGTTGTTGAATAATGGAGAGAAAGACTACGCATGAGTGTCCAAAGAGTGTTTTTATCCTGTTCTCTCACTTCCGCTGTCTCCTTTTTTTCTCTCATAGAAACTGAAAAAGGGCCAGTGTTGATACTGATTCAGGAAATATTTATGTAATTCAATGCGTAGGAGTAAGAACGGCGTCTCTCTCTCTCTGCCTTTTGTTTGTCCCAGACGCCAAGACGCGCCATGTTTAGTTGTCGAAATTGCGTCGAATGGCCTTCCTTTTTTTATGATATTCTGTCTCTCGTACTCGTTTCTTCTTTCTTTCTTTGCTTATAACAGAGAGTACCCAATAGTTCAAATTTCTAATTCTAAGCTATTACTTGACCTTATTATTTATTTTAACAAACTTTCAAAATAACTGAAAAATTAACAATATCATATTGTTACCTAAATGATTAGAATGAAATGAAATCCTTTAAGTTTTACGTCCCACGATTATGCTGGCTAGGCTAAAGGAGTCGGTGATGATGAGAAATTAATTAGATAGTGGAATGAAGAAAGTGAGAGGAAACAGGAGAACCCCGAGAAAACTCACGTGCCCGCTGTTTGTTCACTACAAAGCTCATTTGGCGCCTCTAAATGATTAAGAGTTCTTGCCCAAGATTCGAATATCACTAATAGCACAATCGCAAGCAAAATTGGTAGAGTATTTTTCAATACAGGCCTACAGAGAAAATGACTGTGTAATTTAAAGATTTCGTTTACGTTAAAGAAGACCTATTGAAATTAATTAATTTATACTGGAATTATTGACAAAATTTGCTGGGTTGCAGCTGGATGTTTATTTAATACTAAAAAAAAGAAAAGAAAGAAAAAATCAGCTTTTGAATTAGTTTATGTAATTTTTATACTTAAGTAGGCTTGCCATATGTCTGGTTTATCCTGGACTTGTCCTCTCTTTTAAGTTAAACATTTCTGTCCGGGAGGAATTTTAAAATTTGGTAAAGTGTCCGGGTTTTCCTGTCTGGTACATTTAGTAAACAATAATAGATTGAGAAAAAACACTCAAGACATCGTGATTGGCAAGACACTCTAGGTTGTCGCCATCTCGAAACTCTGAATATTTAACCATAAAATATGTCAGTTCGATAAACAAACTAAGCCAGTTATTAAAGTTAATAATCTACATCTATTTCTTTAATGATTATTCAATATCGGGCTTCGGAAGAGGAAACTGATTAAACTTATTGACCGCGCCTATAGCGACAACTCAAAGTCACTTCCCTTCAGTTTTAATTTAAAATAAAGAAAGACTGAGAAAGGAATATAGAGGAAGTCAAAGGGAAAGTGAAGAGAAGTAGAAGAAGAGAGAGAGAGAGAGAGAGAAGAAAGGACTATATTATCTCGGAGATAGTAGAGGACAAAAGGATTTTATGGGATAGGAATATTGGATGATTTATGGTGAAAGAGCAGAAGATGAAAGAGGGAGAAGAGGAAATAGAATAACAGAAAAGTACAGGATAATTATCGAAATACAGTAAAGAGATTCAAATGAGTGCTAAAGGTAAGCCTACTTCATATCCCAATTCTATTGCTCGAGAATCGAGCTTGAACTGTTTATTGCAAGACACATGTTTACCCATACAACTCTGACCTGGATCCAGATAACTGCAAAAGTTGAAGTTACCCTGACCCACCCCAGATGATGTGAAGTGCTAAGTTAATCATTTTATTTGTTGTTTCTGATCATTAAATAATTTTCATCCATTCACTGACTGTTATGTAGTGACCCAAACACAGGTTTGAGTTAGCCAGGAAGAAAAAATCCAGGAGGTAAACAAATCTTCCATAAATTGTAGTTCTTAAAGTTTTTGGACAAACTGTTATCATCCCTAGTTTCATTCCGTTGTTTCGACTCCCCTTTCAGAGCCAATTCGAATTAATTAGAGATTAGTCACCTTCATGACCTAGGTCATGACTTATATGTAAACACATTTTTCATTAGTACGTACATATAACGTACGTACGTATAAGATTATTTAATTTTCATTAAACTTTAGAATTCATTACTTAAAACTAGAGTTACCATTCACTCACACACACATTCATATCTTATTTGACAATGTACTGATACAGGTAAAAGATTTAAATATCACTTTAAGAAATGAAAATATCACCTAACTACTGTTTTCTAACATTTATTACATTCACTAATAATAACATAAGAAAATATGATAGTTACATGCAAATATACATACATATATTAGTTTACATGTAACGTCAGAACATATCTATCAATATTTAGATGATGAAAGAGAAAAAATGCTTGCTACAGTTAAACATTCGTAACACGGGATCGAATCTCATTTGTTATAGTTTTAAAAATAAAAAAAATTAACGACTCTGTTCTCTCATAGTTTTAGATAGTATCATTTATTAGCGTGTCCATATTTCATTCATTTGGTGTTCATGCACGCGATATCGTTTTCAACATACATATATTGAGATGCTTATTTATTTATTTCAAACTAACATATATTCGGTCTGAATAGTAAGTAGAATATATACAGAGACTCAGGACGCATTAATACATAGGAATTTGTAAGCGATGACACCGAACAACTATCATGTCTCGTGTACTACTTCGTAAGTGTAGAAGTTGTAAATGCAAACTATTCCTAACTAACTGCTATGTTTCTACAAACTGCCTTCATATCGTGCCAATTTAATATTCGGCCACTGAACTGACTTGATGATCTTATTGCTGTATCTCTAGTTTATAGAACAATATGATTGGGGGAAGGAACGTTGTATATATACACAACTCATTTCTCGTCTTCGTGTTAGAAAGTGTGAGTGGGTATTGGCTTTGCAGTATAACACTTCCAATGGGGCGAAAAAGTTGTAACACAACGTTTGAGCAGCGCCAGCTGGTTATTTTTCATCATAAAAGGAGGATTCCATTAGGTATATTGCAAGTCTCTTGAATATACCACGAAGTACTGTCGGTGATATCTTGCGACGTTATAAGAACGAAGGCAGGATAGAATCCGTGAAGCAGAAGGGTCGGCCTAGCAAGCTAAATGAACGAGATAAACGTGTAATTGTGAGAAAAGTTAAGACAAACCCAAAATTAAGTGCACTGAAGATTGCAGCGGAATTGTTGCAAGGGTGTGGAAAGGATGTACACCCAGAGGCTGTTCGGAAAGTACTGAGAAACGAAGGATACCACGGGAAGGTAGCTAGGAAGAAACCATTTGTTGACAAAGTGAGCAGAAAGAAACGGCTTCAGTTCGCGAAAATCTATGTGCAAAAGGAACCAGAATGATGGAAAGACACTATTTCTGCTGAGGAAAGCAAATTCAACATTTTAAAGTCAGATTAAACAAATTCAACATTTTAAAATCAGATCGGTTCTATGTGGCGAAAGACAAATGCAGAACTAAGGGAACTGAATTTACAAGCAACAGTCAAATATGATGGTGGTAACATAATGGTTTGGTGGTGCATATCTCTTGTCGGTGTGGATGAACTCAAGTTTGTAAATGCTAAAGTGACAAAAGAACAATACCTGAGCATTCTAAAAGAGACTTTACACAAGAATGTGGACAAATTTGAAATCCGGGAGACTTTTAAATTTTATCACGAGAACGGCGCAAAACGTAAGGCGTATGTTGTGGGTGAGTGGCTTCTGAACAACTGCCTCAAAGTTATCGAAACTCCACCACAAAGTCCGGATCTCAATCCCATTGAAAATTTCTGGGATGAAATCGACGCCAGAGTTCCGAAAGTAGCGGTAACATCAAAGGAGGAACTTGAGAGAAGGTTAACAGAAGAATGGGCCAATATTGCACCTGATTATACAGCAAAAATAACTGGAAATATGCAAAATCACTTGAAGGAGGTGATATGCAATAAAGGGTACCCAACTAGGTGTTAAAATCTTTTTCTTGCATCGGAGAAGGCGACAAGAAAGTTCCATATACATGGTGGCCGAATATTAAAGTGATTACAATTTTTGTGTTTGAGAAGAAATGTTCTAATTTTTGTACGTTATAGTTAAAATTTTATGGTTTAATTTTTGTAAAACGCTTCAGAGAATATAGAGGTTTCACATAGCGTAAACAATATTATCACTCTACTTTACTTTAGTTCATAATATAAAACATCAATAAATGTGATTGCCGAATATTAAAGTGAGTCTCTGTACATATATCCGTCTCTAAAACCATTTAAATTTCTACAATCCAGTTTAATTATTCTAGTCATTTAGTTGGTTATATAGTCAAAATCAATATCACTCGAAATTTCAACATCAAAGTCACATCAGTATAATTTAGAAAACAAAACGAATTCATAGGATTATTTATTATGATAGTTGCCCAAGGTGGACTTGTCATAGAAAACTTGGAATTATATTGCAGACATTACTTATCACCTTCAAAATGCAACCACGATCACTAAGGTGAATAACACTATTTGGAGATTCACACGGAGGTTTATGGAGATTCACACGTAACAGAGGGAAATAGTGATAGGATTACATTGTAGGATTCCAGTTTCACAATGATTATGGATATACTTGATATTAATCATGAGTTACGACAACCTGCCCTTTTACTACATGCACCATGCAATTAGTGAAGTAATACATAGGTGTTAGATACACATATAGGTTGGATTACATCACAGAGACACGGATGACATTTAAGTGCAAGGCGGTATACTCTAAGTCTAAATTTTATATTTGTCGAATTTATGAAACTATAACAACGAACGTATTTTTATATCGCAACCGCTCGCGGAAATTAATGGAACTCTTTATCTACATCAGACGAAGTATTTTAATACTATACTATACTCTTCAATATAGCACATACATTCATTACATATCTATAATTCAAAATACATATATTTACTCATTTTCTACAATTTTTAGTTAATTACCCCATTCAATATAATCTCAAGGTTGCACAACTATATCACATACAACGAAGAAACTCGATAAATGTACTGAATAACCGCACGAAACCACAAAAAGAAATATTTGTGTTTTACTTAATCCTTAGTGATTCAAATAGTAAGCATTATGAGTAGCAGGTATGCGTGTAAATCGGTTTATAATACTGTAAAGTTTGCAGTTTACAATACAAATGATAAAGAAATAAGCAATAAATTCATGGGTCCATGCAACCTAAACAGAAAGATTTATCTCTATAGTATAGTATTGAAACAAAAGTGAACGCAATGTTCGCGACGATGGTGGAGCCCGAAATATTTCATCTCGATACATCGAGGTTGTAAACAATTGTTTAGAGTATTTTAATGTTATTTCACCGTGGAGAAAATGAAAGTAAAATTAAATCATCCGCCGTACAATCGTTCACAAGTACAGTGGGTCAACTAGCAATGGTAAACTGGCCCTTGATATATGACGAAAGTACATAACCCTACGAATTATAACTTGAAACGTCTCGTGTAAATCCAAACGAATATCTAGATAATGTCTCTAAGTTTGAATTAGGTATACTACATAGGTAAATTGACAAGTTAAAAAGAGAAGGCAGGTTAAAAATCCTAGAGAAGAAAATAGAAAGACAGCTGTAGAAGAGAACTGAAGTGCACAAAAGGTAAGATAGAATACCAGACACTACAAGAAAAGCGATCGAATCTAAAACAAATATGCTACAAATCGTCGACTTCAAACCCAAACATGTATCTTAAAATGCCGAAACAGGTGACCTACTAAATGCGTGGCTAAAATGTCTCTGAGCGCCAAAGTACGAGTCCGTGCCTTCTAGGCAACCATCTCACAAAGAATAAGCCTTGTGGAATGAATAACTATTAACTGTATCCGGTACCAAATCGCTCAGATTACAGCCAGGTCTGCCGGAAGGATGGTGTGGTTTCTTAATTTAGAAATTTTTAATACAACAAAAATATCCTATCTCTCAGAAAACTGAAAATATTTAAGTTAAAGTATGGAGAAAAATAGTTCAGAAGTCAATAAGTGAAGAGAATCCTGAACGAGGATAGCCAAATTTAAAAAAAAACTAATATTGTAATGGCAAGTTAATATAAGCCAAATCTTGCTAGTCACTCCCAGTCCGCAAGATTCGTGAGATATTGAGGCACAAATTAATTTCAATTACTACGTCTTCAGAAGTTAAGGAACTGAAAGTTCATGAACATCGGACCTCTAGCACCCTGTTATGGAAAAATAAACCTTTCCTCCTTCCATCCCGTCACCTATGTAAACAGTAATTGACTTAATTCCGTAAGGTAACATTGAAGAAAGAAAAATCTCAAACAGCAACCAAGTACTATTGCGAGTCGAAGGTTGAGCACACACGATTATACTTTAACTGCACCATAATGCGTTAATTGGTATACCGTTCTGTAATTCCTCTTGAACTGTGAACTTGAACTGTAATTCCTCTTGAACTGTGTGTGAGAAAATATTTAATGCACAAACACTACTTATATCGCCAGGCCAAATATATACCGTTAATGCATACAAACCTTCAAAAATCAAGTTTACTTGAGTTACTAATATGTGTAAACGGGGATAATTTTATGACAGATTATGAAATACTAATCGCTTCCAGCAATACTATTCATTTCATATAATCATTCGTTTCAATTTAAACAATTACGGTTACCCAAACAAGTTACGAAGTGTAAGTATAGTCAGCCATGTATGCAACATTCGAACTCTCGACTCTTCCATATGAACTCTCGACGCTACGGACACTGCTCAAACCACTCAATATCATTAAGCCTGCCATACGTCCCGTAAAAAACGGGATAGTCCCGATTTTGAACCCGAGTGTCCTGCGTCCCCGTAAATTTAGTCGGGACAAGCAAATGTCCTGTATTTTGGTCTCGTCCTGTTTGTGCTATCAATATCAGCTTATCTACTGGGAACCCTGTTATTAGTGAATGAACAATATGTTGTAACATGAAACAGCAGGTTATCACTACACTCCTTTCTCCCATTATATAATAGGAAAACAAATAGACTAAATAGACTCTCAGCACAAAGTTGCAATTGTTCGTTGGCAGTCGAGAGGATCTAAAATCTTTAAGTGCACACGCTGAACTATTTCTGATAGTACATCACAAGTGAAGTATTCCAATTTTGTATCAACAAGAATGCCTAAAAATGCACTTTTCTTCAAATTTGAAGCGTATCCAGATGAAAATTCTCATGTAAATGCAAAACGCCCATACGAGTTTTCCAGAAGCATAAAGTTTTCTGAAAACAGATTGCACTACATATTGTTCGTTACTTCCTTGTATCCATTTCAAATAATGCAGTGAAAATGTTTTCAAGAAATGTATTGTGTTGGGAAGCTTGGGGGCGGGACATCGATGGTGTCCAGTATTCTGATAAAAAAAATATGGCAGGTTTAATATCATGCACAAACATTCACACAATTTTATTTGAATCACGATCCTAACCCGTGGCAAAAGAGTAAACTGGGCTCATGTATACATTAAGGTGTCGTATTATTCAATTACATCACTATATTTTCATATATACTTATATTTATTTATTTACATTTCATATCGTACAGATTCATTTTCAAGACACCCGATTTTTAAATACGCTCGAAAATTATATACGCCACTATGAATAAATTCTTAAGCTACTCGTTATAACCCATATTCACATTATTCAATAAGAATTATAAGAGTAGAGGGTATAAACTAAAATAAAATTTCTCAAGCACTGATCGCTACGTCGAAAGATTCGTATGAACCAAAATTCATTTCTCCCAATACGAACGACACCCTATGTTTACACTCTGCAGCTTATATCTATATGTAAACAAAATTTCGTGTATTTATCTACGGTTCTAACCTGCGCATTGCTGTGTAAAACGATTCATATTTCTGTACTGTACTCATTTATAAATACATACAGGGCCTTCCAAAAGTCCTGCTAAAAAGTAAAAAGCTGTAACTTTGTAACCATTTATTGTATTTGTACAAAGCTTTTAGTGGACTTGTAAGGAAGTCTGAAATTTTGTTTCCAAGCATGTTTTCAACGCCAAACCTCCAGCTGAGCACTATTTACGCCCAAACATTGCTGAAGTCTTTTCGGGAATCCAAGAATGGCATTTCACAAAACTCCTTATGTCACAGTCTTCTTCCGTCAATTCCTGTACAAGTTTCAACTTGTAAGGCTTTGCCTTTATTTTCTTATGAACGATATTGTGTAGCGTTGTCATTGGCACTCGCAACTCCAAGAATCTGCGTTTCAACGATTTCTTTGGACTCCGCAACACGCTTTCCTGCACGAACTGAATCACATGAACATTGGTTGTTGGCCTTCCGCTACGAGGCAAGTCCAAGACACTTCCGGTAGCTAGGAATTTATCGCACCATCTCTTGATACTTGAACCTGTAGGAGGTTGTTTCTGATATTTTTGTCGGAATTTTCTTCTCACCAAAACACTAGATTTTAACTCTGAAAACCACGCCACACACTGCACTTTCTCTTGAGTAGACGCCATCTTTGTCACGTGATTTGCAGTTATGACATCAACGTTTACAACTCCTCATTGTTGTCAACATAAATTTTAACATTTCCACTAAACATTACAAACAAAATACAAAATTGTAAGTAGTACTTTCAAAATTACAGCTTTTTACTTTCTTGCAGGACTTTTGGAAGACACTGTATATATTCTGAAATTAACAATTAGAGTATTTGCAGAAAGGAAAAAAGAAAAGTGTAAAGTTGTAACTGTCAATAATTTTGGTCTCTGACAACGGCAATAGTGTTTTGCATAACTCATTATAGTTAAGATCACATGGAAAGTATAATTTTATTTACTATTTGTTTATTAGACTATAGAACTTATAATAATTTTTAGGGTACTTTACCGATTTAATTACTCACGGAAATTGTAGCTGTCAAATAATTCCAAATAAACTAAAAAAATCATTTAAGAGATCACCTAACTCTCAACTACTTCAATCAACAAAAGACTCGTGTTGTGAAATTGCTTCTCGCGTCAGATGGCGCTGTAAGATGAAAATAAAATTTCCACTGGGACAATGTTTTGTGCACCATTAACAACAAATTACACATTCCACATCACGAGACAGATATGTAGAATCACGACGGATTTGGTTTACGGACGCATTAACTATTACGTTAGGCCGAAAGATATGAATAATTGAGTAGTCAACAATACATTGTCAAATAAGTTATCACTCTCACACATACATTACATCTATTCACAACATACTAAAACTATACATATAATACATATTATTACACAAAATCAAATTCTACATATCTACAATAAATTCGAGTACACTTTTCTGAACACCAAAACATTTTTTTCAATCAGCTCTAATGCGAAAAAAGGAGGGGAATGATTAGAACCAGGTGGTCCTTGTATCAAAACTAACCCATTTTCTAATTTATATTATTAAAATTGATCCCAAAGGGATAGATTAAGGAAGAATCCCTTTTGAAAAGAAAGGAACCTTCACGTCATTATTTCAACCGATACTGTGTTTTGGAAGCTAGGCCAAATTAAGAGTAAAATAGGAGTGCCTACTAGAGTTTACTCTGACATTTTAAAATTTAACTCAACTGATACAGAAACCACGTATACCGGTATGTTTTGCCTTAAAAGAAATTGAATATACTACACATGGACAGGTTACCGCAACCTAACTGAATTGTGGAGGGAAAGGAAATATTTTGAACGTTTTCAAAATTTACAATCTTAGTTTGAAAGAATCACAACCGGAAAACCAGACCACTATCATTTTACTCCTGTCCTGGGATGTTAACTATTTCAAACATGGCGATCACAAGGCAAGGTTCCATATTTCGTCACTTTCTGCCTATTTTCAGATAAAATTGCAATGATTCAGGACTCCATTTTGCTGCTGAGTTATCTATTTAGTTATTTAAATTAGTACTACCTGGATATTAGTAGCTTTTCCTCAGGATTTATCAATTTTTCCACAACAGTGATGCGTGTGCTGTTAACTCTCTGATGACCGTAGAACAAAGACGAAGTAAAGACGCGCCAAATTACTAAGGTGACATATAGTTTCCAATAACAACGCAGGAATTTCGTGGCGGAAAATACAAAACGAATAAAAATAGTAAAAACAGGATCAAACAAGATTTTAGCAGGATATGGGTATCTCATCGGGACGAAAGGGGATCCTGAGTGTCCTACCAGATTTCGGATTGGTGAAAAATTCGGAAAATTCTATCCAGGTATTAACCTATGAATTACATTGAAATAATAATGTATGTTTTATAATTATCCGAATGAGATGCCCATACACAAAAATTAACTGAGAAAAATAATATATAAATAAAAGAAATTATTTCCCAAAAACCCATATTTCTTAATTATTCTGATACTTCTAAATTAATTTTATTTCGACGAAAACAATACGGATTTGGTAAGTAAACTGAAGGTTATACAGTAAAACATGATAATATATGCTATTGTTATACAGTATGGTTGAAAATTATTCGGGCCGGAAAGAAAATTTTGATACTACCTCAGCTGTAACTGAAGGTTACAAGATCAATGAAATTTTAAGTTTGTGTGTGTGTGTGTGTGTGTGTGTGTGTGTGTGTGTGTGTGTGTGTGTGTGTGTGTGGCAACACTTAGTCTGCGCTTAGCGAACGTGTTGTGTTCTCAAACTTACTAGGTGGTAGTGCTGTGCGCACATAGTTTCTAAAATTCCAACTACCGTTAGTTCCTTTGGTAAAACGTGTTATTTACACAAATTTAAATTAAGAAGAGTGAACACCGTGCTACTGTAGCTATGTGGCTGTGTTTGTAAAAATGTACAAGTTTCATGATTAATTCCCCTACTAATGTGATTTAACCCATTCAGTAGTTTGTAAGTCTATTTGGTATTAAATGTATTGGGCCTTATGCAGAATCGTTCTGACAACGCGTGATTAGTGTCATACTAAAGAGTGCGACTAACATATCTTTCCTGCAGTAGTCAAGCCTTTAGTATAACGCTAATCGTACGTCAAAACGACTCTGCATAAGACCCATTTTTTCTTGAAATTTTTGGCAAAAATGTCCTGGCAACTCTTACTTAGGTCATATCGTTTAATAGCAGACAGCACGATTCTTTGATTTGTGTAAAATCAAACATGTTCAGTGACTATTTTCCGGATCATTTTTTAATCTGATAGGTACTATCAAATATTTATATTTAAAGACTTTTTACATTATACATTAAGCAATGTGCCATTAATCAGGAACACGAGCAACAAAACGTCCGACCTGAACAGTGGCGTACGCAGAATCTCGTGAAGAGAGAGGACTTCAAGGTCCCAAACTTAGGCCCTATATCATTTTAGAAGTTTGTTTCTTAATATGATAAACGTTTATTTTTGCATAATACTATATTGCTCAAGGAGGATTAACATCCAAAAGCCCGCCTTCCGTACCCATTCGAATATGAACATGCAATATGAAAAGTTATGTAGAATTATTTCTTCCTTCTGAAATTCACATGTTTTCTTTAAAAATAGCCGTACTCATCAAAAATTTTAATACCTTATTTTACACAGTCATATACTATAATTTGGAGCAATATGCGCACGTTAAGGAATTAATTAGCATAAATACAAGATGAGAGAGTAATTATAAACGTAACCAATAAAGTTCTGAGGTTTTTTGTGGAGGTCTGTGTTTAATTGGCCCTCACACAGTGAGTTGAATGCGAATAGAGATAAGGCAAAGGTGAGTTGTTGCAGTAGGTATATCCAACATAATACCTGGTTGTGGAAGTTCAGTTCCACCGTGAACTTGCGTAAGAGCAGAGTGAACATGGGACCTCCACAGTGTGTCATAAGGCCATGTATGCTGTACGAATTCAAACTGGGTTCAAACGCCGCTGCAGTGGGGCGGAAGATATGACAGGCCTTTGGTGAGGGTGTCATGGCTACGCGGACAGTGCAGCGCTGGTTTAACAAGTTTAAGGACGATGACGAAACACTCGAAGACGCACCACGTGCCGGAAGACCAACACATGTACAAAATGAAGATCTTCAATCAGCAATTGAAGCGAACAGTGTCCAGATTTGTGAGGTACTGCGACTACAATTCAGAGAGAGTGGAGAAACCATTCGACAGCACCTCTGTGAACTTGGGAAGCACTACAAGTTCGGTCGATGGATCCCACATGATTTGACTCCAGGCCAGAAGGCAACGCGAGCAGACACCTGTTTTTCTTTGCTGTCTGAGGAACGAGCCATTTCTGCTTTGGACAGGGTGTTGACATGTGATGAGAATTGGGTCCTGTACGAAGCTCCATGGCGCCGTCATCATTGGTTACCATCCTATGAACTGGTTCTGAAACAGCCGAAACCAGCACTGCACCAGAAGAAGGTCCTCCTGTGTGTTTGGTGGACTGCTCGCGGCATCGTTCATCGGGAACTGCTATCAGCTGGTCAGAGTAGAGTAGAGGAGCTGGAGAGGAGGAGTAGAGGAAAAGGAGGGAAGAAACATTATAAGAAAATAGAAAGAGGCAGAATGGATACGAAAGGAAGGAAGCGATGAACTTATGAACTGGAATAGTGAACTAAATATACATGATGTATGGAGTAAGATATTGCATAGAACAGGGAAGAAAGAAGAGGTGAAAACAAGTGTATTGAATAGCAGATAGCCAGTTAAAAGTTTGTTCTCAAAAGTGGAAGTTAATCATTAAGAATACACAGAAGTTTAGCTCTCAAGTGAAAGTTGGATCATTAAAAGTTGCATATATATAATTAATTAAAAATTGTTAAAAATGAAGGGACTAATCTTATTAGTTCATAGATGTGATCTTCTTCTCGTTTTAAGAAGTGTTTCAAATATCTAGGATCAATATTAATAGAGGAAAATCATATTCACGAAGAAATTAAATGTCGACTAAAAGTAGGGAATTGGTGTTACTATTCTGTTCAAAATCTTTTGTTGTCGCGAATTCTATCGAGAAATCTGAAGCTTAAAATATACAAAACGATAATCATGCCTGTTGTTCTGTATGGTTGCGAAACATGATCGCTCACTCTTAGGGAAGAACAGAGACTGAAAGTATTTGAGAACAAGATCCTGAGACGAATATTCGGACCCAAGAGGAACGGGAATGGGGAATGGCGGAAACTCCATAACGAGGAACTACATAATTTATATGGTTTACCCAACATTGTTAGGGTCGTCAAGTCTAGGAGGCTTAGATGGGCGGCTCATGTAGCTAGAATGGAAGAAAGTAGAAACGCTTTCAAAGTCTTGACTGGAAGACCAATCGGAAAACGACCATTAGGAAGACCTAGGCGCAGATGGGAGGACAATATTAAGATGGATCTCGCAGAGATTGGAATACAAAGTAGAAACTGGATGCAGTTAGCTAAGGATAGAAGTCAGTGGAGAACTTTTGTGAACGCAGCATTGAACCTCCGAGTTCCATAGGCCATAGAGTGAGTGAGTTAGTTAGTTAGTATGCTGTAGTTTTAGAAATTGTTTCATAATGTGTTTGATGAAGACAAAGTTAACTTGCCGAAACTGTAACGCTATTATTTATTAGATAATACATGCTTTGGTCAGAATTGATCTTTTATAGTATATTAAAACGTGATATGACTTACAGTTTGATTCAGGTAGAATTGGAGGTGATGACCTAAAATTTACGATGGCCGCCGCTCGGACTGGCAGAATTTATTTTGCGCTGTAGACTAGAAACGGCTGAGGATAATGGGATCCTTCTTGGTGAAATTAATCACAAGAAACTACGCATTAAAATGGCATCTTATTTGTAAGTGTACGATGATCGGTTAATATTTTATCTCTGTTTAAAGCTTTAAATTTAATTAAGACTTGACTAAACTGTCCAGTTTCGACAATATATGCTACCTTGAAATATCTAAGGAACGTCGTTCTTAATTTTTTATTGCCTGTCCCGATCTGAATATATTTTTGTCAATAGGGTAGTTTTGTTATTGTGAGATCTTCTATAAAGTTGTTGTGTAATTTGAGAGTTAGGCACACCTCGATATCTGTAATGAGAAATTGGAAATGAAAATAACAAAACTCAATTAAAAAGACAAATTAAAATTTTAATATTTTTGGAAATATTTTCGTTATTAATTAATAAAGTTAAACTTAAATGTGGAAAGGGAGAAATAAAATGCGTCAGGTAATGGACTGAAAAAGTAGCAATAAACTGGAAACAACAGTACGTATATTTTTTCGGTGCTATCCGTATCTACCATTGAATGAATTCTTCCATTTTGTCCCACAAGAGCAATACTGACAACAACTGGTCTGATTTCTTTTGCACGCGCATGATACTTTAATACAAGAATCGCATTGCAGGGATCTGTTAGATTTGTTGGGTAGGGCAGATCGGAAATAACCAAAGGCTTCAATGTATTATTTTATGCGATATAACCGTATTCCATAGGATCTAAGATCGGAGGGAAAGTTTCTATCCATCGTATCCACTGTTGTGTTTGAAATATGACCCGTAGTGTGTGGAGTCTCAAGCAATGCGATGTGGCAGGCATATGTTATAGTTCACTCGCAACTAATAGTTTGTGAATAAATTCTTTGAATCGAAACTTATCTGTGTTGGTTTCATTTTTTCTTCAATAGCTTGAGGTAAGTATTCTCGAGACAATAAATCTTATTTTCGTTAGGTGTGTCTGATTTGCACAGAATTTTCGTGGATTTCTAAACTTCACTTTGATATGCTAACTTCAGAGCTGCCTTGTTTGTGCCCACTTTATTAGTGGTATCTCTTTCTGTGAATTCGTAAATTGCTGGAAGAATGTCACACATGTCGTTTCCTGGTCTCGTGTTGAATGTTGTACGAGTAAACGTGTTTTTTTTTTTTTTTTTTTTTTTCAGCGCTAG
This sequence comes from Thermobia domestica, assembly GCF_964235325.1. Classification (NCBI taxonomy): domain Eukaryota; kingdom Metazoa; phylum Arthropoda; class Insecta; order Zygentoma; family Lepismatidae; genus Thermobia; species Thermobia domestica. Next base: position 149,376,319 of record NC_137468.1, read on the forward strand.
TCTTCATCCATAGCGACGAAAACCCTGCGTGTTTTAAATCTTTCCAGTAATGTGGTTCAATAATCATTACTTCGGTGTTTGGAATTGAGCAACGATTGCAAATTTCGAGTTTTTAGCTGATTTAACTGCGTGCAATTAATGAAGAAAAATCCTGGTATCAGCTTCTACCTGCTTGCTGCTTAGTAGTTTTCCCTCGTGTGTACTTTGTCGAGTAGCTTCAATGCAGTCAAGGTCTGCATTGCCTGTGCCACCAATTACTAATACTGTGTTATCTTTCAGTTTGATATTAGCAAGCCAATAATCGGTGTGGAATCGAATAAGACGCTAGACGCTGCATGTTTGATGTGCTTGCTAGAAACCTCCCCAATGCATGGGAAAACGTGTTGCTGAATTCTGTATGACAAGTTGAAGAGGTTCGATTCCTTTACTTATTCAGCTTCAACGATTTCTGGAAAGACTGGATCGTAGCGATCAAAACCAACATCTACATTCTGATTCTTGAATGGATTCATCAAAATTTGGAGAAGAAAATCTGCAAATTGCTTGAATGTTGAAAACTGCGACATTCAGGAAGAACTTTGAACGAGCGCCATTCCATCAAATATATAGCTATTTTTGTGTGTGGTTAGTTTGCTCTGTGAAAATGGCATTTGAAGAGATTCAACCTGTGAGCTCCTTAATTGCTTGCATAAAAACCGATTTATTAGCTTTCTTCAGGGATTTGTCCGCGTTGCACAGTGATGATAATATTTTAACTCTTGACGCGCTGTTGCAATAAACAGTATTGTCTGCACTGATTTTAGATCTGAACCTTTTGCTTCACGCTTACCAGAGTCTACATGCTGTATTGCCAGAAATGTTTTTAGAACTACACGTTCGATTTTCTCATCTTAATTTCTTCAGTACGGAATCGTTCTTCAAGAAACTTCTGGTACACTGCATCTTCCGTCACTTGCACATTTTATAAGAAGTTAAACACTTCTTCTGAAGCAATTATATCGCTGATAATGTTGTGCAATTCTACATCAAGATGTAGGGTCTCGAAAATGCTGTCATGTGCTTGGATGAAGTTGATAACTTTTGTCACATCCTCATGATCTCGAACCTGTCTCGACTCCGACCATTCTGAATGGTGGTATTCATCGATATCTGAAGTTGGATCTGATGTCATGTCACTGTAACTCAAAAGGAAAACATTCATCATACATTGCTTGTTGCAAAGAAGCTGCTATTTGTTAAGACTAGAAACACGTGTTTATATGCCAATTATACCGCCTTCAACCTTTGTGGACCGAATCAGTGTCTGTTCCAATGCGTGGTCCGATGCAATTTGATTAAATCTGCGAGACGTGCATTTCACTGAAAAGTTGTTTTGTCAAAATCACCTTGAATACATGGTGACAACTGTTCATGTCTTCCAAATATATTCTGGTCCATGGAACTTAGTTAACGTGATTGAATCGAAAAAAAATACGGCATCATGCATTCCATAGTTTGAAGATGGAGGGACTAAATTCCTTCTCTTTCTGCTCGAATACAGTCACATAAAATTTCTGCTATCTCACAATAGGTTACCCGGTGCTGGTAGGTGTTGCTTTGTGATGAAGTATCTTTGAAATAATTTCTAAACATTGTTTGTATTTCGTTTATCAGCGAAGCTACGTTTTCGTAAGCTCTATGCATATTTTCTGCTGATTGTATTGACAGTTTTTTTTTTCACATATTTCAGTTCTGGAATACAAAATAAGAGAAGTTATCTTCCATTATCATTATCCGCTGGTATATTTTATAGAAATGATTTCATCTGAATTCGCTTGACTGCCTCATATAATAGCTTGTGTGCTCTTGTTCCTCTATTGTATTGCTTCCTATTAAATATAGAAGCAATTGTTGCCTCTTCATAAATGCCACCCTCTATGTCTTTAGCTCCATTTCCTTCAAAGTATTGACCCATAACCCCCTAAGCACACTTTTGTGAGGTGGAAATGTCCAGTTCTTAAGATCATCGAGTCAAACCCAGTACGTTGAAGCTGAACAGAATTCCCGATGGCATATGCTTGCATATGCATTGAAAGGACGCCGAATTGCTGTTTGCATTGTTTCGTAATGTGCAGAAAATTTACCATCGCAGTTAATGCTACATTTTGTTTTGTAGATAGTTCTGGAAGCATTGGACAAAATCCAGTGTTTAAAATCGGCGAATTCCTTGTGGACATAACTTGATTAAATGGTGTCCAACTCGAAGCACTAGGTTTCGGTGTTACATAACTCACATCATCGATATCTAACTTCAATCGGAATATATTATCCACAGGAAGTCAAGATCATGTTCATATTGAGGCGTGATGTGTTTACTTCTATACTTCCTTTGAAACAATACCTCTTTACTTATTACAGTAGATGTTTTGATCATCTGACACGGGAGAATATCATTCAAGTTATCCGCCAACTTATAAACATCTGTGTTTGCTAACTGTTGCGTAGTGGATTTGGTACAGTACCATTGCTGTGATATGTGTACTTCCTTTGCCATCTAAAGTCTCTTCATGAAAATCGTCGTTATCTATAGCTCCGTGAACAAATGAACCGCATCTGATGTTTTCAGGTAATGGGACATGCCCAAATTCACCTGCTATAAGAATGGATTTTGCCTCTGCATCTTCAGTCGTTCTAGCTCTGTGTAACTGATGCAATGGCCCAGGCGGTTAAGAGGTGTAATAAGATTCTTTGACCGTACATAATTTTACACACTTTGGGCGATTAACACGTGTTTTTGTGTCTTGGCACCATTTTTCACTAGATAGTATACGTCAAAAGTATGAAACTCATCTTCCTTAGCACATGCTTTGAAATGTTATTTGAGGTGCGTGACAGTTCTCTAAGGAAAACATTCCATGACGGTGAAAGAACACGTTGCATGTGATTCTTCAACTGAGCACTGTCGATCACGTTCTTTTGATACGTGTATTCCTGCTGATTTATCTCTTCCCGCAATTTCTTGGCTGCTTCTTTTATTAATTTCTTTCTGACACTTGTCGTAGATGTTCCAATACATCACTTATAGGAATGTCAAGTTTAAAGACAAGAGATGACTTGGATTTGTTCTGCTGGTGGGAGAATAAGATTTACTCACCGTAATGATCAATTTATAGCTTCTTTATGACTTTGTTATCGACTCCAATGATCATAGACTCCTCTTCATCTGCAGAAGCGGATACCAAATCTTACAGTCGACGAGATAAGAAAGCTAATTCAGACGCTGTAGGTGTAAGTTGTTCGTCTGTTTCCTTCAGAAGCATCTCTAATGCTTTCATTAGAAAGTCGCACTTTTTGTCAGACGAAACAAAGATCCTCTTCTGATTGAAATACTCCCGACGGCAAGAATAATAATATAACACATCAGCAGCAAAAATATCTTGGACATCATTACACAAGCATAGTCGAGTAAATACTTCATTCTGCTCGTGTCTGCATGTTTTCAGTAGCCTTTGAGTCATCGTTTCTTCACATATCCTGTACAGATGATAATTTTCTTTTTTGTTAGTTTTTGGCAAAAAATACATTTTTCATAAGTTTTCCAACCCATTGATGCTCTAGTCGCAACTGTTCATGATATTTCTCTGATGCTGCACGCAAATTTTTCATGTGATAGGTCTTCTTTGGAAGTTGCAGCCGTCTCAGGGATTTACACATTTCGTTCGTTGGCGTAGTTACAAAAGCATGAGCAATGCCATAAAGGTGTGCAGTTTTCTTCACTAGCTGCTTTTAGATGATCACGTAGTCCAGTGTTCTGTCTTCTTCCAGCACTTGATTTCAATTTTTCTAAAGATATCAGTTTGGGATTTTGTACAATTCCTTTGCTGGAGAATGATTGGCATAAGATGCACAGTGGTAAGTCCAAACATTTCTGCTACTTTGTAGGAGGATTTGTTAGTACCAGGGACATTCTGATCAGGTGTGTATATGTGTTATTCCAAACTCACTCACACTGACTGTCAGTCCTGAAAAGCACATAACAGAAGACAAATTTTTAGTGTGAATTCAAGAAAACATATAATGAATATGTTACATCAAAAAATCACAGTAGTGCAGGTTAAATATTTGCTAGGGTGTTCCTGACAAACTTTTAAAGTTTAGCCAAACAGTTAACCAATCATCGTAAACACATAAATAACGTGTCATTTTAAGGCTTAGGTTCTTCTGACAAGTTTCTCCAAAAATGATCTCATTATCCTCGATCGTTTCTAGTCTAGATCCCAAAATGCACATTCTGCTAGTCCGAGCGGCGGCCATCTTGAATTTCAGGCCGCCATCTTGGATTCTACCCGAATCAAACTGTAAATTGTATCACATGTTAATGCTGACCACTTGATGATTACAAATAATAAGAGTTTAGCTCCGGTAAAATTTTTCCCTGGCACCTCTATTTCTGTTGAACTTACCTGAGAACGTTAGTCATATGTTGTACAGATAATCTTACTAAACATTATACATGAGAAACAGAATTATATTAAGTAGTAATTAGTTACTGCTTTCGAAATACGTATGTTACATTGTATAATACTTTTTGTTTCAAACGAGGTGTGAAGAAAGAAAACAGAGCTGTTTTAATAAATCAATGTACTTACAAAATTAATTCTCCGCGATGTTATTACCTTCAAAGTAATTCCCTTCAGCATTCACAGACTTCTGCATTCAGTGCTACCATTGATGGTAACATTTCTGGAACTGTTTTTGGAAGGTCCCTCAGGAGCTTCTCACTTTTTGCCTGAACATTTTTAACTGGGGTACCCTTAAAACAAAACTTAACTTTAGGAAATAAAATAATCAGATAAATAAGACTGATGTTCCATTACAGCAATGCTTTCGCTCGTCAAAAACTGCTTCACAGTCAGCAAGTGCGTTATTCCGGTGCAGCAGTCATCCCTCACTCCATAATTGTGCTCTTTCTTCCTATTTTTTTTCACGATATTGACCACTTGGAACTAACTAAACCATTATAGTTCCACTAATGTCGAAGAATTTTCTGTAAATTGGATTTTTTTTTAATAAAACCGATGGTGGTCAACGTGGACAGGTTTTATTACACTAGTTTCATATATTAATGGATTTCATGTATTTCATCATTTATCTATTGAATCATCTTCCTATGAATCTCAAGGATAATTTATTTGTCGTGCATTGAAAGAATAAATGGAATGCTTGTTTCAGAGTAACATTAGCTTCTGTTGTTAGACTTCCAAACTATGCAATGTGTAAGTGTCAGAAATTTTGTAGAACGGCTATGTCCGTTCATGCATTTACAGCTATTTATTTAGAACAAAGTGGTAAGAGAGATATCAAAAAGTTGTTTTGTTTATTTGGGAACCGTTTCTGCATCCCAAGAGGTTCCATTTCCTCCGTCAATCTGTGTTCAAATCTGGAGTGATACATATCATCCATTTTCAGTTTCAACGTTCATCGTCGTAGAACAAAAAAAAAAAAAAAAAAGTAGTAGATAGCAACAAACGTCTTATTACAATCGTTTCAGCGTCTTAAGAAAACCTTCCATATTCTTCTGTCTTGTCTCTACTAATACTGAAAGTAGTAGAAATTTACTCCTACTTCCAGGTTAAACATTGATCTCCATACAGCAAAATCAGTAAGAAATATCGAAACACAGTCTTTCAGAATCAATTGTGCGTCCTAAATAAATTAAATAAATAAATAAAAAAAAAGCTTTCACTTCGATCTTTACCCCCTTTATGTCAACTGGAAGTGTAGAGATTTCCGGTTTTAACGCTGATCATAATAGTGCAAAAGGGTAATAGATAGAGAGAAGTAGTTTTCTAATGTGGAGTGCGTACCGTAAGTATATGTTCCATCTTCAACTTGGTTCCACTATTGCAACCGGAAGTGGTAGAAATATATTAATTCCAATATCAATGTTGATTAGCATAGAGCGAAGAGGTAAGATAGAAAATGAGTAATGGCTTCTGACGTAGATTCAGCGTAACAAGAGTAAGTTTTATCTTCATCCTTATCCCTCTATTGGAGCAGCAAGTGGCGTGAATCTGTGATTTTCGATTTGAACGCCAATCACCGTAGCTAACAGTGATAATAGACAGGGAGAAGCAGTTTTTTTTAAGTTGAATTCAGTACCGCAATATCTACTACTATAACTTCCGGTTCAATGCTGTTTCCCATGGAGTGAAAACGATATTGCTGGCCTACAAACTATTTTTTTCTTATGGATTCGGTATCAGATTAATAGATTTCATCTCAGCTGTATTATCCTATTGAAACTGGAAATAGAAAGAAATAGTAGAACTTTCAGTATTGATTCCTATATAGTAATTATCGTAACGGATAACAAGAGACTGTTTCGATATGGATTCAGCGTTAGATTAACAGGTTTCATCTCTCACTATCCCTTTATTGCAGTCGGAAGTTATAGATGTGTTTCAATATTGAATTTGCATAGGTTGAGAGACTATTGTAGCCAGTAAGTACGCCAGAAATTTTTACTTGGGGGGGTGTTCAAAAGAAAAGGGGGGTGCTCTCAGAATAGTGATATAATTTTTAAACTCAAACAAGAAAACAGTATATTTTGTTACGCAATTATTGTAATACTACTACTACTACTACTACTACTACTACTACTACTACTACTAATAATAATAATAATAATAATAATAATAATAATAATAATAATAATAATATCAAATCTTCGCAGTGGTAGGTTCAATAAAGTAAGTTCACACATTTGAGCATTTATTATTATTATTAAACTAAGTACTACAGTGAAACCTCTCAAAACGGACATCGGTGGAACCGATTACTAGTCCGTAAATGAGAGGTGTCCCTAAAAGGAAGGGTTCTCTCTCATAACACTACACCACACATATTTATGGCATGGAAGAATAAGAAAGTTTGTCCTCTTATGAAGATGTCCACTATTGAGAGATGCCCATTAAGAGAGGTTTCACTGTATTGGGAATTAACCTCCAGTGAATTGGTTACATACGAATTATTGCAATTATTTTGCAAAATTCTGCTATTATTTCAATTTATTCACCCCCAGCAAGTTTTAGTGGGTGATTTTTTTCCAAAATATTAATTGGGAAAAATTCCTTTGTCCCATGCTGAAATCACATTCGTTTAGTAATTAATACTGTACATAGTTCCAATTTCATTATTTTAATATTCTAACCCTGTTGTTAACGTTAATTGTTGTAATATTATTTGATCTCTTAATCTCCGTTCCTGCCCCTTGTTGGCTACGTTATTCGCTCTGAATATCTTTCATAAGAAAATTATTCATTGATTTAGTTGTTTTCCAGAAATCCAGTTTTTCAATTTACAAATATTTCGTATCTTTCTGTTTTGTCTTCTTTAATATACCCTAATTTTAATCATCCCAGGGCTCATAATGGTCTGGTCTCTTGTAAATAGTTGAAAAGTGACCAAATATGGCCAAAAGCACACGAAAAAGTTACCAAAATCTCATCATGCCCCTTTTTTCCTTTGTCAATTTCTCCATCACCTCTCTCTTTGTTTGTTGTTTTGTTTTTTTTCTTTTTGAGCTTCCTCCTTTCTTAGGTTTTCAAAGTATGCTTTGTAGTTACGGTAAGCAGACTTAGCAAATGTAAAAAGCTTCTGAGTAAGTGGAACCAGTTCTGGCCTATTTCCGAATTTCTTCATCCCAGACATTATATTTAACTTCGCATTAAGAATTCTCAAAAACGTGAAATATTCAAATTTATCACCTACTCTTAAGAAAAACATACAAGAAGCATAGCACAAGACGAACATGATGAACCACACAAACACACACACACAATGTTGAACGGAGCGTTAACTATTACGAGGGAAAACTAAAAGATTGTTATGATAGAAGAAAGAATAGACACAGAAGGGTTCTCAACCCCACCTTGAGAGCTTAAGCATCCTCCAACCGTCCACTGTGCTTGAGAAAGAATAAAAGCTGAAGTGAGAATAGAGCTGACTGTTTCACATGTGGCAGCAAATACTGAAGCTTTCAGAACAGTAATGAGTAACAAAGTTTCTGCCTTTTTTCCATTTGTTTTTAAATTTTTCTTAGAAAACTGCCAATGCAAAACATAAATCACACCAAAAAGTCACTTTACCTCTCAAAAAAGTAACTTTTAGTGACAAATTTTAAAAAAAGTAACTTTTAGTGACCAACTTGAAAAAAGTAAATTTTAGTTTAAAAAGTGACTCGCCATGAGCCCTATTCCGTTCAATTCCGCTCAGTGAATAAAAATATAGTTTACAAAAAATTAAGCTAGCGCCAAATGCGTTCCTGCATAACACTAGACACAGTCTAAAATATATATAATTCTTACTTCGATCGATCTCTTCATTTCTAAAAACGTTTTGACTACACCCTTGTAACGTCTGTCCGTTGATACACCACTTGCAGAGCAGGCTCGAAACCAGCCACAGGGCTTTGGGGGCTATGAATATGTTAGGAGGGACCAAGTCATTAAACATTCTCTTACAAATCTCTAAATTGTGCATTTTGTATTGAGGTCTGGAGGGGACATGAAAAATTTAAGGAGGGCCGCCCTCCCTAGCTCCCCTCTGATTGTGAACCTGATGCAGAGTAGCACTTACCAACTGAATCTGGTATAAGCTTATTACTATATTGTCACATTTTTCCTTATTGAGGAGGTAGGTGAATGACCGCTCAAGACGTTGTCAATTTCAGTCATTTGCATCTGTTCATCAATCTCTTTTCTTGGAAACGACTGCGGAGCCCAGGAGGGTAGATATCAGTGGTCTGTTTTGTCAATTGTTTCGATCGAAACACCGCCCGAAACAATGAGGTCGTGTCACTGGCGTCTCTGGCATGTAAAATTTGAAGGGGACATCAAAGAAAGTGGTTTAAATGGTAACCTACCCCAACCTGTATATTATCCACGATTCCATTTCTTACCTTTCTGCTTACCTTCACGGATCCCGTGAGCTATAGCAAGAACTCTGTTATAATCGTTTCACAGCCTGAATATTACCTAGGTATATTCCAAATAAATATAAATATTATTATTTATATGTTATTCTGTCGTCAGTATATAAATTAAATTAGAATAAAATATTGAATATTTTGTACTTCAAAATATTGGGGAGGGACACGTTCCCCTCGTCCCCCCGCCAGAGATGCCCATGGGTCGTGTGGTTCTCGAAGCCGTACATGAGAACGAGGTCGCTTCGTATTTTGAAGTGAAATAAATAAGAATATTGCCTTCTTTCCTAAACGCTAAACCTTTTTTAATTTGATGTAATAAATAACCTATATAATACTGATTGATACAATTGGATTTGGGGGAGTATTCCTTTTCCATCCAGGGGTGTGTGTAAAGAAATTTGGAGGGGTGTTAGGGGGGTGTTGGGGGGGTGTAGATTACTCCCTGATTGTAGCTTCCCACTGTGAAACGACACTCACTTGTATTTGTACTTAGGAATTTAACGAAATGCCAGTCACGACGTTTACGTTTATTAGGAGCTATTTGCATGGACCACTGCTGGAAATATATGTATATAGTATACAGTGGCAGATCTAGGATATGATCAAGAGAGGGACTAAACCATAGTTTGCCGCTTTATCCAATGTAAAGCAGGATTGAAGCCCATTTTATCCAGTGTATACCTGAGTGTCAAGGGGAGGCTATAGCCCCTATAGCCCCCGCTTGGATCCGCGCCTGATAGTATATATAACTAGCTGATGAAGTGCCTTCTGTGATGGTGACACTGAGATGAATGATAAGGGTGGAATTACGAAAGTGGGAGGAAACGGCAGAGTCACCAGAAAACCCACGCACATGGTGTTTGCCCAACACAAACCCATTTGTGGGTAACTGGGATTGAACCAGGAACCCTACGCGCCAGAGATGAGCGATCTACTACTGAACCATCTCTCTGCCCAATTTAATGGGCTTTTGAGATACTCTATTTTGTGAAATTAGAATGTTATAGAATTGCCCTCTTCCCTTCAATAGAAGTGAGAATGTGAAAAAGCTTGGGGAAGTTTCCAATTATTTTAAACAAGGAATTTATACACCGACTTTCATCTTCCTAACTTGAGGGGCTTCTGAGATAATTTATTTTGTGAAATTAATATGTTATAAAATTATCCCCGTCCCTCCATTCGAAGCGAAATGTTGTAAAAGCTTAGAAATGTTTCCAGTTATTTTAAGGAAGGAATTTGTATACCAATTTTCATATCCCTAACTTGAGGGGCTTTCAAGATACTATTTTTGACATAAATTTCAAATCAGCTCCTTCCGTATTAGGACACGCATAAAAAGATTCTAAATAACATGTTGTGTCTTCTAGACTACAACCTCATCGAAATAGTTACCTTATCAAGCCAACAAGTTGTCTTATATACAGGACAAACAAACATATTTACATGATTTAAAATTGTTTCTCGAGCTTGAGAGAGCCATGTTTAAAATAAAATCTTTAAGCATCAAGAACAAAGTATAAGTTGTTACTTCGTGAAAATTGAGATTATCAAACAATTAGCGCCAAATTTTAGAGAACAATACTAAGTCACAGATGGGGCATACCGTACTTCTTGAGCAGATATATCCTTCCCTTAGGTACAGTCTCCCGAAATTTACTGTTTTCCCCAAATTTACCATTCTTCCTCCCTAAATTTATCATTAACCCCCAAAATTACCATTCTGGCTCCAAATTTTCCATTTGTCCTCCCCAAATTTATCAATACCTCAAAATTACCATTCTGGCTACACGTTTACCATTCTTTCTTCCCAATTTACCATTATTCCCAAAATTACCTTTCTGGCTAAATGTACACCATTCGTCCTCCCAAAATTTATCATTATCCCCAAAATTATCATTCTGGTTCCAAATTTACCATTCTTCCTCTCGAGATTTATCATTATCCCCAAAGTCACCATTCTGGCTCCAAATTTACCACTTCTTCTCTCTTTCTTCCTCTAAATTTCATTCTTCAGTGTGAATATACCAATTCCAATGAAAAATTCTCTCTCTCTCTCTAAAGATTCTCAAGGGCACAACCTGCACCTGAATCCAGTGGTGGCGACTAGACGTAAAAAGTGGGGGGTAAGACATAATCTATATATATATATATATATCAAAGTTTTCCTGGTTGTTTCTAACACTTTGTTTGACGAAAAGTTGTATAATTAATGAGATACTATCTTTTTTCAGTTAAAATACCGTAAATGTATTCAATATTTTATTAAATAAATTGACAAGAACAACCAAGTAGGTACTAGCCTTTTGTGCTCTTAAACAACGGAAGTGAAAAAAGAGTTTTGATTCCTTCGTTAAGAACATCTTAAAATTCTTTCTAGAAAATTGTGTGATCAGATTATTTAATAAAAAATTTGCAAAACAAATAAATAGAAAGGATAATACTATCCACAGTAAGGAATAATGAGGCTTCTTTTGTAGAAGATATATTGAAACTGCGGATTAATGAACGATTAATATTTTTAACTCCACATGCCATTAAATGTATGTTATCACTCTTAGAAAATAAAAGACAGTAAATACTATTAGCATATGCTACGGTATTTTAAAAAGTATGTAATTGCAATATTAATTGGTTTGAATTGCAATAAAAATGCAATTCCTGTAGCTTTAAATGAACAGGAAGACAAAACCAATACGCACTCACACAACGGCAGATATTATATGGCACATTTCTTTTATGAACCAGTAATACATACAAAAACTTTATATTTCCAGTGTGTGTGTGTGTGTGTGTTATTTCAAAAAGTGGAGGCAACCGCCCCCTCTTGCCCCCCTAATCGCCGCCCCTACCTAAAACTCACCTATGGTCATCCCTGTTCTTGAGCAATTAGTTGACACAATTTACAGAGAAATGGAAATTTAGTCGAAGCCATTCTAGCCAAAGTTGAGTTTCTGATATTCTTAAATTACCTCTTCGGTGGGTGGGGTCTCAGATTTTACGTTCACGGACTGTAACGTGTTCTAGCCCCACCCCCACCCCCACCCCACCGTCTGTAAACTCTCTTGTGAGTATTGAATAATTTCCACTACTATTTTGTTAAAATCGTAATTAATATATATAAATGAACATTATCGTAACTAGCATATTTTGCGGAACAGGGCACGGTCCCTTATTTCTGAGAATTAAAAGAACCTTACTTGTGGTCTAATGGTAAATGCGTCTGGTCTCCTTCAATTACACTTACGCTGATTAACTGCATATGTAATTTAATTTATAATTTATTAATTCTTGTATGAATTTTAATGTATTGTACGGTGGTTTTATAATTAACTAGTGTCTTTAACTTCAAAAGAAGATAATAAATAGAAAGAATCCATTTTGGCAAAGTACAGTTATGCCCTACTCTTGATTTCTTACTAGAAACATGAATACCTGCAATATGAAAGAAATAAATGGGGGTAACATGTGATCGAAGAGCAGGAGATTGTTATTATTTTTATTAGTAATTTGATATATTTGCTTTCTTTCCTTCTTTTTCTGAAGAAAACAACTGTTCTCAGGAGGGAATTTACTCGTGGCTGTGGATGAGCACGGAGTTCGATTCTGAAACAGATCAAACGTAGCGCCAGAGCGGCCGCGTCGAATGTGTTTTGTCTAGGATGAGCGGGAAGGTTCTTTTGATTGTTGTCCTCGCCTAACAAATGAAGCTGTTGTATCTGCAAGAGGCAACGATTTTGAAATCCTAATATCGTCGCCATTTAGCTGTTTGTTGTGCGGGTGGAGGACTTCGAAGGGGCAGATTAATGTGACTGGCTATACGCGGCGCCCGTCGTCCCGACGCTTTTACGCCGGAAGTAAACACGGGGGTTTTTCGGCGGAAACAACTGAATATCGCGGGGCCGTCGCCTAGCAGACGTCGGCCACAGCATGAGGAGCCGTTTAGGCGGCGAGGGTCACGTGACTACGGGGAATCCACGTCACTCTGTCAAGACTTGTTATGGAGGATGAAACACGCTGCCAAGTGGATTGGAAGGGGTTCGAGGGAGAGAAGAAATTGAATCATACGACATGACACCCCTTCCTATGTCTCATCTCCCTTCATTAGTCATATGAGAGACGGTTAACTTAATGTTAGCAATTAGGGGAACCCAAAGGTCTGTTATTAAAAGGAGTTCACTATTAATAGCTTATACGACACAGAGACACTGGATAACCATCTGATAGCGGCGACTGTGGTGATGGACCAGCAATAAAACTCTTTCCTTTTCTCTTCTTAAGATGTGCAGATATTGGAGAACAAGTGGTGATGCGTGCTGGAGGCTCCAGCATAGAGAACGAGATTCGCGTATCCATTTCAGTTACTTCAACATTCCTAGCCCGAATAAAACTTTTTAACCAATATGACCAATATAGATTTTTTTTTTTTTTGAAAAAAAAGGTAGTGTTGTTCTAGTTCATACTTCGTACACAATTATCAATTTAACAGAATGAAAATATCTAACATGTCCAGAAATTATTTTTCGAATAAATATCCCGAAATCAAGGAATAAAAGGAACGCTTCGATGATCATTGGAATGTGAACAAAGGAATAATTTATTTCTTAAGAAATATATAAAAGAAACGCCAACACAAAATAGATTTTTTAAATCTCTGAACATGTAAATGAACTGTGAGTTGAGCTGAAAGGAAAGAAAATTAAAATATAATTTTAGTATTGATTTGATAATGAAAATTTATTGTTTATGATTTTAAATAAATAATGTTCGTCGTTTTTACAGAATTTTAGTCTAACATCACATATTCAAAACTTGTTGTTATTGTTATTTATTGTGCTGGACACGATATCTTTACAATACAATAAGTTTTCTCAATGTAACGTAAAAAAAAAAAAAAAAAAAAAACAGTATTAAATTAGGTTAGCAATATTGCTTACTTTTTATCTCCTTTAATAACAATATTGAAGCAACAACGATGGATGAAAATCATGAATTTTAATTAAAAATTTTCAATTCAAGTTGCGTGATAGTTTGAATTGCGAAAGAGTAATTAATTAAAATTAAAGCAGTAGTAACTGTTTTCAGTGAAAAGGAAATCTTGTCCTCTCCTTTTTTTTAAAAAAAAAAAACTTTCTTGTACTTAAAAAAACTCAAAATTGATTTGATGAAATCTATTTTAAAAAATAAACATTTCAAAACAACAAAATTTCTTTGTTCCTTCCCACTTCTATATTTTTGTACTGTTATTATTAAGTATTCTGCTTGTTGACAGGTCCTGGGACTAACCAGTTTTTTTTTTTTTTTTTTTTTTTTTTTAATTTGAGTTTTGGGCCTGGAAATGTTTCTTCAGGTTTCTGAGCCTGGAAATGTTTCGTCCATCTTCAGCTTCCTCTTTTAACTTCCAATATTTTTTCTATTTTTCAAATCATCGATCAGTTGTGCTCTTCTTCATATTCCTCGCTTTTTCCTTCTATAGCAGTATGAAGAAGATAATTTCTTCGCAAGATGTCTCCAATCCAATTGGCCTTCCTACGAAGACTGCTGGCTAAAAGCGTCCTCTTCTCTCCTATCCATTTTAAAACATCTTTGTTTGTTGCTCTCTCTGTCCATTTTATCTTCTCCATCTTCCTTCAACATCACATTTGAAAGTTCTCTAATAATTCTTCTTTAACTTCCGTAATGTCCAAATCTCTGAACTACACAGTCTAATACTCTACATATATATATCACTCTACTAACTTCTTCCTTGGTCCAATATTAAGCCTGCTAGTTAAGAGCGATCTTGTCTTGATGAATACTTCTTTGGCTATGGCAATTCTTGACCTGGTCTCTTTGACCCTAAACGGCCTAAGGGTTTTAAATTCTTTTCTACATTTCCTAAAATTAAGTCCATTATATTCACTATTTTTCTGTGATTTTCAGTTAATTCTTTTAATGAATGAAATTACCCCTTCATATGATGTTTCCCTTTCTTAAAAAATCAATGACAAGGACTCTGTATATAGTACGAGTTCAACCGAACTTCTTCGGGTGCTATACCTTGACCTATCTACCTATATATTATTATGAAATACTACGTTAGCCTCAATGATTCATTGGGTTTCAAAGCATGGTTTAATGACAAGTATACAAGACCGGTGATACACGAAAAGATAAATACATTCACCAAGTTTAACAAGCCCATCTCGTGGCTCCCATACACGCTAGATGGTAGGTCTGTGACGGCACTTTACAAGATTGCGGCAATACAGAAAAAATATATATATATATATATATATATATATATATATATATATATATATATATATATATATATATATATATATATATATAATAGAGAGAGAGAGAGCATGTAAATATATGTGTATATGTTTGTGTAGTTTTTGTCATATTTGTTGAAATTTAATATCCATAAGATTATGTATTAAGGAAATGATTTCTGTCAAGGTCTGGGAATGAACATCCTAGTATTTCGGAGATCTACCGGCCATAAGTTGACAAGTTCCAAATTTAAATTGCATATCTAGAAAATTTATACCTAGACTTTTATGTTCTTGTCTTATTGCATTATATTGTTTGTATAATTATGTATACAGATAAATAATATGCAGAGCTCCCTCGTGGCTAAGCGGTTAGCGTACGCGCCTTTGGTGTGGGAGACAAGGGTTCGATTCCCGGCGGAAGCTCAGGTGCTTCGGATTCCACGTTCATCAGTACGTCCACGTCTCATATAGTCTCGCTGCTGAACGGGACTCTAAATTAAAATCAACTCAAATAATATACACCGTCCCCCTTGATGAGTTTCTGGCTACGCCATTGATATGAGGATTTTCAAAAGTTGTTTTTTTCAGGTTTTTCCTAAAGCCTGTATACCCACCACTAAATTCTGATTAAAGTATTAGTTTTTCCCTTGGATAATTTTCGTGTTGTATAAACTATTTCAGATCAGGATCAGGACAACTTTCTTGATCAGGACAATCTATTTGATAATACCATCCACCTGGAATCCCGAAACAAATATTCGGGCCCAAGACGAACGGGAATGGGGAATGGCGGAAACTTCACAACGGGGAACTACATAATTTATACCATTTACCAAACTTTGTTAGGGTCATCAAATCTAGGAGGCTCAGATGGGCAGGTCATGTAACACTGTTCAACAAATTTTGATCGAAAGTATGTCACAAAAGTTTCAAGTGACCCCTTGTACAGGATTATGTTTATTTTATTTTGAGCGTCTTCGCTTGGCTTGCCTTTTGTAGGTTACATCTGGAGCATCCCTTTCAATAGTCCAACAGTAGTCGGCCAATATGTTAGAACTCCACTTTCCCTCATATCTCTTCTCTATGGCTGCAATATCTTGATGGAAACGCTCACCATGTTCGTCACTTACTGCTCCACAATCTTCGGGAAAGAAGTCTAGACGTGAATGAAGAAAGTGGAGTTTCAGAGACATATTGCAACCAAGATTTTCGTAGCACAACAACAACTTTGCTACCAGTTGTTTGTAATTTGTTGCTCGGTGTCTTCCCAAGAACTGTGAACAAACACTCTTCAAGCTTTCCCACGCAGCTTTCTCCTCACCTTGGAGAATTTCGTCGAACTTGTGATCTTTGAATAGTTGCCTAATCTGTGGCCCTATGAAAACACCTTCTTTAACTTTGGCATCACTTAATCGAGGGAATTGTCCTCTTAGGTACTTATAGGCCTCATCCTCTTGGTTCATGCTGTTAACAAAACTTTTCATAAGACCTAATTTAATATGTAGGGGGGGAAGCAAAATTCGGTTACGATCTACCAGTGGTTCATGCTGCACATTTTTCACTCCCGGCTGAAGAGTTTCTCTGGTACTCCAATCACTTTTGCGGTAATGAGATCCACGATCTCTACTGTCCCATTCACATATAAAGCAACAATACTTTGTATACTCTAACTGCATACCTAGCAACAGTGCTATTACTTTAAGGTCACCACAAATGAGCCACTGAAAATCGTAATATTTAATGGCTTGAAGTAAACGTTTCAAGTTTTCATAAGATTCCTTCATATGAACTGCGTAACCTACAGGAATTGAAGGAAGTTCATTTTCAATATGTAAAAACACTGCCTTTAAACTCACCTTGGAC